>NC_133773.1:117218622-117293926 GCF_003597395.2 Chelonoidis abingdonii | reverse complement strand
TGTCATCAGGAGGAGGGAGAAAACTTGTTCACCTTAGCCTCTAATGATAGAACAAGAAGCAATGGGCTTAAACTGCAGCAAGGGAGATTTAGGTTGGACATTAGGAAAAAGTTCCTGTCAGGGTAGTTAAACACTGGAATAAATTGCCTAGGAAGGTTGTGGAATCTCCTCCTCTAGAGATATTTAAGAGTAGGTTAGACAAATGTCTATCAGGGATGGTCTAGACAGTGTTTGGCCCTGCCATGAGGGCAGGGGACTGGACTCAATGACCTCTCGAGGTCCCTTCCAGTCCTAGAGTCTAAGAATCTATGAAAGTAGGTGTAAAATGCTTCCATGCAGTGTGAGTGGGGAATTCTGATTACACTCATTTTTTAGACCTCCCAGCAGTCCTGCTTTTCACAGGGCTGTCCGAATTTGCCCCACAAAACCCATCGTTCCAGTTGAAGCAGTTCCTCCCCTGCAAAGCTAGCTGAACTTGGCTTCCTGCTCTGGGCATTGCAACCTACTTCTGGCACACAGGGTCACAGCACTGCTCGAGTTTGACCTGGCCTGCTTATCAGGGGCAGCCACGCCAAATTTGTGTGAGTGGTACTGTGACACTGTGCAAGGGGCTAAGTCACAATGCTCTAAGTGAGGACCCAAGTCCAGACAGCCCCATAGGACAAGAGCTGCAAGAGCTGCCCCTGTGGGGTGAATACAGGGCCAGCTCACTCTACAGCCCCCACTCTGGGCCTCTCATCGTTCCAGGGGCAGCACATGATCCATCCCCCTGGGCCTCCGGTCCCATTTTAGCCACTTGACTTGTTGGGAGGTATGTACTTTGCACTGGTGTGGATGACTACACAAGGTGCAGGATGCTGGAAAATCAGGCCCCACATCTTGTTTGATATAAAATGGGAAAGTTAAAAATGAGTCAATATAAATTCAGCAAAAGGGATAAATAAGAAACAAAAAGGTCACCTGCAGCTACATCCATGTTTATTTAATAAATATTTTTCCTATTTGGGGGCTTTAATTTTAAGGATGTGATCTATTCTTTCTGCATGATTAGCTGCTTAATTTTTTTCTAGTCAGCAACATACCTCATAAAATTTTAATATTTTTAAAGGTGGGTTTTTCTCCACTGTTTACATTGTGGGTCTAGGATTCTACATATTTTGAATGCATTACCCACCCTTGAAATTGGCTGCTAAATGAACAAGAGTGCTTCAAGTCCCTGTGTTGAATGTACAAGTCTGAAGGATCCAGACTTCACTTCTTTAATTGACCCAAACAGCTCCCCATCTGATTTACTATGATGAGCCCATTGCTGCAGACAAATCACATCACCTCATTTGCTTAGCTTCACTCTTCTTGCTTTCCATGGGATGACCCTTTCAGTTGCTTGCACATTTTAGATGAGGGGTCTTTAGTTTGTCTTCTGAATAGCTCATATTTGCGGCTTTTAAGGCATATGTCCTTTTGACTCCATCTTCCTAAAGGATAGCCATTTTGGTCATACCTACTTGCTTTTTCTAAACCACAGAACACAACTCTGGGTCTCACTATGGCATTTCTGCTACTTAGCTAGCTTCTCCAGACCTATATTTCCCCCCCTACATTCCATCTGCTGCTACATCCCTTCTCTTTAGGGATATTTTTATCTTCCAGTGCTTACTCCTCTTCAGTCTTCACTGATGTAGATACCTTCCAGACTCTATTAAATGAAGAGGACTTCTGCTCATTCAATAATTCATGTTTTCACCAATAATTTCTTTCAGACAGTTTCACACTCTTGGTCCCCATAGGTCCTCATTCAGTTTCCAAAAATGCATTTGGCTGGTGCTGGCAGGAGGCTTTAAGCTGAGCTTTACTTTATTTGTATGTATTATTTATATAAGGCCAACAGCATTCTGTGCATACCCTACAGAAAGGTATGAAAGCCCTTCACCCCAGAGACTTTACAGTCTAGACAGACCATGTACAAATAAAGTAAGTGGGGATGGGAACCAAAAGAGTAGTACCAGTGAATGGTCTATCTAGTAATGCTTCTTGATAATACCAGGATTACTGCTTGAATAGTTGTAGAAGATTTTTAAAATATGAGTTTAAGATTTCTCAGTACAGGACTTGAAATCATCAGAGTTTTGGAAACAGGACGTTTTTAAAGAGGAACTTGGAGGAATGATTGAACATGTGGCAAACCAAGGCAGGTGATGGATTTTAGAAACCCCATGGAAGAATATCCAGAGACAAGAGTGAGAGAAGGGCATAAGTTGTGTGTTTTGGCACAGTGAGGTAGAAAACGATGAGAACAGAGAGGTATGGCCTTAAACATGAACATAAGCAGTCTCAATTTTATGCAGAAGGCAAAGTGAAGCTGGTGAAAGAACCTAAAGAGCAATGGATAGGGGTCAGTGTGGCAGAAAAATGAATACATTTTATTGCCGCATCTTGAATAGCTTGGGGGGGGGGGGTTGAAGGGAGATTCTATGAGGCTACAGAGGAAGAATTTCCAGTAGTTCCGATAACAGTTTAAAAAACTTAGGAGAATATTTCTGTTAACATGTGAAATACACAAGTTTATAAAAGAGTTGGTTGGCCTTGGTTGGGGGTGGCTTGCATATTTCACTGAGATAATACAAGCATCTCAAACTCAGACTGATAAATCATATGGTGCATGCCATACTATAACGAATCCTATTTATAGACACATATTGTTACTTATTTGTACTAAAGTAGCACCTAGACTCTCCAACAGAGAATAGAGCCCATTGTGCTAGGTGCAAAACATACACACATAGTAAGAGAGCTCCTCCACCCACTCCAAGAGCCTGAATGGGCGAGCAAATTAACAGTGAGAGAAAGGAAATATTTTTGTCCCCATTTTACAGATGGGAACTGAGACACAGTGACGCTTACCCAAGTTCCCATAAGAAGTCTGGTAGAGCCAGGATTTGAGCCCAGTTTTCCTGAGTTACAGCCTAGGACCTATACCAGAAGACCATCCTTCCTCTCTAAGGGCTTGTCCTCACTACCAGGATAAGTCGGCCTAAGTTACACTACTCTAGTTATGTGAATAACATAGCTGGAGTCAACGTAGCTTATGTCAATTTGCCCCGGTGTCTTCACTGTGCTGCGCTGATGGGAGACGCTCTCTGATCAACTTACCTTACTCTTCTCAGAGAGGTGGAGTACCGGGGTCGACCGGAGAGCACTCTGCCGTCGATTTAGCGGGTCTTCACTAGACCCATTAAATCAACACTCGCTGGTTAATCTCCCCGATAGTGAAGGCAAGCCCTAACTTTGCTTTTATACACTCAAATGTGCACATACACATGCTCACAGGTCTTGCCATTAAAGAACTGGGCTAGGAACTCTGGGTTCAGTTCTTGGCTACGTCACAGAATTCCTATATGAACCTAAGCAATATGTCCAGGTAGTGTAAATCAGCATAGCTCCATTGAAATCAATGTTCATAGATAGGTTCCTGTGCTTATGGGCATCAATATAATGTCCAATAGCGTTACACTGATTTACGCCAGATGAAAATCGGGCTCTCTTTGCCTCAGTTTTTTCATACATAAAATGGGCACAATGATACGTCTCCATCATAAAGCACTTCAGGGACCTTACGTATTATGAATAGGTTGTAAATCCTTCAGGACAGGGACACTCTTCTGTGTATACTCAGCCCCTGATTTTTCAAGATGCTGATCACCCACAACTCCCATAGATTTCAAATAGTGCTGTAGGTGCTCAGAACTTCTGAAAATTGGGCCGTGTGTGTGTGTGTACAGATATAGATATATGAATAAAAAAGAGAGACTAGATTTCATACCCAGACTATTGATACACTGTAGAGCACTGATGAGGGGTTGGAACTGAAACATCCTTACAGCCTGATAATCAGAAATATGTCTCTTTGGTATTCAAACAAGAGGGAGGGAAAGCCTTGCTGTGTTTTTTAAAACTAGCTCTGTTGGTGGCTATGGAAAGCTATCGGAGTTACTTAGCCTTCTGCTGAGAGGTCACTCTCTTTTGAAAGGTTTTTGAGTAAGTTCAGTCCACACCAATAACAAATAGATATACTTAATGCTACTGAATGTAAATATTATTCTAAGTCACTTTTTGTCTAGTTTTCATGAGGCCCTATCTTAAACTATCCATGTTTGTGAATCCCTCTGCCCAAGAGTTCTGCAGATGGCCTATCTCACAGTGCTATTAGAATGCTAATTACCTACCAGAGAGAGTCAAAAAAAACATTCACTGCACTCAAATCACCTTTGAATGTGGAAAGTAGTTTTATTTCTCTCCTATTCCTTCTGGGTGTGGTGACTGAGACCACTTCAAACGGGGACCTTTCTTTCAGAGGCAGCAAGGACTACAGAAAGCTGTACATGTCTCTCTAAACCCACCAATTCAATTCAGATAGTCAAAAGCCTGGTATAAACTCAGACTGTGTTAGGCTGAGATAGACACAGTGTCTTCGATAGGAGAGAAATTAGAGCCAGTGGAAGATAGTTTTTCTGCCTCCCACAAGGGATGAGAAGAACACTCCTGCAGAGCACTCCTGGCTGCTCTTGCTCTTTCAAGGAACAGAGCTCTTAGCACTGGTCCTAAGAGTTTGATCCACAGTTCTTACCAGGCCATTTCTTAGCTAAGCAATGGTGTTCAGATACCTCTTTCCAACTATTCCCTTTTTGAGAAATTCCAATCATACTGACCTTAGTAGGAGACAAGGGGCCAAATTCAGAAGGGATGGATAGGGTCCTATAAGTTACACAACGGTAAGTGTGTATAAAAGAGTCTAAGCTATAGGCCAGAAAAGGGTATCTGAAGCTGTCAGTTAAATTTAATGGGCTGCTTTAAATCACACTTTAAAACATTTTTGTTAGTTACTTTTCTTACTACAAACCTTTCTGAATGTCATGAGTGTGTAAATTACAGCACCTTAAGACTCAGATCCCCTAACACCCACTTACTGATGTGTTAGGCCTTTGCAGCAGAGACCCTGCCTGCCAGAAACAAAATAATGAACAGCAATAATAGATGCCCCTCCTCACTCATCATCTCTGAATTTGGCCCAAGGCCTCTAAGGACTTTCTTCTGTCAGTTATTAATTACAACATGTGATACATACCATTGTCCCCATTTTTTCTCTGAGCTTTCTAGGCCAATTCTGACTGATCTCTCTCCATAACATAAATGGCTTCCAAACCATGAGTCATTTGCTTAGTTTTGTCTGCACCTTTTCAAGGTCAGCAGTTCTTCTCCCTGCTGAAGGTGATAAGAACTGCATGCAACATTTGTCGTCTGCCAAGTGTTACACCAGAAGTCATACAAACATGAGAGGTAATGAAAACATATCTGCTTTATCTCATCCCTGCAATAACTACATTGAATGCATCTCCCTGCTCTCTAGCGCCACCTACAGAAATGTTAGTCAATGAACTCTACCTGTACATGAGATTCCACACAACATTCAGGAATATTTTATTCACAATGATTTCAACACAAGATCATAGCATAAGTCTTGTGAAAACCTAAATGGTAAGTGCACAATTACTTTGCATCCTTATACTACCCCCTTGCATCAGACAATTCTGTCTTAGATTATTACAGTGGTATAAGCACTTTTGCACAAAATACGCCATTTGAGGTACCATTTGAAAACTAACAACTCATCAATAATATCATGGTGAGATGTGTGAGCAATATTATATGTAAAGTTATGAACATAAGCAGAAATTATGACTGAGATGGGTTTACCAGACAAATCTGGGGAGGGGCTATACCTGTTCCTCAAAGACAAAGAACAAACTAACGCTTCTAGCCAGCTGCCTTCAAAGTCGATTGGTGATCACCAGTCAAGTGTCCATTCTTCAACAACACAGGGGAACAGGAACACATCCATCTGCATTTTAACAAACAACAGCATGGAACCTCTTTCACTGGGAGACTCCATGTCTCTGTCCTCAGAGCAGGAAGAAACTTTATCTAGGAGTAGCCCTGAAGAAAATGGGTTTCAGAGGGGTAGCTGTATTAGTCTGTATCAGCAAAAAAAAAATGAGAAGTCCTTGTGGCACCTTAGAGACCAACAAATTTATCTGGGCATAAGCTTTCGTGGGCTAAAACCCACTTCATCAGATGCATGGAGTGGAAAATACAGTATATGGGGAAATGCATTTCAAAGGGGGACTGGACAATTAAAGTGAGGGGCAAAACCACCCCAGATATTCTATCTTTCTTTGTATCCCTCTCTCTCTTTCACTTAAGAAGAAGAAGAAAGGAACCAGCCTTTGGATTCTGGGAGGTATTCTGACCTGAGAATTGGGTCAGCCCGTTGCTGGAAACATATGGTAAGGATTCTCCCTGGAACCATGTCCAGTTTGTTAAATTTCAGATACTAGAAAGCATTTTCTCTTTATTTCTCTTGTAATGAGTGGCAGTGTTAGAGGGGGGCTTGCAGGGGCTATTCCCCCCAAAAAATATGCATTAGTCCTCCCAGCAGTGGCTATAGGGTCTGGTATGTACAACCTACTTGAATGCCACACACACAGTAGCTGAGGGTACCTGACGATATAACAAGAGATCCAGGACTCTCACTCACGTAGCACAGCCTAGCAAAGGCAGGGAAGCTCCCGGTCTGGCCTCCAATCACAGCCCCAGTTGCTCCTCACATGGGCTAATCCAGGGATGCACATTTAAATACCCTTCATGGTAGGAAGCAGTGCAGACTTGGATGGTTCAAATGCAATAGGGGAAGGCAGGATGTTCTCTTGCGCACCAATCAGAAGACCAGAGACTTGATACACAAATGAGAGTGCCAATCAGGCAGCAGAGAGAGGCTCAGTGCATCTCTTTGACTCAGTTGGCTACACTGAATCTCCATGAAGGTTGTTGGAGGGGTTCCCCACCTCCTGCCAGGACATCTTTGATCTGGGTTTGGCTCCGCTCTCAGGGCCATGGCTAAAGATATCTACCCTGACAGGTGCTGGGGAGGAGGGTACATTATGGAGGGTTCAAGGAGGTGCAGAAGCTGTGTGAATTGGGGGCGAGGGGGTAGGTATGGGCAAGGTGCATGTGTAGGATGGGCCTTATGGGGTGTCATAAATAGATAGCTAAGGGTTAACGTTTCTTTTACCTGTAAAGGGTTAACAAAGGGAACCAAACACCTGACCAGAGGACCAATCAGGAAACCGGATTTTTCAAAGTGAGGGAGGGAACTTCTGGGTGTGTTTGTCTTTGTTCTGTTCTGTTTGCTTCTCTCGTATGAGGGAAGAGCTTTTTTTCTAACTCCAAGCTTCTTTCTACCCTTCTGTTCCCAGGTTGTGATACAAAAGAAAGCAATAGGTTTATATTGTTTTGTAATTTACATGTGTGGAGTTGCGGAATGTTTAAATTGATACTTTTTGAATAAGGCTGTTTATTCATTTTTTCTTTAACAATTGATCCTGTATTATTGTCACTTTATACAGATAATTTTTATGTCTTTTTTCTTTCTTTTTTTATTATAAAGTTTTCTTTTTAAGTCTTGTTTGAGTTTTTCTCTCTGGGTAGGTTAAGGAACAAGGGAGGGAATTCATCTTTGTGTTAGATCTACGGAGGGTAAGCCTCGACACACATGGAATTGGTGGGAGGGGAAAGAATAAAATCATCTGTTTCTTGTGTTTGAGGTTTGTCTCTTTGTGGAAGAGAGGGACAGTCTTCTTGGTATGTGATGTAAAGAGATTGCATCAATACTCTCAAGTTAGCCCAGAGAGGAAAAGTCTGGGTGGAGAGGGAGGGGAAGGAAGTGGAGTATTTCCTTCTGGTAAGACTCAGAGCCTTCTGGGTCTGGGGTCTCTCCGGAATAACATTCTAGACTTGTTATGAGCAACCTACAAAGCACTCCAACATTGCTTAGCCCTTGCTAGAGAAAACCTAAAGGATACTCAGGAAGAGCAAAAGGCCTGGTATGATAAACATACCAGAGACCGTTCCTTCAAGAGAGGAGACCAGGTTATGGTATTAAAGGCGCAACAGACCCATAAGATGGAAGCATCATGGGAAGGGCAGGCTTATTACATGGGGCCCTAGGGTTCTGAGTTATATCATGGGCTGCAGATGTGTGTCTAGGATGTGCAAGGTTCTTTTAGGGGGCAGAGGGGAGGGAACATGGAGTGGATGGTTTGGCAAAGGCACGTGGGGGATGGTGGGGTGCTGGAGTTCTGAGGAGTGCTGAAGGGTGGGTGGGTCTGAATGGAACTGGGGTTCTTATGGGGATGTGGGCTGCATAGAGGGTGGGTGTGACTTGAGGTGTGGGGGTAGTAATGGGGCTTTATAGAGGGCTGGGTTCCAGTGGGTGTGACTTGGGGGTCTATGAAGGGCTGGGTCCTGGTGGGTGGTAATGGGTGTATGTGGGGTAGATGTTTTAGGGTAGAGGCAGTGTGATTTGGGAGGCTTGGGGGCATATTTTGGGGGCCCATGGGATATGTTTTATGGTATGGGGGGGGTGAGATACCTGCTTCTAAGCCGAGGCTGGCTCGTCCTCTCTGCTGCTGCCCTGTTCTTCCCTGGGGGCAGCATGTCCTTGGAAAGGGGGAAGGAGTTGGCACTCCTCCCCTGTGCAGGATAAGTGCTGGGCTGGGAACGGAAGGGGCTGGGCTTCCCTCGCTGCACCAAACCCTTTAAACATGGCACAGAGGGTAGCAGCTCCAGTCGCTGCTGGGAACTGAAGAGGGCATCCATGCCACCCCCATCTCATGCTCTCCCCTAAGCAAGAACATGTCCAGCTGGGAAGCAAAGAAGAGGAGATGGCTCTGGAGAGCACGGGCCCCAGCCAACGTATGTTTAAGAATTTACAGTAAAACCTGTCAAGAGTGACCACTCCTGGGAGCCGGCAAAAGTAGTTGCTAGTAAAAGGTTGTCTCTCTTCAAAGGTATGGTATTGCCACCCTTACTTTTGTGCAGCTGCTGGCAGTGGCACTGCCTTCAGAGATGGGCACATGGCCAGCAACCACCACTCTCCGGATACCCAGCTCTGAAGGCAGAGCAGAGTGTGGCAGCTGCTGGCCGGGAGCCCAGCTCTGAAGGGAGTTAGAAAATGTGGTTGCTGTTTGTAGATGACAGGTGGTCGTTCTTCATAGTTTCATCACAGCTAAATTATAAGGGGCAAAGTTCCATGGCCTCAGCAAGTAATCGCTTTTCAGAGGTGGTTGTTAAGACAGGTTTTACTGTACTTGTATTTACATCTTGATTTTTGCTGCATGTCAAATGCTGTTTTTTGTGCTTTATTTCTTTTGTGCTTTGGGGCGGGGGTTGTATTAATTGGCAGTTGATTTAGTTATGATCCAAATTGCTTTTGTTACTTTAACAAAGATAGTGGCTCATATGAGTGCACAACAGTCCCTGGAAGATTGACTCCCCCTCGAAAAAACCCAGCTTTAAAAATGTTTTGAATTTTCATATTGTATGTATTTCGATTAGGTTTTGATTTGACTGGAATGAAAATATGGAATCAATCAGAGAGGGAAAAAAGATATACTTAGTTTTGGTCAGTTGTTTATTTTAGTTTAAATAGTAGTGTACATGTGTTGCTGTTTCATTTTCTTTGCATGTGTAAAAGGCTAATTTTAAAATGCAATACAGTACATTCTCCAATTTAAAGTAATTAGCTATTAGTATTATTTAACCAGTAATTTTTTCCCAGAAGTTTGCATTTGGTTATTGTTAGAATTGTTAATATTATTACTATTTTATTTATTTATTGGCTTAGGATTTTTTTTCCTTGTTGATTTTCTGTGAATAAATGGTGCATCAATGAGCTGCCATAGATGAAGTTTAAAACCAATGTGTCTATTATTCTCCAAAGGAGAATAAAAATATACACAGATAAAGCGCACGTTTAACTATGTATTGTTAAAAAAAAATAAATGTATGCCCACCAGACGTATATAGCAGCCCCCTACTATTTTCTATCTAGCCCAGTGGTCCCCAATGCGGTGCCTGTGGGTGTCATGGCGCCCGCCAGGGCATCTATGTGCACCCGCGTACTGGCTGGCGGACAAGTATCTGCCGAAATGCCACCGAAAAGCATCATCATCAAGAGGCATCACCACCGAAATGACGCTGAATTTCGGTGGCATTTCGGCAGCAACACCTCTTGACGTTGCTGATTCTCAGTGGCATTTCAGTGAATGCTTGTCCACCAGCCACAGTCCTCGGCGGCTCGTTGTTCAGCGTCCGCCACCTGGAAAAGATTGAGGACCACGGATCTAGCCCACCACCGCCCTCCCTATTAGGAAGAGGCTGGTGCTGCCCGTACTCATAACCATTCTGACTTCAATGCCTTATACTTGTACTCACTTAAAATCTCTCTTTGTAGTTAAATTTGTTTTATTCTTTAATCATAACTAATCCAGTGCTGTGATTAAACTGAACTGTTTGGGTAACTCCAGTTAAAGCAGCCAAGTTTTGTATATTGACCCTTGGGGCAACAGATCTGTAATATCTGAACTGTCCAGAAGATGGCTGGACAGTGTAAACAGGTTTTGGGGAAAATTCAGGACTGGGAGTGTGTTGGGAATCACTCTGCAAGTAGCAACCAAGGCTGGTGGAAGCCAGAGTGTGACTGGAGTGTTGCTTCTAAGCTGCTAACATCAGAGTTGCTGGACCAGGGCTGTGACTAATACAGACACTTGTAGTGTGACCTGCATGCTTGGAGGCTGATTGTGAGTGACCACATTGGGAGCTATAACAGCAAAACATTGTGAGGCACTCAAGGTTGCAGGGCAAGTGGTGACCCAACCCCTCACTGGACTGGATTGCACCCCAGAAGGTGATATTTATGTGTTAGTTTTATATACAACTTCACCAGTCTATGGTGACATGTTTGCTCCCCCATGCACTCATGTTTCCCCCTTCATTTAACACACAGCTAAGACTCTCTCCAATATCCATCAATTCCAAGCCAGGTACCTCTGCTCCACTAATCCGTCCACTCTACGCCCTCGCCCCCCACCCCCCGCCCTCCGCCACACACACATATATTTTGATGTGTTACTGACTCCAGCAAGGCTACGCCCTTTTTGGTGGGGAGTATGTTAACTGCTTTTTCATGACAACACTCATTAAAGATCTATTAAGTCAGCTCGATGGTCAAAACTCTGTTTATTCTGCATGAGAACTTCAGTGGAACTTGTTCCAACTGTACGCATTCTTCATCTTCCAGCTGATGAGAGAGACAGAGATTTTTGTTTTGCCTTACCCTAAATAAACACTTTGAAGAAAGGAGATACAAAATAAATAGTAATGAAGAAGCCTATAAAATATTAAGAGGAATCTTGGAATGTCTGACACTGCATAGTGTCTTCCAATCAACTGGGATGAATTTCTTAAATTCTTCTTTAAACTGTGATACAAGTTACCAAACATTAATTTCAATCAATATTTAGAAGTAAAAAATAACTAAAAAGAATCAGAGAAAGCTGTGAAAAAGGAAGTAAGATCACAGTTCCGACCAATGCTGACACGGCTCTCAGATGGACTGTGTTACAGGGGACCTCATGCACATTGGTTACAGGAGATGGAAACAGAAGGGGGAGCTCCCACCACACCAGGCACAGAAGCAGGGTTGATGTTGGGGAGAGCTGCATAGCCAAGACAGGGAGAGGAAGAAGAGTTCCCCTCTGCTTTTAGCACAGGTCTCATTAGACCTTACTTTTAACTCCTGCTCAAACATTGCAGCTAGTTCCATCTCCCTGTCCTGCTGCATAATATGCTGTAGCCATGATCCACAGGACTGGGTGAGGCGAGTTCAGGGCAACTGCACCTGAATTCTCCCTCTATGGTCCAGCAAGGGCACCGACTCTAGGCTTCAGGCTCCTCAGTCATCACTGTTTTTGGGTGGAGATACACATCTATCTCCCTCCTAACCAGAGTATTCCCAGACTGCACAGTCCCCTGACTATACTGTGATACCCCAGCAAAAGACAAACTGCCTAAGCAGGCCTGCTTCGCTTCTCTCCTCAGAGACAGTACACCATGTATTTGTCACAGTTATGAGTTACCATACAGCTCTTTCTAAGAAAGCACTTTTATTCTCAAGGTAAAAGCATTACAGAGAAACATAAAAACAATAAAAGCACTTACACATATGCTTTTGAAAATGTTATCCTGCGACATATTTTGGAAGCGGGCTCAGGTCAGAGGACCACACAGGATGAAGTAGCATCAGAGGGCTTATGATCTTTGCTGATGCAGAATAAAGCACAACCTCATTCTGCGAGCAATATCTATATCCTTTAAGATCAGTATACAATATGCTAGGCAATATTCTTCTGACACAATGCAAATACATAATACATTTGTAGTATTTTCACTTTGCTGTGTTCTTTTTCAAAATTATTTCAGTAAAACTGGAGGTTTATAAGAATGATTCTGTAAGCAATTAATATTACTCCACAATCCAATTCAACTCATCTATATAGTACATTATTAATATTATCTATTACAGTAGTGCTTGCAGGCCCCCATCAGGGCCCAACCTGTAAAATTACATTGTTATGCATAATCCACTGTGCAGTAAATATTTAGGTTTCACTACTGGACACTGCTCCATCAACAAAAGCATGATATACCTCAGCTAATGAGATTGCATGTGGAGCTCAGCACCAACGTACTTTCCAGAAAGAAGATTTCTAAGGAGTCCTTTCAAGGTCTGAAATAAGAATGATGCAACTTTTGTTAACATAAAAAGAAAGGTAAATTTAGCTCCCTATCCGGAGCTAACTAATGACTGAAAGCTTAACTGGAGCACTAATGGGTGAAATCCTGACCCCACTGAAGTCAATGTCAAAACTCCCATAGCCCTCAGAGGGACTTTGAGTTGCTTCTGAAATATGGATATATAAGTCTCTCCAAGGGCTCATCCATGCATTAAGATTTCTGCTTGTGGAAGGGAAGAACAGAACCAAAATTCTGCTCTCCTTGAAGTGCATAGAAACGCACCCAAATGTTCAGTGTAATTTGTTTTATCTTCAAAAGGATAGCAACCGGCTGAGAAAATGTATAGATTCCAAGGCCAGAGGGGTCCACTTTGATCATGTAGTCTGACCTGTATAACACAGGCCATAGTATTCCTTCAGTGGATTCAAGCTGGAACTAGAACAGATCTTTTAGAAAAACATCCAATCCTGATTTTAAAATTACCAGTGATAGAGAATCCTCCACAACCTTTGGCAAGTTGTTCCAGCGGTGAATTACTCTCACTGTTAAAAAATTGTGCCTTATGTCCACTCTGGATTTGTCCAGTTACAAAATGGATCAAGTTATACTCTCTCTCTCTCTCTCTCTTCTGTTTCTTTTAATGGGAGCTTTTTAATCCAAGAACCAAATTCCCATCCTGCAACGTTTCAGTCCCCAAGTGAGTGAATTAAGGGAATTATTAAACTGATAAAATACTTACAGTATTTCTGAATTAGTTTGAACTCTACTGAAATCATCATTTCTTAAAATAAAAGGAACATCCGGTGGAAATGTATTTTGTCAAAAGAAAAAAAACAACATGTATCTATATTTAGTCTGATTCAGTATAGAAAGTTTCAAAGCAAGATGGAGAAAAGCCCTTAGGCAACACTATATAAACATATTATTTAGGTTACATTCTGGATCTGATTAATTATAACAGGAGATCAAATGTTAACAACTTAAGAATCTTTACTCCCATCTGCACATATGGAGTACTTTAAAATGAACTATAATTTCAGGGTAATAAATAAGAGCTCTCACCTAAATTATACAAGCATTATCTTTTGGTTGCTTTAAAGGTGACCTTCTAATGCAGAGTTTTTATTGCAGGCTTGTTTGGTAGAAGATGCCCATATATGGCCTATGAGAGAACCAAAGAGGAAAATGATGTCCTTTGCAAGGACATTTAATTCACATTCCTGTTCTGCTTTCTGTATAGCAGTTATGCTTATGACAGGTACACATTCCTGCAGTACTTACTATGCAGTTTATATGGGAAAGACATTCATATTTATTCTTTGCTGAGTAGATGACTTGCATTGAAGTGAACAGCATAATAATCCTCAAATTCTTTATACAATAAAGCAGCTGATTTTACAAATTCAGTTTGGGCTTTGAAATCTGTCTCCAATTTGCAGTTCGATTGTTTTAACTACAACAGGAAAAATCACATAGAGCTCAATAAAAAATCCCACAACTGTTTTTTTTTAATTGTCCCATAACAAATACGGAAAAGTCATAGATGACCAAAATTCAAAACTACGTATTTTGGCTTTATCACATCACAGAGTCACCAGGTTAACAGATAAAAAGAAGAATCAGTGCAAATCCTTCCTATAACCCAGAGACCAATCTCATTCCAGATGGAGGAGGCACCAAAACACAAGGTTGCAACTGCATCTGTTTTCACAAGCTGAGCTACACCTACCTATCTAGGTTTTAATATGACACATATCATCTTTATATAGTTAAATATTGAAGTGACGCAGGCTCCTGATTCTTAACCCCTTTGGCTCCCTTGTCCGGAGGCAGACAGAATGGGTCACAACTTCATTTTAAATTTACATTCAAACTGCTCAGCTAGGAGGAGGGAAAATCTGCAGGAAGAGTCCAGGGTCCTGCAGGAGTTAGAGTTGCTGAGCTTGGACTCAATCCTACTCTCATATAGTCAGTAGCAGAATCAGCACTAAACCAAGATCCTAGCACTACAGTAAATACTCACCAGCATCCAACCCCGGACCTTTTGGGAAGTTCAGATTTGGATCCAACTCTGGATCAGAACTTGGGCTTATCCCTGATGTTGGCCTGGTCCAGCAACCAATCAGAGGGGATGTGTTGCTGTCTCACTAGCTTCAATGCAGAGTTCAAAACAGAAGAACAAAGAATTTGTACCAGACATCACTGTAGTATTCCAGGTCCTTCTAACCCAGAGGTTATTGTTCTTGACCACCCCCCTATGCTACTGTGTCCCTTGCATATAAATATTTGCACTATCATCAGTAAGTATGTTTCACTGTTCAATGTTTGGGGGTGGTGGTTGTTGTTGTTGTACTACAGTTTGACCCCCGTTTACCAAGTATCTGAGCACTTTGTGATCTTTAGTCGATTTATTCTAACGACCACCCACCGTATGAAATAGGAAAGTACTCCTCTCTCTATTTGACACATGGGGAACTGAAGGGAAACCCGCATGCTTTATAGTGCAGCATTTTGTTCCTCCAGGGCAAGAGTCATGGATCTTAGCTGGATATTCATTGTCTCTGCACTGATGCAGACAGCACAGTTAGGCAACTCAGAAAGACTCAGAAACTTCCATAACAGGGTTTGGCAGTTACCTAACATGCTCAGTAGCTGTTGTGAGGCTGTATGTGGCATTTTGATTATAGGCAAATGACGTGGCATGACACACCCTAGGCCCCTCTCCTCTCCTCCTCCGTCCCCCACCCCACAAGAGTTAAGCCAATCATAGCACAAGGGGGCTAGGGGAACGGTTATAAATAGAAGAGTTACAGACAGGCCCGTGCACTCAATGGCTGACCAACACAGGAACAAGAGATGTGTCTGTGTCCCAATCCCCATACCACTTTGTATACAAGTCTGTGCTGTTCCAGCTTTATTTACTAGGAAAGCCATCTATTAGGATAATGTCTGGTCCATCATGGTGTGTTTTATGGACCAAGAGAGAGTTGGGGAGAAGCATCTGTCACCCTGAGAAGCTACAGAACCTGCAGAACTTAGACAGAGCCATCAGCTAACTGCTGCGAACTGGTATTCGGTCTCTGTTAGAGTGAATAGGGCCACATGCAGTGAAGTTAAGGTTTGTGAATTCTTGCTTGATTTAGCTAGGTTTATGGAGAGAAGATGGTGCCCTTTAGAGTGAGTGCTTGATAAAGGTCCAGGAAATGGATATTGTATGTGCTTATCCCAACCCCTGTACCATTTTGAATACAGCCTTCTGTTTCATCAGCAACCAAGAGGACCAGTCAGTTACTAACCCAGGGCTAGACTGCTGCTAGCTGCGGAGGTCTCAAGGCTGTTCGCTGAAGGGTTCTGAAGAGTTGGAAAGGATGGAGATGCTGCCCTTTCTGAAGTTCTGAAAAGTCCACGTGAGACACACACCACAGACACACTCTGGTCACACTAGAGCCTAAAAACTCATCTCTGAGAGAAGATCAGAGGGGATTGTGTTTTGGTGTGTGTGCTACAGTATAAATAAAAGTTATATTGAAACCTTATATTTGAATGTTTGCAACAGAAACAAAATGGAGATGTCTGTATAAGGAACACTAGGAAATGTACTTTCTAATAAGCTTTTTGTTTAAAAATTATTCGTAGTATTCCAAACACTATTCATAATATTTAAATACAATTTTCAATGCGTTTTCTGTGCGTGCAATTTTTGTTTTACTAAGCAAATATATGGTCCTCTCTTTGAAAATTGACTGGGAATTATAAACATCCATTTCTCAGACTTTTGTGTACAATAGGCCTGAGGTTTACCTCTGCACAAGTCCTGAAATGACAGAACTCTGGCCTGTGTTTCAGGAAAGAATTAAGCTGAGGTGCAGGAAGAAGGGGAGTGAGTGTACAGTTATACACAATATTGCCTTAGCATTCGCTCCCAATCCCCCTTACAGAAGCACAGTGAGCTCTAGGTATGTCTACACTGCAGATGGGAACATGCCTCCCAGCCCAGGAAAACAGACACCAGCTAGCTCTGCTCAAGCTAGTGCACTAAAAATAGCAACATGGATCCAGTGTCACAGGGGGCTAACCTGAGACGCAACAGCCACACTGCTATTTTTCGTACACTAGTCTAGCTCAAGCAGACCTAACACATGTCTGTCTACCGGGGCTGCATGGCACACTCTCAGACGAGGTGTAAACGTATCCTAAGTGACTCACTGAAGATCACACAAGATGTCTGTCATGGAACAAAGAACTGAAGTTGGTTCTCCAGAGTCCCAAAGTGGGGAAAGGGGGTGGTGAGAGAGAAAGCAATCAAGCTCACAGATGCTGCTACCCAGCTTTAACATTACTTCCTCTGTCTCTGCGAATTATTTTTTGGGAGCACGCTATGTATAACAGAATCCTGACCCCTCTTACGTGAAATTTTAGGGTAGGGAGTGAACTCACAAAGCACCTCAATGGCCATTTTTGAGGGGGCAGGCATCACAAGCTGGGGCAATAGAGCCTCCCATTGCCACACCATGGAGCTTGAGCCATGCTCCAAAACTGCAGCAGGGTGAGGAGTTGGCTTTTCAAACTGCTAACGGTTCTGAAAGGAGGCTCAATCCAACGCCCCTGCATTCTATTCTCTCCCTCTCCGTTTTCTCAGTGCAGGCACCAGTCAGGCTCTTCTTACCCTCCCAAGAAACATCCCACTCAGCAGTGATCTCATCCTGACTGTGACCTTTCATTTCAGCACCTTCATTAGCTCCCACGCTGCAGAAGTTTGTTTCTTACCATTTCCCCTGTGCCCATGTACATTTTCTATGTTTTCTTTAGACATTAGCCTGAAGGTTGCACTCACACATGCAATGCAGGGCAATCCTACTGAGAGAATGGCAGAAGGCACGTGCTAAAGCTCAGGAGCTTTCATATGCTTCATCTTGCTGCTAGGGAAAACAGTCTGCTGTAGGTCTAATGTGATTTCTGTTTTTTTCTATTCTTCTTCTAGCCCTAACCAACTGAGGGCATATAAATATTTCTGGCTATTATCATTTCCTCTAGATCCTGACTGATATTTAAAAGAGTGGCCAAGTGCTTAAAACAGAGGATTGGGAGTCAGCTGATTGGGATAGTAATCCTAACACTGCCATAATCTTGTGGTAGAAGCTTGCACAAGTCACTTCTCTGTGCCTCTCTTTCTCCATCAGTAAAGTGACAATACTTACATGGGGGTGGGGCATGGAGGCTTGATTTATCAAGGTTTTAAAAAGAACTGTGAAATTTATTAATGGAAGGTTATATACCACTGCAAAGCATTACCATTATAATATATGTCCTAATAATAAATGGGCCAAATTAATAGCTCTATCTTCATTTATATTGATGCAGTTTTTGCTAAGGATGAATTTGACCCCATTCTATTTTTACATAATGCAAATTAAATGTTGTTTACTCAAGTTGAATTTAAACTTCTGCAGGCATGGAGGTGCCATCAACCAGGATGGAATTTGGAGGATGCTAGATATGCTCCTGCTCAACCAGAAGTTACAGGCTTGATGCAGGAATCTATATTACACAGGAGGTCAGACTAGATGATCATAATAGGTCCCAGCTGGCCTTAAAATCTATGAACTCAAGATTAGGAGTAGGTGTTGCTTTCCTAGCTGTAGACATGACCTCATATTCTTTGCACTTCTCCTTACAAGCTTCCCATCCACTAAACGATCCTTTTGGGAAAGACATGATTGACAGACACACTAGGGCTGCAGTTGTCAGAGGCAGCTTTTTGTGAGGAATATACCACTGAAGAGCAGTAGGTTCTCATGGCGGCAACTGTGCCTGAACATAAATATTTCACCATTGTACATGAACTGTCATTAACTATAGTATCAAAATACATTTTACAAAATAATGAACTGCTCCCCCCTCCCTCAGAAACAAAAAACAAACCAGCATGAGCAAGTCTGTATAAAAATTCCCATTGAAGACAGAGTTCACTGTGTTAAAAATCATTAATCATGTTGAAGTCAACCAGTGCTTCACATATTTCCTCCCCAAACCCCAGCTTTAGATGATCTGCATCCTAACAGGTTTTGTATTGCTGAGTTGTAAAGAGTTCCTGATTAATTGTTTTTGGCGACCCATCCAAAGCCTTGAAGGCTTGAGTCCCTGAAAATAAAAAGCAGAAGCTTTGCTTAACATTAGTCCTGGACGCAGCATTGAAACAGTCTGTATTGTGTGTGTACCAGAGAATGGCCTACAGAGCATTCATACTGGGAAGAGTCAGAAGGCCATCAACCATGTCATACAGGAAACCCATTAGAGAAATGAGTGCACATTCAAGGACTGGCTTACCCAAAAGCAAAGGCTATTAATATTATCTTTATTCCTTCTTCTCCCTGTCACACAGAGACTTCTCGCCCATTCTCCACCACTTACCCCTCCACATCACACAATGGCCCCACCCCTTCCACATCCTGACTTCGCTCACGCTCCCTTCTCTCCCTCCCTCTTAACCTCTAACTCTCATCAGTTTCCTTCCCATCTCAAGACAAATAAGCTTTCATCTTCCACGTCGAAAAAACCTCAGCCCCTTCAACGTACTGCCCACTCTCTCACTTCAGCTCCAAACTCAATTAACATGTCAAATACAACCACTGTATTGAATTCCTTTCCTTTAGTTTCAAGCCTGACTCTTTCTCCAATCTGGCTTTTTCCCTGAAACTGTTTCATCG
The DNA here is from genome assembly GCF_003597395.2 of Chelonoidis abingdonii. Lineage (NCBI taxonomy): Eukaryota > Metazoa > Chordata > Testudines > Testudinidae > Chelonoidis > Chelonoidis abingdonii. The sequence continues at coordinate 117,274,529 of NC_133773.1, read as the reverse complement.
AAGTCTCAAATGATCTTTTCCTATCCAATCCTAAGGGTCTTTACTCCATCTTCATGCTGTTCAAACTGTTGGCATCAACCATACTCCTCTTGAAATCTTGCCCTCCTTTGGCTTTCATGCCTTCATCCTTTCGTGATTCTCCTGCCACTCTTTTAATTTATTGTTGAAGGAAGCTGGCGTTTTGTTTGGTGAGTGGTTTCTCTATGAGTCTTGATATTCCTTCAGTAAGCATTCCATGGCCAGAGAGGATGGGTCTGCCTGGGTTCCCTTGTCTGTGTATCTTGGGAACCATGTAGAAGGTCCCCGGAGTGGGTTTGTGGAGGATGAAGTTGTTTGGGGAACGATTTGATGGCATCTTTAAATTCTGGTGTGAATTGTGGTGAGAGGCCTTTTTGAGGTCTTTATAATAAATGGTATCTGAGAGTTGTTTATTAGCCTCGCTTGATATAGTCTTTGTGATCAAGGACTACAATAGCACCCCCTTTTGTCTGCTGGTTTGATCATTATCTGGAAATTGGATTTCAGGGACTGTATAGCTATCCTCTTGGTGGCAGAGAGATTGTAGCAGATATAATGTTTGTTGAGAACTGTTTAAAAGATAGGAAACAAAGAGTAGGAATAAATGGTCAGTTTTCAGAATGGAGAAAGATAAAAAGTGGTGTCCCCCAGGGGTATCTACTGGGACCAGTCCTATTCAAAAAAATTCACAAATTATCTGGAAAAAAGTGGTAAACAGTGAGGTGGCAAAATTTGCAGATGATACAAAACTACTCAAGATAGTTAAGTCCCAGGCAGACTGCGAAGAGCTACAAAAGGATCTCTCAAAACTGGGTGACTGAGCAACAAAATGGCAGATGAAATTCATTGTTGATAAATGCAAAGTAATGCACACTGTAAAACAATCCCAACTATACATATAAAATGACGGTGTCTAAATTAGCTGTTACCACTCAAGAAAGAGATCTTGCAGTCATTGTAGAAAATTCTCTGAAAACATCCACTCAATGTGCAGTGACAGTCAAAAAAGCGAACAGAATGTTGGGAATCATTAAGAAAGGGATAGATAAGAAGACAGAAATATCATATTAACTCTATATAAATCCATGGTAAGCCCTCATCTTGAATACTGCTGCAGACATGGTCACCCTATCTCAAAAAAGATATATTGGACTTGAAAAAGATTCATAAAAGGGCAACAAAAATGATTAGGGGTACAGAACAGCTTCCGTATGAGGAGAGATTAATAAAACTGGGACTTTTCAGCTTGAAAAAGAGATGACTAAGGGGGGATATGATAGACGTCTATAAAATCATGACTGGTGTGGAGGAAGTAAATAAGGAAGTGTTATTTACTCCTTCTCATAACATAAGAACTAGGGGTCACCAAATGAAATTAATAGGCATCAGGTTTAAAACAAACAAAAGAAAGTATTTCTTCACACAATGCACAGTCAACCTATGGAATTCCTTGCCACAGAATGTTTTGAAGGCCCCGACTATAACTGGGTTAAAAAAAAACTAGATAAATTCATGGAGGATAGGTCCATCAATGGTCATTAGTGAGGATGAGCAGGGATGTGTCTGGGGAGGGCCAGTCCGCCTCACTACACATCCTCTCTTTGCCCTATTCAAATTAGACATGAGGTAGAATTAAGACACCCTATATGGGTATCACAAGAGAAGAAGATGGGGAAAAACTGTCATCTGGATCTCCTTTGCCAACTCACCTAAGAGATGCTGCACAGAAAGAAAGACCAGGCCACTGTCAGATAATCTCTTCTGAGGCTAGAGGGGTAAAACAGGGAGAGCTCTGACAAAATGACTTTGCCGTGTGTGCCACCAGCACTAGTGTAGCAGAGCTGTATACTCATCAGGTGTGTCAGGTGAGGTCATTTGTATAGCTTCTACTTTCCCATGTTTTTAAGAAACACAACTTCCTCATACTTCTGAAGGTAAAGCAAGTGCACTGAGTTAGCATTCGGTGCCAACAGGTGAGGTTGCATGCAACATGGATCCCTTCCTCTATATGTTACATATGGATGCAGTTGTTTGTCTGACCCCAGGTTGTAGATAACTAATACTGTCACACTGCTCTCAAGAGTTGGAGAGCATGAGATAAATGGTATTTTCTTTTTTGGGGAATGGGGTGTTGCTACTCTAGGTCTGGCACCTAAAAGCCAGAAAAAGCAATACTGTCACAGCACTGTGAATGGGAATGTTAAGTTTCAGTAGTAAGATGGAGAGCAATACACAATTCCCTGTGACACAGCAACAATTGGCTCAATGCCTTAACTTTGAAAATGGATATAGTGAGAGAGAAAAACATATTTTATTCCATTATTCTTTTTTTTCTTTATATTCTACAAAGCGTATTGTGATTGGGAAGAGGCACTTCCCAACAGCAGTATCAAAATGAAAATGAAAACTAGTGCTGAGTAAACAAAGGAACGTTATACAGAATAGTACCACACTCACACACAGTGTAAATTAAACATAACTTTTGTTATACATATCTAGATATTGATTATCAAGAGCCTCTAGAAAAAAACCTTTATTTTTCTCTTATTCTTTCCTAGATGTACCCTATTGCAGAATATCTTGTCCATGTGTAATTTTATTACCTCTGTCATAACCCTTGGAAGTTTTTTCTTCTCATTGAGCTACCATGATCTTCACACACTATCCCTTGGCTATGATCGATAATGTAAAGAAACTGAAAAAGCAAGAGTTAGCTATCGATTTCTTCAACTCCTAAATGTAGATTAGTAGTAGCAGTATAGCACTAGTGCTTGAAGGCCCCCAGAGACCAGTTTGAGCTTCTTTGTAGTCTTGCAATCAAGGGTTTTATTCTACAGACTGGTTCCTCATATGGTCTCTAGAGCAAGTTATATCTGATTATTTTGTCTTTGTTCTGCTGCTCTGCTAGGAATCACTCCAGTGTCCACTGAGGCCAATAGGAGTCTTCACACAACTTTAGTGGGAGCTGGATCAGGGCTGTAGCTGACATGACACGCCGATTCATTTGTCATGGTTATCTACTCCTTATTCATCACCACTTGACTGGGGTCATGAGTAAAACACAAGTAAAAAGACCACCACAAGCAAGGTTAAAAAACTAATTAACAGATGCCAAGGTCTTACAAAAATGAGATAACAAGTGGCAAATAACCATTTATAACAGAAGACAAATATTGTCTGTCTAAGAATAAAATCCTACAAAGACTGTGTTTGGATAGTGTCAATTTAAACCTAGTACATTGCAACCTTCCAAGTCAACCATGAACTTTAAAATGTTGAATTACTATTATTACGAAAAAGAATGTTGATTTTAGAATGTGGACTAGTTCTGAACTAATTACTATTAACAGTGCCAATTTTGGCAAGTAACTTTTTTGTTGCTTGAACCTATTTGCTTGCCTTTCTTGTCTTAAGTTGTAAGCCACTCAGGGAAGGGGATGTCCTCTATTCTCTATACGTACAGCACCTAGCACAATAGGGACCCAACCCTGGTTGTGGGCTTTAAGCACTTGCAGAACAGAAACAAGAATAATTTTAGAGTTATGCAGATTTATCATTAATGTAGTGAGCTGAAGAGGTCCAGAACATACTTACCTATTAAATCACAAAAATAATGTGTTTTAGGACTTATCTACACAGGCACACTTAGGATTGTTAATCCAAATTTAAAAAGGTGTGAATTTAAAGTGGGTTAGTTAAACCTCATTGAACCCCCATGAAGACACTCTTATTCAGAATTAGTGGCCTTACTTCAGTTTAGTTTAGTTCCCTTCCAAAGTGCCTGCGCTCTCCCCTCACAGAATCGCCTTTGGCAGGCCCCCTTTCGGCAGGCACTGTGGGGAAGAGAAGGAGCTGGCTACACCAATTCTACTCCAGCAGGACACTCTCCCAAGCTATAAATATTCCCAGGAGAGAAGATATGGCTACCTTCCAAGCTTTTGTGCCATACAAGCATCATGAAAGGACTCAAGTGGCGCTCAGGATGAGCCTACTGTATCTTTTTCATCAGAAACCCCCACACCTCCCCAGCAATGGTATTGTCCTCCTCTAGAAGGGCTATGCCACTCTGCACTGATCCTGACTCCTGAGCTCCTTGGAGGAGGGAGGAAACAAGGGGAAGTATTCCTATTGGGATAAACAGAAGAGCTAAGCTAAACAGCATGAAGTTGGGTCAATACATGGATGGAGAGCAAGAAAAGAAACAACCCAGGCAGTGACATTTTTTAATAACTAGCAGGTACTCTTCTGACTTCTGTCAGCACTCTCTTCTTTTTTAGGGTTGTATAGTTCTAGGTGTCACCCTAGTATCTGAGCATCTTCCATGTAAAACCAATAGCATTAGCAAAGTCCCTAGAGCTCTTGGATGGAGTCTCTGGCACTTCTCTGTGGAGGTAAAACCTTTGCTGGAGTAGTACTGAACAAATACCCAAGAAAGCATTTTAGGGATTGGTGCTGCTGGAAGTACCATCATTCACATGAGCCATGAAGGGAAGTTCTGAGCATTAGTGGCCCTTCAAAATCCCATTCTACATTAACCCATGTTCTGGCCAAATTCTAAACTTGGATAATTTTATGGTTTTTTGCTTCACTTCCTTTCCTGACCAGTTACCTAAGATTGCTCTGTGCAGCGTGAACAGTTACTTTGTTTCGCTCCATTGATGGCTGCACTTGAGTGATGGGCTTCTTGTGCTTGAATGTTCAGGTGAAGTATGTAAAACACTTTGCGATCCTCCTGGATGAAAGCTGCTCTATAAATGTAGAATCTTTTCTATTTTTTTGTTCTTTAACACAAGGACTTAATGGAGCATGATCATGGCTAGTGGTTTGCACCCTTTATAAGAAAAGAATCTTAAAGCAATCTTAGTGAGGAAAAAGAAGGCATTTAAAGGACAGAAAAGGGTTAAAAGCAGTAGTGGACACTACGAGAAGTTTCCTTTCACAAATGAATGAGTTCCACTATGCAGCCCACCCACACACATTTCCTGTTGGTTTGAAAATGGCATCTGCTTCTTATAAGACCCAATTAATTACTTCATAAGAGAAGCCCATTTACTTTAGTACGTGGTTGAACGTTTTCTACTGACTTCACAAAATGTTCAGCTTACAATGAAGCCAATGGATACTGAAAGCCAGTTATTACTGACAGTTAATACCGGGGAACTAGGACAACACTTGCTTTTATCGTTGCTGGTAGGCTGGCCTTATGGATCAGAGACTCATTCCAAATCTATGAGAGCAGAGAGCAGTGAGGAGTCCATGACATAGCAAAGCATGGTACTTTAATTTAAAACCCCATTATAATAGGGGTTATTACATTTGTCCTACAAAGCTCAGGTAACAAATGTTTAGCTATCACCAAGTTGGATTATTAATCAGTCTAGAGACTCGGTTGATTAGAGAACTTTAGTTTAAACCGAACCCCAGCCTGAACACTGTGCCTAAGGCTAGAGATTTGCTTTATAACTCCTTGGACACCTCCCTTTTGCCTCTCTTAGACACCTTGCCTCACTTTCCAAGGTTTGCTCCCCACCCACCCACACACTTACTTTTATTTTATTTTGTAATCAATAAAGACAAATTTGTCATCTCAGCCTCCTTTGAGCAGGAAGTACTTAGGGGCCACCAACACCCCAATCACCCAGAAACAAACAAGCCAAGAGTTAGAGCAAGTCAAACTACAAAACAGAATTTGGCAATTTATCCATTCATCCCAAGGGACAGCGATAATCTTGCATTCCTGCCTGTGACGCTGTGTAAAGATATATAATACAGAACTCACCAACACACTCATAATCCAAGATGGCACCTTATGCCTCTCCTGGATCCAGAGGACCTACAGAGTAATCAATATACTCCCAAGGTACGAGGGAGAGTCTCTTTGCTAGTATAAGGACTGAAGAACGACAGAAACCAGCTCTGCAGCTCCATATATGTTTGCAATATAAAGTGACTCCTCACTACCACAAAAACAACACTTTACTCACAGGACTGCAAGCTGGCAACTTGCTGCTTTGTTCAACTCCCTACATCAAACAGGGCATGAGGGACACCTCCCCCTACCAAACCAGGAAGTAGGGAAAAGGAGAGCATGACTCCATCTTCTAAGACTCAGGGTAACCCAGTCAACCTCACGATGATGGCTCTTAGGGTGCTTTGCAGAAGCCTGAGCTGCCAAGCAGTTCCGTGCCCGGAATTCCCATTGAAGCCAAAGGGAGTACTACACGTACTACAGCTGACCACACCCAAGAGGAGCTGTAATCGATAACAGGTGCAGGTCCATAGCACTTCACAAAAATCAGATCCTCAAACTACAAAATTCCATGCAGCACTTCAAGGAATGTGGCAAACAAAGCAAAACTCCATTCCCGAATAATAGGTCTATTCTTCATTCATTTTTTCTTCTGCCCTGTCAACATTGCACGTTAGCAATTGAAATGAAAAGGCTGGATTATAACAGCTAGATGTATGGATCCAGATAATATTTTCCTTTCCCAATACCGAAGCATACCTGCTGGCATAGCAGAAAATCTACATATAAATCCATAGCAGTTATATGTGGATCTGAGAACTATGTACCCAAAGTTGTGCATTGCAGTCCAGGCTGTGAAAGATGAATGATATTAGACAGTGTTAACTTGTGACTTATTGAGCTGTGAAAAGGCAGCTCAGATGCAATAATTGGTTTTCTGTTTTCAGACTGGATTATCCAAGGTACAGGGAGAGTGACCCAAGGTCTCACAAGGAGAACAGCAGAAAAAAAGCCTTAGAGGGTAGTCTTCCTGCTATGGATCTCAGCCTTTTGTTCTAACCACTTATCCATGCAGCTCCCTAAAGAGATATACAAATGTGCAGTCTGAGACTGAATGGAAGGGATCCATGCTAAACAGTTAAAGCCAAAAGGCCAGTGACTGACCCTTGAAGCTAATAGAAGACAGCTGTGTGCCTCTGAGGTAGAAATGTCCTTTGGGGCCTGATCCAAAGGCCACTGAAGTCCATGAAAGCAGTGCAGGAGAGCTTGGTTAGCTCAAGTGTGTGGTGGAGAGAGGGGCAAGGGAGGGACAAAGAAAGCAATAAGAGAGATCAACAGAATGAAGGGTTGAGCTAAAATCTAGGGAAGCAAGTGCAAGAGAAAGAAATAGATTAGTTAAAAAAAATTCCGCTGTCAATGAAAACTTTTACAAGTTGAGCACAGGCTTTCTGCAGAATCTCTGGGTCTGGGTTCACTTACAGTCACTACTGGTTTCATAATATATAACACGAAAATCAAGATCAGAAGTGGGACAATAACTTGAATATGGTCTCTTGCTGCCAAGGCCAAGCTTGACAGGCTGTATTAGCATGGATTTTGTTCTTGGGAAGAGAGAAACAAGGTATTCTCTGATACAAGACTCCTTGCAGGTTATCCATGACACAAAAGATCACCAGATTCCCATAAGTAACATACTGTAATGTTCAAATGGGAGATTACTTTGACACCTACTGGCCAATTTAGAGTAGAGCACTATTAGGTTGCCAAGATGAGTCAGGGCCAGTTCAAGGCAGTTGTTCAAGCTAGCCTCTGTAAAACACTGATTTCCAATCAATAAATAAAATATATTTATATTGCCTCCCCAGTTGCCATCTGTACAAACTGCCAAGGAAACAGGGCTAGGGGGTTACTTTAAAATTGAAGGAATAGGGGGACACAAACTCTGCTTTGAGTGTCTCGCATTTTCAGTTGTAAGTGCTTGTTTGGCTAATGGCTCTAATATAGAGTCTTGAGTGTTGATTTATGAAACCTATCACCATGTCCAGGTGCTAGAAAAAGGACCTGTCTGATAAAGCATGGAAAAAACTAGCAGTGATCTCAACAGCTGCAGTTTAAAGACAGAAGGGGATTAATCACTCTGGCAGCCAGGAGGAACGCTCATTGCCTCGTGTTGGCTCCTAGACTCAGGGTTAATATATAGGGAGCTGGGTTCTGCTCTATTACAAGTCAATGAAATTTCTCCAAATTCACTGAATGCAAAACCTCACATAGGTGCTGACAAGGTTGGCTGATACACACTCTGTGCCCAAGATTCCAAATCAGCATCAGCTTTGAATACAGAAATCATAATCTACAGGTAGTACCCACTTCTCCTTCTCTTCCCCCACTGATGGTGGCACTGGTGCATGGGCAACATGTATTGACACAAATTGGTGACTGCCCCTGCCTCAAAAAGCTTACTGTTTAAAAAACAGACACAGAAGACATGACATATTTAAGCCCAGAGGACGGAATTGCTTGGAGAGAAGAGTTGAGTGCATAAACATGTGTTTTCCAACCCTTGTTTCAAGAACTTCCATGTTCCCTTTTTGCAGTGAATCTGGACTACCACAGAGCAGTGCAAAGGATGCAGGTGTTCAGATTAAAGCAGAGATTGGGAAAGGGGGAGTTTTCCTGCCTCCTCTGTCCACTGTCATTCCCAGCCTGCCCCCTGTATTTAGCTGAACTATACCTTACCAGTGATGAGCCACAAACTATGGCTAAAGATACTTCAAAAAAGCAAAAGGTTGAACACTGAAAGGTTCTGAATACACGCTACTGAATACACACAGGAGTGCTTTTAATCGTGTTTGAAGTGGGTTGAATGATGCTTCAATGGAAATACTGCTTAGGATGAGTAAAGATGGTTTGTTACAGCTGAAGGATTTTAGGTAAGATGGGAAAACCCAAGTGGAGGGTGTGAAATGTCTTAGATGATGTCTGGGATTCGCAGAGTTCTCGGAGCTAATAAAAGACCTAAAACAAACTCTTATCTTCCCCTGCAATTTAAAATTTTTACTCTTCCCAGGGTGATTCATCTTCTTATGTTTCTAGCTAAATGGAAACCCGTACTGTATACGTAGGATACAATAATTCCACTCCTCATACACAAGTTAGGCCAGCACAAGTGACTGGCTTGTATATTAGACAGTATCTTTTTTCATATAAATTTCACTCGCTTCCAGCCCTGCTCCTTTATTCCTCACAATCCCTTTTTTTTTCCTCCAGAGGGAAAAACTGCATGCTCCCTTGTTCACTTTATATTTTCATTGGATTTTTCCTCTCTGCCCCTTTACCACAGTCTCCAAACGAAACATGAACCTAATAATGTTGTAGCCTGAGCTAACTTTGAAACCCACAGTATCTGAGTGGGTTTGAAATTAGGCAAAACAAGTTCTCTCCCCTAATTGAAATGCTTGGAAGAACGTGTTAAGCTGTTTACAGAGACATGGGGACTGTATTATATTTTAAAACCACACAGTGTGTAGTTACAAGTAGCTGTGGAGTATCTCAACTCATTCATAGATTCTAAGGCCTGAAGGATAATTTGTGACCATCTAGTTGGTCCTTCTGTATAGCACAGGCCATAGAACTTCCCCAAAATAACTCCTGGAGCAAATCTTTCAGAAAAATGTCGAACCTTGATTTAAAAATTTACATTAGCAAAGTCGGAATGAGGAATGCAAACAAACTGAACATCTGGATAAAGAGACCAAAATGAGATGCAGCAAAAGAGAAGGCCATTAATTGAAGAAGAAATATGATTAAGGCTACAATTTAGTCTTAGGTATTTTTAGTAAAAGTCATGGACAGGTCACGGGCAATAAATAAAAATTCATAGCCCATGATCTTTCCGTGACTTGTAGTATAAATACCCCTGACTAAATCTTAACTGGGGGGGACACGGCTCTGGTGGGGCCCCTGGGTGCTGCTGCTCGCAGGAGAAACCCTGGGGCCAGCAGCACCAGCTGCTGAGGTCACCGAGGCCAGCAGCACCAGCCTCCTCCGGGGCCACACCCCACCCCGCTGCTGCTCCTGCTGCTCCCAGGGCTGCTGCTGAAGCAGATCTCAGCACTGCTGCTGAAGCAGATCTCAGTGCTACACACACCAGCCGCTGCTCAGGCAGTCCCAGGGGCCAGCTGCCTGGAACTGCCCAAGCAGCAGCTGGTGCGGCTGGTCCCAGGGCCACTCCAGCAGTGGCCAGTACAGCTGGCTGTGGGGCCAACCAAGCCCCTGGTTTGCCTGGCCCCAGGGTCAGATGCTTGGGCAGCCCTGGGATCAGCTACACCGGCCACTGCAAAAGCCATGGAGGTCCCAAAAAGTCATGGAATCCATGACTTCCGCAACCTCCATGACAGACATGGAGCCCTACACATGATCAATATTAGAATGTAAGTATGGCCATACTGGGGTCAAATCAATGGTCCATCTAGCCCAGTATCCTATCTTTCAACAGTGGCCAATGCCAGATGCTTCAGAGGGAATAAACAGAACAGGGCATTTATCAAGTGATCTACCCCCTGTCATCCTTTGGTGGTTAAAGGCTTAGGGACATCCAGAGCATGGGATTAAAGGATCAAAATGACAATATTTGATGGACCCTAAAGAACAAGAGTTGGTGGCAAGATATCAAGGAATTATGTGGTGGTGATAGTCCTGAAAATCCTCAACTAGAAATCAGTGAAGTAAGCCCTCCAATGACAGATGAAGAAAGAATGGCTTCAATAAAAAGACTTCTGAATGGAAAAGAACAAGGTTGTGATGGCTAAATTGTTAAAAAGCATAAGGGATGAAGACTTGAAAATCCCATCAGCAGTAATGAAGAATGTTTGAGACAAGTGAGTTGCCAGATTTTATAACCAGTTTTTTCAATCTTCCGTCTTCTAGACCTTTAATAATTTTTGTTGCTCTTCTCTGGACTTCTCCAATGTGGCACCCAGAACTGGACACAATACTCCAGTTGAAGCCTAATCAGCGTAGAGTAGAACGAAAGAATTACTTCTCGTGTCTTGCTTACAATACTCCTGCTAATACATCCCAGAATAATGTTCGTTTTTTTTTTTTTTGGCAACAGTGTTACACTGTTGACTCATATTTAGCTTAATACATGCTTAGTTTTAAGAATGGGAGTAATCCCATGGATGTCAATGAGACAATGTGCGTATGTAAAGTTAAGCACATGTATGCGTGCATAATGAAAACCATAAACAGCAATTGGTGGAAAGTGTTATAAACTTCCCTGACATTTGTCCTGGGGTATTGCTCAGGAGCTCCAGCCATGGACCAGGACCCATTATACTAGGTTCTGTACAAATACAGAACAAAAGTATGATCCCTGCCCCAAAGACTTCACAATCTAAGTGTAAGACAGACAGACAGATGGGGGAGCACAAGTAAAGAGTGAGACAACATTGGTCAGCATGATTGGCAGCGGTCTTAGCACACCAGCTGCTTAAGCTTAACTGCTGTCAAGCTTTCTGTAGGCATCACGGCATAGGAGAATTTTAAGAAGGGATGCTTATAATGCTTCCCCATATAGTGCTGGTGTCAATCTTCCATAGAATGTAATGTGAGGCGGAACACCCTATATAGCTTGTGCATCTTGAATTCATACCCTCCCCCACCCCCAAAAGAAAATTCACACACAGTTAGAAGCTGTTTCAACTGTGTCTGCACTAAAGAAATCTTACAAGTGCAGAGTCTCTGTGTTTGAAACTTTACACCACTGAACAATGATACTGGAAGTCCCTGCTAGTATTTGAGCCCTAGGCCAGGTATTCCCACAGCTGCACTCCCAAAACAAAAACAACTTTTATCTTAAGCCTACCGTGATAATGCCAGATGCCGTAGGCAAAATTCTCTTCTTACACATGCGTGACAGGTTTTGACTCTGATATACTTTGCTTCCCATACATGGGTAAATCTCTAGTTGATGTCAGTGGCTTTTCTGTATAAGCAGGGAAAGCATAATACCAGAGCTGAGATCCTCCAAGTGCCTCTGAAAGGAAAATTTTGGCTTATATTAAGGTTGCTAAGACAGCATGTATGAACATTGCCACTGAAGCTTTTACTCTACATCTTTGGATAAAATGCAGTCAAGTTCTGTGACAAAGTGGGAATTTTGAAACCTATATGTGCCTCAGTTTCCCTTACGTGCTGCATTGTTACCTCAGGGCAGGCTAAGACACAGGTGTGAATAGTGCCTAACTCTCTAGGACTAAGTGGGTCATGAAAAGGGATTGGTTGAGGCTGATCCTATATCAGTGAAGAACCCATGAAGACAATGACAAATCGAATCACTGAGGCTTTGACACCTGGCAACCAACAACCACAGATTGCTCTATCACTCTGTAGGAAGCTGAGCTGATCTGGAGAATAAAGGACTGGCAGGTGGGAGTTAAGTGTGTGTGGGCTGCAGGAAACATTTGAGGCTCACCTGGGAGTCTGATGAAGGAGATCACATGGACAGAGACACGGAGCTTGAACACTGGGGTTCACTACAGCTTGGCTAGGCTCTGAGCTAACCAGAATGGACAATGCTTTAATCTTCCATCTTCTGTGCTAACCTAAAGACTTGCTATGCTGTGTTCAAGATGACTAATAAACCCTGCTGTTTTGACAAGTTCTGACAACCGTTTTGACAAAAAAAAAATGAACATCATTCTGGGATGTATTAGCCGGTGTGTTGTAAGCAAGACACTAGAAGTAATTCTTCCGCTCTACTCTACGCTGACTAGGCCTCAACTGGAGTAGTGTGTCCATTTCTGGATGCCACATTGGAGAAAGTCCAGAGAAGAGCAACAACGATTAAAGGTCTAGAAAACAGGGAAGATTTTTTAAAAATGGGTTTGCTTAGTCTGGAGAAGAGAAGACTTTGAGAGCGTCACTGCAAAGGCCTGGAGAGGTGCACTGATTGGTAAAAAGTGTACAAGTCTCCACTGGGGCCTGTCTCGGTTGGACTTACTGAACAGAGCTCACGGTGTGAAGCAGGAGCACTGCATGTCCAGAGGTCAAGTCTAAGGAGATGATGAAGCCAGTTGGTTTATCCTGGAGGCACAGCAAGAGCCCCAGAGGGTCTGGCATACAGAAGAGGTCCCTCCTAGAGACCATTACAAAGCTGGGGCCATAGCATTGATCCTGTGAATCTGGGACAAGTTCTTCCAAAGACACAAAAAGGACAATGCAAAACTTCAGAATGAACCTTGAATAAGTGGCCTAATGACTCCCTGAAGAAACTACTCATTGATTATTACTTGCTCGTAATATATTACATAAAACAGATTTGTGGTGGAAGAAGAAAGGTAGCATTCTGTATTGTTCAGCAGAATCACATTTCAGGATTATCCTAAAATTCACAAATGATCAAAACAAAAAGCATCCATTTACAAACTGGATGAGACTTTAGCAACAAAGTTTCCCTGTAGCAGTCAAGGTTTCATGTAGTTATTGTAGAGAGACAGCAAAGTAGCTATGATGCCAATAATTCTACCTTCATACCCCAGAAGGGTAGCAGATAAGACAATAGAAAGGATAATGAGTAGTAGCTGATGGTGTTATTTACCACCAGTTTTAACACTAAGAAAATACTGTGATGTAAAAATGTAGGCCATATTTACAGGATTTGGGATTCTATCCTAGGAAGTAGTGACTCTGAAAAAGATTTTGGGGGTTGTTACGGATTATCAGTTGAATCATAATCTCTCAGTGTGATGCTGTGACCAAAAGAGCTAATGTGATCCTGGGATGTATAAATGGGGGAATCTTGAGTAGGTGTGGAGAGGTTATTTTACAACTGTATTTGGTACTGGTGCAAATTGCTGCTAGAATACGGTGTCCAGTTCTGGTGCGTATAATTCAAGAAATATAGTGATAAATTGGAGTGTGTTTTTAGAGAAGAGGCATGAGAATGATTAAAGGATTTTAAAACATGTTTTATAATGACAAACTCAAAGAGCTCAATCTACTAGCTTAACAAGTCACTCTAGTGAGTGACTTGATTCCAGGTCTATAAGTATCTGTCTGGGGAATAAATATTTAATAATGGGCTCTTCTATCTAGCAGAAGAAGGTATAACACGATCCAATGGCTGGCAGTTGAAGCTAGGCAAATTCAGACTGGAAATAAGTTGTAGATTTTTTAACAGTGTGGATAATTAAAAATTGAAACCATTTACTAAGGGTCAGGGTAGATTCTCCATCACTGACAATTTTTAAAATCAAGATTGGATGTTTTTCTAAAAAATATACTCTAGGAATTATTTAGGGAAAGTTCAATGTCCATTGTTATACAAGAGGTGAGACTAAATGTTCACAATGGTCCCTTCTGGCCACTGAATCAATGAATGTATTCATTTTTATTCTATGTATTATGGTAGCACCTACAACTCAAGGTCCACTGTACTAGGCACTGTACAATCATATAACAGAGATAGTCCCTGCTCTAAAGAGCTTACAAAACAGAGTGTACAACTGAAATTCAACTGTTGCTTCTGTTTTCCAGATGCCACGAGATCTAAATACTGAATTGTGTACATTAAATATCTTTTAAGTATTACTTACCTCATAGACTAGGTACCAGTTTTGAAAGCGCAAATACCATGCAACGCAAAACAATGTTTAGTCAGCTTTTAAAAACATGCACAACTCTCCCATCTCTCTTCTCTCCAGTCCATCCAATACAGATGCCAACTCCTTTCCTTTCCCAATACTGGCCATTGCAATCCTTTATCAACAAACTTCTCCACACCTTGAAGGCCCTGCACAGCATCTCCAACCTACATCTCAACATTCATCTTTTTCCTCTACCCAATCATCGGTATTTACCACGCTGTCTCCTCTGTTTATTCCTGGCTGTGGCTTCTTCCATGCTACTGCATGCACCTGAAGCAACCCCCTAACTAATATGTAAAAAATTACTTAAAATGACTAGCTGCTTGTGGGTTTTTGTACTGTACTGAACTGACTTCTTCTGTCCCAGATTGTGCCCATTAATGGTTAGTCCTCCAGGGAACCTACTACAAGGCTGGCATGGTTTCCCTACTGAATAATGCTTGTAGAACTTCATGAATAAGAAACAAAACGAGTACATGATAAATATCGACGCCACCCTCAATGCCATGTTCATATTCTCCTATTACCATCTCCATAGTTTTTTCTTTGTCCCAGCCCTATCCTGAACCTCTCAAGAATACAATCAACATCTTGATTTGCCAAGCCACGGCCTGTTCAACATTCAAATCCAACCTTACAACTAATTAGCTCCACAAGAAGTAAACGTGCACACACCCAAACATATAAATCAGAGTTAATCCTTCCATCTCCTCCTTCCATCGTTTTTAGATCTTCAGTTCTCTGGAATAGGGACTGTCTGCAGTTTGTGTCTTGTGCAGAATTGAGCACATTGTTATCACTTAAATAAGAAATAATAATGCTAATAATAGCATGTGCCATTGAAGTATCCATTACAGCTTATCTGCTAAATTCTGTACTGGGACATTACGTTTAAAATGTTAATTTCTGCAAAACAGACTGTTAGTGTTTCCCCTCAATGACACACCAACATATTTTTATGACTTAACATTCTGCAGGGATTATGTAGGGCTAAGAGAGTAGTTCATTGTTTATACTCACGCAAGCCTCTGCCTCTCTGTGGAGATTACTAATGATTGTTAACTATAGTATTCCAATTTTAGTAATCCTTTGGTGTTACCAGTAAGGCAAGAAAGTTACAACTGTAGGAATCTGTTACATTTGGAACTTATGGAGCAAAAAGTTGTGTAAGAATCTTTCTGAATCATCATGGTTTCGTAGATGCACTGAGACACGCTGGTCAGGAAAAGCTTCTCTTCCATTAACCAGCCACCCAACACACTTCCAAACTGAAAACCTAAGCTCTGATCCTGCAATGAGCTCCAAGTAGGAAGTCCTCTGCATCCACATGGAACCCCACTGGAACCAGTGGGTTCATCCACGTGTTTTTAGTATGTTATGACTTTGAAATAATTGAGTGTAAATATCTGGCCAAAGACTATCAGTAATGTCTTCAGTGGATATTTAATTTCTGAAGAATATTCAAATTAAAAGCTATTGATCATGTATAAAGTAATTTAGCACATTCATTTGAAACTCCATGAGCTTTGATACACAAAGATTAAGTGTACATAATACTTTCCCCTAAACTACCTGTAATATTGGATACCATTCAGAAATGATACCCTCTCTTTTATACTAATGATCGACAACAGCATAAGCTGTCAAACACATTAAAGATGGGGGGAAAAGTCTAATCTGGTTGTTGCAACCATGTCCAGGTTTTCATCTTTGCACTATATCATCAAAACAGCTGTGTTAGCTATCTTGGCATGGAGAAACTAAGGGCTTGAAATTATCACATATTCCAAATAGTAGACTACTTAAGCAAAATAAACTTTGGCCATGTAGTAGCTGTAAGGTGATCTTGGCACACCTGAAAAAAGACACACAACAATACATACCATAATGATTGCCAGTTGTTAATGGCAGAAGATGGTCAGCTGTTTGACAAAGATCACCTGAACTTTTCTAGAAGCAAAAGAAGCTGGTCACCATTGTTGAGCTGTCAGATTAATAAAGGGGACTAAGAAGAATTTAGGCGAGGAAAGGTCATCTCAGTTTCACAGAAGAATGCCAATTTTTGCCTCATCAGCCTGTTGACATTTAACTTCCATCATTGTAGCAGGACTAAAAATAACTAGTTTGTTTTAAGTGTATTGTCAGACACTGAAACAATCTGGTTGCATTTACTATTTTATTAGGAACTGAGTATTTCTCAAATGCTGCTATAAAAACCAAGAGAATTCAGTTCTTATTATTGTCTAGCCTGAAATATTATTAGAGTAAGTCACCATTCAGGGGTTATTTAACATAAAACTGTATTTCAATATGTCAGAGACTGTTGTAAAGTTACTTGCAAACTTCTGGATTCTGTATAAAGAATAAATAAAATAATGGTGTAAGAATTTATACATGCATGTGTACACATACGCACACACACACACACACAGTGCATTTTGAGTCACATTCATCCTTGCTGTAGAGTTCCAACAGGAGTGAATTTTATCCATAATGTGGCAAGAGAAAATACATGAAAAGAGATGGAGTTACGTAAATGTCAAACTGGAATGAGGATGGTGAACTGGGCCCAATAATAGAAGGTCACTAGGGAAAAATAGCTGCAGGATTTTTAAAAGCTTTGTTCAACAATCATTGGAAGATACAACTCAGCACAATACATCATCCCAATGCTCAGTCATGGTACAAACAAAGAGTCTGCAGAACACGGAAAAACAAGTATCTAACATTTGTATAAAAGAGGGACTTGGAGATTTAATCAGTCACATATATCTATTTATATATACATATATAAACAAATCTCTCTTTGGGAGATCACCTCTCTTTCCAAGGTGATCACAAGAAATAGCTCAATAAGAATTAATGAACAAATTACTTTTGACTCACCCATCAAGTTGTGCACATATCCAAACTGAAGAACACCATGACGCTGTTGCTACTGCACTTCTCCCTTTTATCTAGGTACTTCTATGAATCCCCTCCAGTACCACAGTAAAAGGGATTTAGGTGGCTCAGTCCCATTGATTTCAATGGAAGTTAAGCACCTAAATATTTTTGAGAATCCGGACCTTGGTGGCTCCCAAGTATTTATGAATTTCTCCTCACCACACAGGTAAGGAAACGCTATCCCCATTTTAAAGATGGGCAATGGAAACACAAAGAGACTAGGGCTCAACTGAATTGCACTGATGGTGAATCAAGCATTTTATAGGTAAATATTTAAATGAGTTTTTGGAGCATTTAGTTTTTGTGATAAGCACAATCCCTGAAGAGAGAGGGATTATTACAGAGTAGATTTATCTTCATTTCCTGTATTTTATCTAAACAAGAAGAGCACAGTAGGTAGACTAATAAATATGGTCCCAATCCTGGAAACACTTAAGCACCTGCTAAACTTTCCTACCAGAAATAGTATCACTGAAATCAATGGAACAACTCACATTAGCAGCGTTAAACACATGCGTAAGCATTTGCAGAATTGAAGCCCATGCAATTAGTGAGTAACAATCCAACTCTTACAACACTTGTGTTATCTGGCCTTTCTGGCACCCAGCAGACTGAGATTTTAGTTCAGTTACGTTAGCGTTGAAAATAAATGCTCACTGTAAAACCGGATTTACATCTGCTTAGTACATTGTAGTCTGCTGGCCTGTCTCTCCAGCCAAGGAAAGCTACAAACCACCCCCAGAATCTTGGTCAGGCACTTTTTCCTCAGGGTTTCAACTTCATTTCCTCCAAATAACACAAATTCAGCACAGTAGTCATCTTTTCCTCCCTAAACCCACAGTCATCTACAGGGGCCTATCTAGCCCCTACATTCCCACTCAGCCACTTGAGTCACCTGCTTTCTGTTGCTTAATTTCCCCACAGTTCTCTACCCCCAACTGAGTCACTGGCTGTCTTTTATAATGCCCTAATCTCGATCTGATGAGTCTCAGATGTGATGGATCAGCTACATCCCAGCTCAGACTGGAACCAATTCCCCTTAAAGCCAAGCACAAAAATAAAGATGGTGCTCGTGCTGAAGTAGATTGGGTATCACAGTCCAGATTAATTGCTCTAATTCGAAAACGTAGGTCTCCAGCCCCTCTCGTTCCTGTGGGGAATGTAACTAAGAGGAATAATTCATTAATAGCTGTCATACTTGTCAATATTGATTTCTTCGATTGGTGGAGCAACTGACTCCTCTCACTGAGCCTTATCATCACCATTGGTTGTAAGGTGTAAGGTGGCTTCTTCTCAAATTGAACTCAAAAGCAAAACTCAGATTGATTTAACTGAGGAAGAAGCTGGATCCCAGGGCCAGATCAACAAAGATACTTAGGGATTTCAGCACCTAAGCTCTAGGTGCCCTGCCCCAATTGACTCCTCAGTCCCAAGGTAGGCATGCAGGCTCCCCAGGCATTGTACAGGAAGAGGTAAATGCCTAAGGAAGGGATTCTCAAAAACCAGACACCTAAACAGGGAGCTGCAAGTAGTCTACCAGCAGGACACTCGTCTGGGCTGTGGATGACCTGGGCTCAAGTTTTTGTTCCAAATCAGGCAGAACTGCGATCTGAACTTGGGTTTCCCACATCCCAGGTGATGCTTGAACAGCTGGGTCAGGCCACACCCATTCTCAGACTGCTCATCCCTGGTTGGCTGTTGTGACAAATATCAGGTCTTAGGATGCTCACAACACACCGGGAGCATTGGGCCCCGCTGATGAGATGGGCAGCAGAATGCCTAGTTTCCTGCTTCAGCGAGGGCTCTAAGCAGATTCTTAGTTGTGGGGTGATGTGAGCACTTCGGCATTTCCAAAGCTGCCTATCAGCAGAAACTTAGGTTACTACCAGGTTAGGTGGTAGCAGGGTGGTGGTATTGAGAAAGTCAGGGGCAGCACAATGGTGGATTTAGATGCTGGAATACCTGTGTAGATCTGGCCCTTACTGACTGCATTTTACACTCACTCCTTGCTCTTCAACTCACAATTCCTGCTTTTGTACAATCTATTTCCCTAGAACCTATAACTGCTAAAATTAAACTCCCAAGATGAAAGGGTTTAAAATTACCTTGGGATTCCATGATTCAGTCCATCACCATAGAGGCTCATTTGGAGCCATTATAGTCTA
This sequence comes from Chelonoidis abingdonii, assembly GCF_003597395.2. NCBI lineage: Eukaryota > Metazoa > Chordata > Testudines > Testudinidae > Chelonoidis > Chelonoidis abingdonii. The sequence goes on along the minus strand of NC_133773.1, from coordinate 117,255,003 downwards.
CAGCAGTGGTTCTCAACCAGGGGTCCAGGGCCCCCTGTAGGGTCGCAAGCTGGTTTCAGGGGGTCCGCCAAGCATGATGGAACTAGATTCACTAAGGCCCAGGGCAGAAAGCTGAAGCCCCACCATGCAGCCACAGCTTTTCTATGGAGAAAAATAATTGTGATACATGTGGGTCATGGAGTTTTTATAGCATGTTGGGAGGGCCTCAGAAAGAAAAAAGTAGAGAACTCTGGTCTACAGAATAATCTGTATCTCATAAGAACTACTATTGTAAAATAAATTTAACTGGGAGAAAATATGAAACCATGTGCGTCAGGGCTTGAGCCAATCTCTGTTAGAGACCAGAATGAGAACTATTTGGGGAACAGATTACCCTACACTGGCCTACTGAAAGATTCTTATACCTTCCTCTGGAGTATCTGGTTGTGGCCACTGATACCAGATTAGATGAACCCAGTGGGGCAATTCCAAAATGTCATATTCAGCTATCAGCCAAGGAATTTATATATGCTATTTAAAGATGTTTCATTTAAATTACACTGGGTCTATTCTTTTTCCTTTTTATAATCTTAATAAATAATGAATCAGTCAATAAATCTGACTTAGGTAGCTAACATGATGCTATTGGGTATAAGACTCTGCCACAGCTTCAGCCTTAGGTGTAAGGCAGGAGTCGGCAACCTATGGCACGCGTGCCAAAGATGGCACATGAGCCAATTTTTAATGGCATGCTGCTGTCTGCCAGAGTCCCGGCAGGCAGCAGCGTGCCATTAAAAATCCTGCCCAGCCCGGTCTGGCCCGGCCCGCTCTTCTCTGCCCTCTGCCCCCCCCCCTCGCCACTCCCTCCTGCAGGGGGCAGAAGCTTGGTCCTGCCAGCTCCCTTGCCTCTTCACGCAGTGTGCTGTGTTCCTGCCTCTCCTCCTCCTCTCCATCCCTCCCTCCCTGCCGGCCGATCAGCTGATGGCCCTTGCAAGGGAGGGGGTCGGGGAGGAGTGGAGTCAGCAAGCTCACTGCTCCCAGCAGAGGCAGAGAAGAAGCAGAGGCAGGGCCCTGGGGAACGGGGAGGGAGGTGAAATAGGGCATATCACCTCCAGGCCCCTGCCGTGAGCACCCCATGACCCCAGCCCACACCCCCAGCCCTCTGCCCTGCCCTGAGCTCTGCAGCACCACATACCTCCCAGGCCCATGCCCTGAGCCCCCCCCCCACACCCCCAGGTCCCTGCCCTGACTTGCCCCCCCACATCCCCAGCCCCCCACATCCTGACCTCTGCCCATGCCCCCACATCCCCACCCACCACCGACCCAACAGGTCCTGCAACACTCCCCGACAAACCAAAATTCCCACTGCACCCTTGACTAAAATGGGAGCTACCCAGGTAAGTGCTCCACCCAAACCTGCCTGCCCAACCCTGGCCCCCTCCCTTCATTCTAGCTCCTGGCCAGACCCTACACCCAGATACCCAGCCTGCTTCTTCACCCCTATCCCTGTGCTCAGTGCACTCCCACCCTCAGCTCAGTGCAGAGAGGAAAAGAATGGGTCAGAACCAGGGAGATGGTAGGTAACCACTGTATGGAGGCAGGGCCTGGACCTCAGACCGGCAGTGGGCTGAGCAGGTCCGGCAGCTGGGATCCCGGCTAGCAGGAGCCAGCGGATGGAGCTACTCAGCCCACTGCCAGTCTGGGGTCCTGGCTCCTGGCCCTGCACAGCCTGCTGCTGGTCTGGGGTTCTGGCTGCCAAACAGAACCCCAGACCAGCAGCAGGCTGAGCGGGCCGGCAGCGCAAGATCAACATTTTAATTTAATTTTAAATGAATCTTCTTAAGCATTTTCAGAACCTTGTTCATTTTACAATACAACAATAGTTTAGTTATATAATATATAGACTTGTAGAGAGACTTGTAGTCTTCTAAAAACATTAAAATGTATTACCGGCATGTGAAACCTTAAATTAAAGTGAATAAATGAAGACTCAGCACAGCACTTCTGAAAGGTTGCCGACACCTGATGTAAGGTCAATGCTGAGACAACTTGCATTGATCCATCACACCTGTAGGAACCAATATGGAAGCAATCTGGTATGCTTCTGGTTAAACCTTTCCATTTTGATAAAAACTGGAAGAAACTTATAGGAAACAAACTTTTCAGGATAATTATTACATTTCCAAAAGAGATCAGTTGATTCCCGTAAAATGTTATGTGCAGTGTAATCGCTGAATCCCCTCCTTATCATAGATAATAAATTCAACCTTGCCTTGAAGTATTTCAGCTGAAGCTTTTAATTGTTATAACACTACAATTGATTTAAATCATACATCTGGTTAGTATTCCCTTTCTTTGGCAATTTTAATCAGCATAATTCTCTATTTGACAGTTAGACAGGTAGTTAGATGGGGAAAGACCGTGACATATAACTTACATGCCCTAATTAATCTTTCCCACAACTTCGTACAATCTAGCAGATGGATCAAACTCAATGTGAGCATTTGACCAAGAACTATAAATCAACAATGACATGTTTTATTTTAGGCAGTAGCTTGAGAAGTTAATATTGTTTCACAGTCAGGCAAAGGAATTACAAATCCTATGAATGTAATAGTACCTGTTTCTTATAAAACTACCTACTCTATAGGGAACATTAATGGTACACAGTTCTTATCCATGACAAGAAAAGATGGCACCACTGTGAGCAGCGCTGTCTAGCCCGTTTTCTTGGTCTCCTAGTGACGCACACACTCAAGCTGTTTCTTTTTCACCATATGTACACGAATTCTTTAGTTCCCAAGCAAAACAGAACATGACACATGTATACAGCAGGAGGAGACTTGGGGTATGTCCACCACAGCAGCACTTCAGCACAGCTACTCAGAGCAGTGACAGGGGTTCTCCCATTGCTGTAGTTCATCTCCATCCCCGAAAAGCAGTAGCCAGGTTGACAGAAGAATTCTTCCAGCGACTTAGCACTGTCTACACCAGGCATTAGGCTGGCCCAGCAACGTCTCTCAGGAGTGTGGATATTTCACATTCGTGAGAGACCTGGCTATGCCAATGTAAGTTTTCAGTGTACTCCACCCTTACACACAGCCTTCTCTCCTCCCTCCTCTCACCCACTGAGCTCCCCTGTTTCCTGTTCCTCCCAGGTACTGAGCAGTTGTCTCATTAGCCCAGCAATTACCACCCAACCATCAGTAATCACCCCCCAACAGAAACTGGTTAATTGCTTCCAATTCAACCCACAGCCCTCTTTGTGCTGCACCAACCTCAGTGGTCCGGGGGCTACAGCCAGGTTTAAGGAAACATTAACCCTATTCAATCATTTTATTTTATTCACGTAGAGAACAATTTTGTTGTTCTACTACACCTTTATACTTTTTAATATTGATACAGGGGTGTGTGGAGCCTCCCAAAAGGCAGACTCAGCAGTTAACATATGACATCACTGCATTGTTTCTTTAACTGATTTCCTGAGGATATAATTTCCATTACCACTGAACTCTCAAGAGATTCAGAGTGATAACAAGAACTACTGTGTAGACACACTATCACTAGGGCTGTCAAGCGATTAAAAAAATTAATCGCCATTAATCACGCTGTTAAACAATAATATAATACCATTTATTTCAATATTTTTGGATGTTTTCTACATATTCAAATATATCGATTTCAATTACAACACAGGATACAAAGTGTACAGTGCTTGCATTATATTTATTACAAATATTTGCACTGTAAAAAACAAAAGAAATAGTATTTTTCAATTCATCTAAAACAAGTATTGTAGTCCAAGCTTTTTATCATGAAAGTTGGACTTACAGATATAGAATTATAAAAAAAAAACTGCATTCAAAAATAAAACAATGTAAAACTTTAGAGCCTAAAAGTCCACTCAGTCCTACTTCAGCCAATCGCTCAGACAAACAAGTTTGGTTACAATTTGCAGAAGATAATGCTGCCCGCTTATTGATTATATCACCTAAAAGTGAGAACAAGCATTCGCATGGCACTGTTGTAGCCAGCGTTGCAAGATATTTAAGTGCCAGATGCACAAAAGAGTCATATGTCCCTTTATGCTTCAACCACCATTCCAGAGACCATGCTTCCATGCTGATGATGGGTTCTGCTCGATAACGATCCAAAGCAAAGCAGACTGACACATGTTCATTTACATCATCTGAGTCAGATGCCACCAGCAGAAAGCTGATTTTCCTTTTTGTTTGGGTTCTGTAGTTTCCGCATCAGAATGTTGCTCTTTTAAGACTTCTGAAAGCATGCACCACATCCCATCCCAATCAGATTTTGGACAGCACTTTAGATTCTTAAACCTTGAGTAAAGCACTGTACCTATTTTTAGAAATCTCACATTGGTACCTTCTTTGCGTTTTTGTCAAATTTGCTGTGAAAAGTTCTTAAAACCAACATGTGCTGGGTCATCATCCAAGACTGCTATCACATGAAATATATGGCAGGATGCTGGTAAAACACAGGGCAGGAGACATACAATTCTCCCCCCAAGGAATACAGTCACAAATTTAATTAACACAATCTTTTTTTTAACAAGCATCAACAGCATGGAAGCATGTCCCCTGGCATGGTGGCCGAACCATGAAGGGGCATACGAATGTTTAGCATATCTGGCATGTAAATACCTTGCAAAAGTGTGCAGGCGAATGCCTGATAACAAAAGTGCCATGTGAACTCCTGTTCTCACTTTCAAGTGACAGCAGGCAGCAGTATCTCCCATAAATGTGAACAAACTTGTTTGTCTTAGCGATTGGCTGAACAAGAAGTAGAACATCATGGACTTGTAGGCGCTAAAGTTTTACATTGTTTTGTTTTTGAATACATTTATGTAAAAAAAAAATCTACATTTGTAAGTTGCACTTTCACGATAAAGAGATTGCATTACCATACTTGTACGAGGTGAATTAAAAAAGATTAATTCTTTTATCATTTTTACAATGCAAATATTTGTAATAAAAAATAATATACAGTGAGCACTGTACACTTTGTATTCTGTGTTGTATTAGAAATCAATATATTTGAAAATGTAGAAAAATATCCAAAAATATTTAATAAATTTCAGTTGGTATTCTATTTTTAACAGTGCAATTAATGAGGATTAATTTTTTTAATCACAACTAATTTTTTGGAGTTAATCCGGTGAGTTAACTGCAATTAATCAACAGCCCTAACTATTACTGTCGTTGATATAGCACAAGAAGGTGCTTTGTGCTTTATAGACAAAAGGACGTGGTTCCTCGTCTAAAGAGCTCTTGGTTTAGACCAGAATGGACACAGATCTGAAAGCCTTCAGAAGAAAATGTAAACCCACTTCTTCAACCATACCTCTCCTCAGTAACCAAAAGTGGAAGGTAGATGAAGGTGATAAGGTGTGAAAGGAAAGGCTAAGTAGGTAGAGCAGAAACACATAGCACATGTTCTGTAAATTCCAGTTAAAAAAAAAAAATCTAAGTAAACCCACCTCTTTGCCCTGTGTCATTAGAACAACACTAGAAAATTAACCTAACCGACCAGGTGTGAAAACCATTGTACTAATTTAACCTAGGGCCAGTTGAGAGCTACCAGGTCTCCCCTGCTGGAAAATCTCCTGATGTGGGGAAGACCCCAGCGGGCATATGGCCCCAGTAGCCAGCTCCCGTGCCTGCAGACCCCAGCACAGAGGCATGTTAGCATAGGTAGCGAGGATAGCTGGAGTGTTAGAAAAGTCAGGTGGCCCTTTGGAGACCATAGCCTGTCGGTATATTTTACAGCAGCCTTCAGGCTGTTCTAATCAGTGCTGGGGCTGGAGCAGTGGAAACCCAGCCTCCAAATCAGGAAGCTGCAACCAGCTGCACTGTGTTCTCTGGGTGCAGGATGGATTTGGCACTGTTTTATCAACCAGGCAAGGTAATAACAAACTTCAACAGGACTTTATTTTTAAAGTGGAAACCTCTTTACCAAGCTGCTGCTGCACCCTCTGTAACTCTCACTCTGCCTCCTCAACTCCTCCCCCCTCCTTCCTGTCCTTTCAAACTCCCAACAGCCAGGCTCCCGGTTCTAATAACCACAAGCAACATCTAAACATCACAGGCACCTAGCGTTTGATTAGGTACAAGGTTAAAATATCTCATTGTAGAATTAATAGAACAAAATTTTAAGTGTCTAATTGTTCTCAGAAAATTGCATTTTGATTATCTTTTAAACAAGCAGAAATTAATGCAGGGAAGTCCTAGGGCCTGGGTTATACTGACGGTCAGACTAGATGATCACAGTCATCCCTTCCGGCATTAGAATCTATGCAAATAAAATTCTCTGCTGATTTTTAGCTTTCGATTGTGCTAATGTAGCAATATGGTTTTAATTTCTGATGAGCTATATCTGAGTGACAGCATCTCATACTCCTTCCTAAACCACCATCAGCAAAAGAGACTGGTTGGGAAGCAAGCCTGCCCTACAGGAAAATGTAGTCACTGGATGTGAGATCTTGTTTCTTTCTGGGCACGGGTCTGTTCCCATACAAGTCGACAGGAGTTTTGCCTTTGGCTTCAGTGAGAGAAGGCTCACTGCAATGCAATCCAGTCCGCACAGTGTGGAACTGGGTGGGAGTAATGCATTTCAATATTTCCCCTGTTAATTTGTTTGTTTCCATCTCTCTCTGAGTCAGCAGCATCCCCCTTAAAGCTGACATGAGGCTCAGGAGGGAATAGAGCTGCTCCAAAGCATATTAAGACTTCATTAGGTTACTGGAGCCAATATTTAAAGACATTTAAACTTAGCTGTGATTTAAAAAAAAAAAAGAAAGAAAAAATTACTTTATTCCCTTCTGAGCCCTATGCCTGCTTCAAAGGGGCTCCCAATGTAGAAAGGAGAACTTGCACTACAAGGTCATAAAGCCAATGGTGTACCAAAGATTATTTAAAATAAAATAAAAATCAGATTAATACCATGTGGAAAGGGGCAACGAGGCCTGGGAGAGATGATGGAGTATTAGGGATTTTTCCTGCAGTTATTTTTGGCTTTTCATTATGGTATTCAAATTTTTTTCCCTTTAATGATGCTGCTATGACTAACAAATTCTAAGCTTAAATGTTGCTGACTATGGATAGTTTCACATGCTTGTCAGATAATCAGAGTGGTTAATTTTTCCAGTCCTTTTATTTAATAGTGCTGGGCAACTATAGCAAAATGTATTTGCAAAGATTCTCTTGCCAATTATTTCTTCTGCCGATTCATTTCACTGGTATTCACCACCATTTGTTTCTTTAGGCCTTGATCCTGCAGGCACATACACACGAGCTTACCATTGCTCCTATGAAGTTCATGGAACTACCCACAGATTTACAGTAAGCACATGTGTAAGTGTTTGCAAGGTCAAGGCATTATTGCCCCACCATTTGTGTTTGCAAAATTTTATGTGCAAGGTTTGGGGAGAGCAATGTGAAATATGTTTGTAAGAACACTCACAGCCAAAGTGGTCTCCATGTCCCTAGTAAAGAACTCCTATCTAATCTTTCAACTAGGGAACAAAAGAACAACATGCAACTCAGGTGATCAATCACATAACAGACATCGGTAGCAACTGATTTGTGACAGACAATAGGCCAAAATGAGTATGCACATATTACTGGTTGAACAGTTACGGAAAATAGACACATCCAGAAAAAAAATTGTTCATGGACAGTGCATAATGACCATATGAGATATGTCTTAACAGGCAAAAAGATAGGTTTGATTTAGTTAATTCAGTCAAGGTGGCTCAACATGATTGAAAAGCCCTGTTAAGAGGCAGCCTAATGTGTCTGAAGCCACGATATCTAGCCATATAGTAACTGAGGCTCTCTTCTAGACTGTAGCATATAAAAAACACTGTGTTAGAAAATAATTATTAATTTCCTTGTGAGCTTTTCTATGGTACTTATCACTACAGTATCTGCGTACATCATAAACGCTAATTAATATATGTGCACAACACCCTCTGAAGGTCTTTGCACCCAGGAGTGACTCTAGGTATTTTGCTGCCCCAAGCACGGCAGGCAGGCTGCCTTCGGCGGCTTGCCTGCGGGAGGTCCCCGGTCCTGCGGATTCAGCGGCACGCCTGTGGGAGGTCTGCCAAATCCATGAGACCAGTGGACCCTCCACAGGCATACTGCCGAAGGCAGCCTGCCTGCTGCCCTCGCGGCAACCGGCAAAGCGCCCCCCGTGGCTTGCCGCCCCAGGCACGCGCTTCGCGTGCTGGAGCCTGGAGCTGCCCCTGTTTGCACCCTCCTAGCCCCTGATCTAGCTTAATTACCAGACTATTGCCAGTCCCAATCCAACCCTCCCAACACTCTGGCTGATCTCAGTTTCTCACTCTCTCCCACATAAACCAGTTAGCTCTCAGTCCAAATCATGAAAAGGGCAAAAACCATATTTTTACCTAATCTCATTCTTGGAAATGGCTGAACAATTTTTGCTGAAACCTTCCCAAGAAAATCAGCCTGAAGTAACTATTAAGCATAGAAAATTTTAGCCCAACTGGTTAAACTTTGCTAAGTTACAAGAAACTGAAAACATGGTCTTATAATGGGAAGTGTCAGGTAACCTTAAGAATAGGAAACATTACAACCTCTGCCTATAATATTATGTAAGAATGTGCTATCCCCTAAGGAACAAGAAATTGAAAACTGGAAGAAAACATATCAAGATTTAGAAGTACTTCCCTGGTGGAAGATAGGAAGTTGTAGCAAACAACAGTCAGTTGCAAAATGGCTACTTTAGGGTTACTTTAGGGTTGCAAAATGGCTGCTTCACTGAGCAAAGTTTAAAGGGGCAATCCCCAGTAAAATGTTCTGGAGGAACAAAATCCTATCAAAGGTCAATCCAGCAGTATGGACTATTAGTAAGGCTCAGACAATTATAAAGGAAGGCACTTGTAGTGAAAGAAGTGGCTTCCGTGTATTTTATCTAATAATTATTTCACACTACCATTATTTCTGCTATAACCTGCGTTTGCAAGATAACAATTTTTCATAAGATTAAAATGATATAATAAGAGTAGCAGCTAGTGGTATTATCAAAAACTGTATTGCCTAGTGACTCGAGAACGAGACTAGGACTCAGGGGCCCTGCGTTCCATTCCCAATTAGCCTCTGGCCTGCTGCATGACCTTGGGGAAGTCATTGCCTGCTCCATCCCTGTTTCCCTTTCTGTAAAATGGGAAAAATGACACTTAACTCCTTTGAAATCTACTGATGAAAAGTACTATAGAAAAGCTGGAGCTTTGTGCATGGATCGAGGTCAGCAAATGGCTTTATTCGTACTATTACAAAGTTATACATCAAATATACACATGAACTGAGATTTTATAATAGTCCTTTGTTACTCACAATCAAAATCCAGCTTTCATATTGATAAAGTGGCATTAATAGAGAATGACTCTGTTACTGTCTAAGTCTAATCATAACTGCGTATTCAGAAATTTCAGGTCACCTTAGGCAATCCCAACAGTATTTAGGCTTATTTGAAGTATATGCCACACATTTAAAATCCTGTCACCTGTGTTCTTCATATCTTGAATCACATAGAGGACCAAAGTTTACCCATCAAGTTTAAAACAATTTGGCCCATTGTCTCTACTGGGTATGTCTACATAGCCCACATGCAGCAAGCCTCCTAGCCCCAGTGGACAGCTTCAGACTAGTGTTGCTGCACTAAAAATAGCTATGTAGATGTTGAGGCTTTGGCTGACGTTTAGGTTCTGAAGCTAGCGGGGGGCCTTTCAGCGCACAACCTCCAGTCCCGCCTGCAACATCAAAGCGCTGTCTACACAGCTATTTTTAGCATGGTCATGTGAGCCCAAGTCTGTCGACCCAGGTGGGAGTCTTGCTGCCACAGGCTGTGTAGACATAACCACTGGGACTACCCAAACGAGTAAAGTTAAGCTTTTGTGTACTTGTGTCCAAGATTGACTTCAGCGGACCTGTTCACAGTAGTAAAGTTAAGCATGGGTGCGTGATATTTGGACCTAAGCGGTTTCATTGAAGTTTGACATGGTCTCATCTAATATCAAAAGATATTAAGACTACATAGAATTATTGGACTTCAATGTTTTAAAGTCAGCTTTCTCAGTTTCAGATGACACAGAAAACCACTAAAGGTGTGAAGCACACGTAGAAAAAAGTGCAGGTTTCACAGATCAAAGTATTATTTATTTTCCTCCATCAATTTTTCTCCTTTGCTAAAAGGACATCCAACATTATTTTTAGCAGATCCCCCAAGATACTGTGAGCAACCTCAGTTCTCAGAGACCACAGCAGCAGCTGAGGATACTCTGCTCCATCAAGAAGTGCCCAGCACCTGGAAAGGCAGATAACCCATTCACTTCAGGAAGTAAAATGTCCTAAGAAACAATATTATCCAAAAAAGTGACCATTTCCTTTTGTAGTACACAGACAATAAAATAACAGGCCTGGGTTTACTTCATCTAAGAACATCAAATCCAAGTGCCTTTTCACAACATTTATTCAGCTGGTCTGGATAAAAAGTAATGTCCAAAATATTTTGAAGTGTCCTCATATTTAAGACTCTCTTACAAATTGAAAGGTCAATGGTTTTGCTCATGTAAATAGCAACCAATCAGTAATAGAGGGCAGAAGTCCATCTTTTTATTAATTCCATCTCCCAACTCTATTAAGTTAAGTAGCAGATTAATTACTGTACAGCTACATGAAGAAGTCCTTAGTCCTTCAAATATGTGTCATTATTAATAATCTGAGATTGTTTTGAAGGTCTCACCAGCTCCACATTTTTGCCACTGTGAAATGCAGTGGTTTCAGCGGTGTTAAATTATTGTAAAACAGATCTCCAGTTACTGCAGAGGAGAACAGCAAACTACACTACACTCTAAGCAATCATCAGGGGTCTTTTTATTGCACACTTGGAAGTCAATGGTGAAAAAAATTCCATTTCCAAATGAATGATTAATCAGCTGTGACAATAGACAGCTAAAGGACCCAGTAATGAAGCATTTTTATTATTATCTTTATTTGTATTATAGTAGCAACTAGAGGCTCCAACCAAGGTGTGGGCCCTTTTGTGCTAGGTAGTGTATCAACAGAGCAAGAGACAATCCCTGCCCCAAAGAGCTTACACTCTAAACAGAGAAGACAGACCATGGATGGCAGGGAAAAGAGAGAGACAGAAGTGAATTGACTTGCCCAAGATCACAGAAAGGTCAGTAGCAGAGCTTGAAATAGACCCCAAATCTCCTATCAACTGGTCATGCTTACTCTCTTTTTGGATAAAGATTAGTATTACAACAATATGTGACAACACTTACAGTAGTCACTGGTTGCCTGCCTGGCTGGTGCCCTCAACTTCAGAAGTGGCACTATTTCAGTAGAGTGAAGAGATTCCTGCATAATTTATTGATAGTTTGTAAAGTGCCTTGGCATCTCTTTAGAGCTGGGTCAAATGATGCTGTCAAATCTGCAAGTCACAAGGACCCACCTCTTCTCACCCATTAGGGAGAGGTGGGAATGCCAGCTCATTGGCTACTATTCATGCCCCGATGCCATATGCTGTGGAGCAAAAACTCCTTCCAGGTGAATTTAAGTTCTGTGGTGTTGATACCCTGAGATCCATGGGAAATCAGAATGCCTCCCTCAGCTTTCACCTTGGGTGGGTCACATTACAAGTTATACTGTCCTTCCATTTAATGGAGAACCCTGATCCCGCCCTGCGCCCAATCTCTGAAAATAACCCCACACCATTTGCTCACAAGGAAGGCCCCACATGTGCTTGGACTAGCCCTGACAAATGGCTCAACAGTCCATAAATGTGCATTATTTTTAGTTTAAAGCACAAAATCAACTCAGTGTCTGTCCTAATTTCTAGACACTGGACCAACATCAGAGCTAGGTATATGTAGGCATAACTTCATTGGCTTCAATAAAGTCGCACCCGCTTGAATCAGGTGCACATTTTTTTCAGATAAGAGCCTTCCTGGTTGGTGAGAGGAAGTGCATGGGACAAGTTGTAATTCAGCTCAGAGGAAGTGCATTGGCATTAAACTGCACTTCCTTCCTCCAACGCACCATTGTCGTCAGATGGAGCAAAAAAGAGAAAAACCAGCTGTTGCCTGGAACATACTGCCAACTGTCTGTGCATTATGGCAACATTTCCATGAGGGGCTGACAGGATGGAATGGGAATGCCTTCCATAAACCTAGGAGCTGCTGACATTGAGTGATGTGAAGGGAAGGGGACCTGTGCTGATCAACAGGGGAGGATGTGGAGTGTTCACAGGATGACTTGCCAGGGATTACCATCTGGAGTTAGGATAAAGGTGAAGTTGGATGTTCAGAATGGATGAGGGATGTGGGGAGGGAAGGGGAGTGCATGTATGGGAAGATAGAAAGCAGGCACTTTTTCCTACAGGGGAATTTGATTAGGTAAGGGAGTTGGGGAATATTGGGGAATACATACGGTAACAAGCTGTGCATAATAACTAAATAACTGTGTAATCTAATTTTTGTAACCTTGGTTTATCCCTCCTCCCATTTATCTGCTTCCTCTTATAGCTCTCCATTGTGGTCATATTTACCAGTAGGATGCAAGCTCTTTGGGCCAGGACTTTGCTTTCCTTTATGTTTACCATGCTTTTTGGTGCTATACTATAAGTAAAATAATAGAAATATATGCCAGAATATATATTGGTCTGGATTCCTACTGCGTTTAAGTCATAAGTAATAGGTCTCAATACACCCTACACGGAGCCACATCCGCATTATAAAATGCTAGAGTACTTACTAATAACTGAAGATATTGAGTGCATTATAACGGGTCCCAGAGGCATTTTACCTGCTGTGGAACCATTAACAGCAGGTATGCCTGGCCTGAAGCTGCATGAGAGATACATGCATTCCATAGTATTGCAATATTAGGACTGTTGGCAATTCGGATATTGCCAAAAGAGTGCAGGGGGAAGGATCCACTCAGTCTCTCTACCATTTCCAAGGCCATGAACCCTTATTTTTGTGAACAATACAATTTCCCAAATGCAATCTGAGCAAGGAAAAGAACATGGGGCTCAGTCATGTACTGAAGTGACTTTGTATGAAATAGGTTTTTGTAAGTCCCAGAGATGAGTTGGCCTGGGAAAGACCCGAGTTCTAGCCTTAGTTTTTGCCCTTGGTTGGCAGAGGCTTTGGACCCAAGTAGAAATTTGTACTCAAGCCCCTGTGTTTAAGAATAAAAAAAGGCTGGCGTGTTACTTAACCGCAGCTCCTGTGGCTGACTGAGGAGTAGGGCTGCTAGGCTCCAAAGGGAGTGAGTGGCATACTGTATTTGCCAGAAAGATGATAACTGCAGTGCGGTGCCTAAGAAAGAGATTAAAAGCCTCAGAGCTCAAAAGCTCTAGTGACTCCATTTTGAAGACAAAAAAATCTGTTATTTTGGCCAGAATGATCAAATCTGATTTTGTGTAGCGTGGCGAGGAAAGTACAGAACTAATGTATCACTAGCTATAGCCAGGCACAGTGGCCTAGATCCTCAAAGATATTTAGGCACCTAACTCAGTGATTTCACTGGAAGTTTAGTGATCTTTGAGGATCTGGGCCAGAGTTCATCCAGATGCTGTACAACCCTCCCCAGGTTGCTTTGCAAAGCCACTCAATCACCACTCTAAAGTGACATGATCCAGACCACATAGATGTATTGAAGACATCTGAGAAGTGCAACAGAAATAACTAAAAAATAATGGTCCTATATAACTTAGTTTATTTTAATCTACCCGTGTCTCAGCAAAATTAAAATGTATCTATCTACAGGTTTCTATGGCTCCCACTGCCAGAGTATCTAAGTCAGGGGTTCTCAAACTGGGGGTCGGGACCCCGAAGGGTCATGAGGTTATGACATAGGGGGTCATGAGAGGTAAGCCTTCATCCCAAACCCTGCTTTGCCTCCAGCATTTATAATGGTGTTAAATATATATAAAAGTGTTTTTAATTTATAAGGGGGGGAGGTCGCACTTAAAGGTTTGCTATGTAAAAGTACAAAAGTTTGAGAACCGCTGATCTAAGTGCTACACAAATATGAATGGACTAGTTCTGACACAGGCTGTCAGGTAAGGAAGTATTACAATCCTCCTTGCAGATGGGGTCCTGACCCAGAGACAAGGTGAGTGACTCTAAGGCAATACAGGAAGTCTGTGGCAGAGCTATTAGCTGAAATCACCTCTCCTGATTCCTACTCTCCAAAAGACAGAACAAGGAGAATGGTCTCAAGTTGCAGTGGGGGAGGTTTAGGTTGGATATTAGGAAAAACTTTTTCACTAGGAGGGTGGTGAAGCACTGGAATGGGTTACCTAGGGAGGTGGTGGAATCTCCTTCCTTAGAGGTTTTTAAGGTTAGGGTTGACAAAGCCCTGGCTGGGATGATTTAGTTGGGAATTGGTCCTGCTTTGAGGAGGGGGTTGGAGTAGATGACCTCCTGAGGTCCCTTCCAACCCTGATATTCTATGATTCTAAGACCAATTTTTCTCTCTCCTGACTCTAAAACGTTTACTCTGAACCAATCACAATAATACCTCACTCTTTATATTTCAAATATCGATCTGCTCAATACAATTCTGCATAATCTTTAAAATGTGGGTATTATACCCAGATTTCAGGTGGTTAACAGTAGTAAGACTGGTTGGTACTTTCATTCATTTTAAAAGAGAGAGTTAGAAAATGAAAGGTTGAAATTCATGTGCATTTTATATAACAACCTGGAATATGGATTGTGCCAGCTCTTTTCCAGGCCTGAAGTCCAGAGTCTGATCAAGAGACCAGAGGCCTAGCAAATAGCGATCAGCTAAGAGAAAGCTGGGGTAAACAGATAACCTTGCTTTTGCTAAAATAAGCCTAGCCAGTAAATTGCCAGGTGTTGGAGCTGAGTACTGAATAATTGTGTCTTATTCAGAGTTGCAAATTGAACAAAGAAGCCCTGTTTCTGTTGTGTTAGTTTCTTTTGTGGGGAGATGTTCTTCCTACATATCCAACCTTGAGTTTATGAAAGGTTGGAACATGTCAGTGTAAGATATGGCCATCTCCCACCTCCCTTTCCCAGGGACCAATGCCTGCCTTAAGACACAAAGGAGACAATCTTTATTGCCATATACTTTCACTGTTTCTTTGCTTTAAACCCTAGGAATGTATCTGTTGGACAAATCAGAGGAGTTGCTTCAGAATTCAACATATATATATTTTACAGTAATACATTTATCAAAGTATTAATTAAATGTTAACTCGTTAACTTGAGACCATGGGCGGAGATATTACGAAACCTTTTAACCATTGGCTACTGTGCTAGCTTGTCTTGCTGCTAGACCTATCCAGGGTTGTGGAACTGCCTATTCCATCACTTTTCCCCGCTCAGGGAAAATACATATATGCCATTGTAATCAAGTGACTGACAGTGTCTCTGAGCCTAATAAGCGAGATGACACTCCATCAGTGCTGTACATAATAAACTCCTATGCTTGACTTCTACACGGTGTGGATTTATATTCTTTCAGAAAATATATTTTCAGTGGACAAATACTTTGCACTTTACCAGTACTTTGCCAGAGTCAGTCAGGCCACTCCATGTGTGGGGCTAATCAAAATGGCTGTGGTTTTATAAGGTGAGAAGGGCCTGTGCAGAGATGCTGAGGTAAGGATCTGGACTCAAGTTTCCTCAAAGCTGGAAGTGGGTCAGTTGCAGTGGTCTGGTTCAGACCCTGTTCTACTCATGAGCCAAGCTTTAATGGTAAACATTTACAAGGCTCTTGGCTCTTCTCCAGCTCTGGTAAAGGGGCCCCTGCGCTGGAAATCTTTCGACGAGAAATACAATGTACAATCCGCAAAACACAGTATCAGTACATCAGTTAATATCCAATAACTCTCCTTTTACTTTCTGATTTCTTTGCAGTTCAGTTCCCTGTGGGAGATCCAAACTTAGATGGCATCTAGTGGTTTTGTTTAAATCCAGCAAAAACAGTGGTGCTTCTAAGAGGTTGTTCCTAGCCCTCTGCAGAACCACGCGGAGTTTAGTTTCTGTGTGCTGACTTTGACAAAGAGGATTTTGGGCTGTGGTTAAAGCAGTTAGTGATTTGGAGGCTTCATTCATGCTAAGGTTACCACAATCAAGCATATTTCTACCATTTCATAGGAATAAACATTTTGCCTGAACTTGCTCCCTCATGTTGGAATAAGGCTTAGCCGTTACTTATTTATTAGTAGTGTTAAATATTCTGATGCATCTTATGCTGGTTCCCAGTACCACTTGCCAGCAGATCCAAACTGTGCATGCTAGTTAGATAACTTATTAAGACCAGCACCTGAAAGCATATTAAATCAGATTTTGTTCCATGCCACTAGCTCCGTCTAGATTTAAAATTCTTATCTACTGACACGACTTGGGCCTCATACCTGCTATTCCAGCCCTATACATAGGATCCTATCAAATTCACAGTCCAAATTCACTGTCATAGGATTTTAAATATCACAAATTTCATTATTTCAGCTATTAAAATCTGAAATTTCACAGTGCTGTAATTGTAGGGATCCTGACCCAAAAAGGAGTTGTGGGGGGTCACCAGGTTTTTGTAGGGGGGGTTGTGATTGCTACCCTTACTTCTGCACGCTGCCTTCAGAGCTAGGCCCTCAAGTCAGCAGCCACCACTCTCTGGGTGCCAAGCTCTAAAGGCAGCAACACAGAAGAATGGCATGGAATGGTATTGCCACCCTTACTCCAGCGCTGCTGCTAGTGGGGCACTGCCTTCAGAGCTGGGCACCTAGCCAACAGCCGTCACTCTCCGGCCGCTCAGCTCTGAAGGTAGCACAGAGGTAAGGGTGGCATTACTGCAGCTCCCCTAAAATAACCTGGTGACCACCCCCATGCAATTCCCTGCTGGGTAAGGACCCCCAATTTGAGAAACGCTGGTCTCTCCCATGAAAAATGTGTGGTATAGGATAAAAGCACAAAGAGACCAGATTTCATGGGTGGGGGGGGAAACTAGATTTCACAGTCTGTGATGCGTTTTTCATGGCCGTGAATTTGGTAGGGCCCTACATATATAGATGAAACTGCTATTTGCATGATTTGAAAATGTGAACTGTACTTTACTAAAGCTGTACATGCTGCAAGTTAAATGTTCACTGAATAATGGGCCTTCTGGCAGGAAACAATGCAGGGGTTACGTGGGATGGTGTCTACCCTAGGCAGCTACTCTGTTTCCACCCCTCATCTGCAAAGGGGTTTGGACCATTGAATCAATAGCCCATTCCCTAGTACCTGATCCGGGGAAGCCTCCTTGCTCATTCATAGCCCAGGCATATGGGGATTCTGTGGCATGAAGGACCATCTCAGCCAGGGCTATGGTTTATTTCATGCACGGTGCAGATTCACAAACCTATCTGCACAGTGCATGACTGTATTTTCATTTGGAATTGTTGCCTTGTCTTTAAGGTGATGTTGCTAAGGAGCTGGGTTGTTTGGTTTTTGGAGAGTGTGAGGTTCCACAATATTCAGTGTTTTGATGGAGCATAGCATTCCTCTTTGCAAATTGCTGTATGATGTTAAATATAATATACAGTACTCTGTCTTTCTGGTTCATGTCAGAGTTACCAACAAAAGCAGACTGCATGAAATTTATTATAATGAACTGCATGGGAGTTGTACTTATTACCTATATAATTCTTGCCAGGAACATTTCCAGAGGATTTCCCAACAGCTCCCTTTAAACTCATCGCACAAAAGGTCAGGTTGTTCTTGTCTTGTGGACTTAGAAGTAAAATGGTTGATAAGAGCTGTTCATTTAAAGGAAAACTTCTGATTTTGGTAGGGGCAAGGAGATTGTATGAACCAGTTTGTTCTAACAATGATTTCTCCTGTTGCCTAGATTCCAATATTCTTAAATATAAATTTAATTCACTTTATCAGGAACACATGGCTTTTCCCTTCCAGCTCTCTCATAGAACTACTGGCATAAACTGGGCATATTAGTTTAAATAACTTACATACAAGCAGTGCAATTCCACTGACCACACTGGAGTCACTTTAGATTTACACTGGTTTAATAAAGTAGAATTTTCACCATACAGTAGATAAATGAATGTAAAATTAAATGGTTCTTACAGAGAGCACTGACTGCAGGTGGCTGAGGCTCCATGTACACTTCAAATAGACATTAGCAACTGGCCCGTGCCAGGTGACTCCAGCTCGCGGGGCTGGGGCTAAAGGGCTGTTTAATTGTGGTGTAGATATTTGGACTTGGGCTGGAGCCTGACCTCTAGGACCATGAAGGGTGGGAGGGTCCCAGAGTTCTGGCAGCAGCCTGTGCCCGAACATCTACACCACAATTTAACAGCCCCAAGAGCCCGAATCAGCTGGCACAGGCCAGCCGCAGGTTTCTAATTGCAGTGTAGATATACCCTGAGAGGGCTGCGGCAGCCACTACCTTTCAGTGGCCCATTAACAAACAGACTGAAAGACAGGGATGCAGGCCCAACTTTTCTGCTCACCCAATGGAAGAGCTGATTATGGCTCCTTGATTCTTTTGGAGGTGTTATACTTACCACAATCCTGTTGAAGTTTACAGATGTGTGGGGCTGCTCTAAACTCCTGGTAAAGGTCCTCCATGGACTAGCTGCCAGCTGAGGATTGCCAGAGTGCAGTATACTCTGGCCCGGTCACTTTCCTGTCCCTTATACCAGGGCTGCTGGAGGCTGGCTGTATGGAGATATGGGCCTTCATGGACCCTGAATAGCGCGGAGAATCTGACCTGTCTTCACAAGCAAATATGGCAATTTTATAGCTGGACACACAGGTGCTAGAACTACAGGTGCAGGGGAGTGCTGCTCCACCCCCTGGCTTGAAGTGGCTTCCATTATATACAGGGTTTAGTTTGGTTCAATGGCGCTTTGCACTCCCACTATAAAAATTGTTCCAGCATCACTGCCTGGCCACAAGGGACCCAGTGTCATGTCTCATTCAAATAACGCTGGGACAGAATTTGCTCTCAGTTACAGCAATATAAATCAAAGTAATTGCTCTGCAGCCAATTGAGTTTCTCCAGAGTTACAACTGTGTGAGTTCAGAATCTGGCTCATTTCAGTGTCAGCCCTGGGTATTATCCCAAACCCTGATATGGGCCTGGTTCATTTCCTCCTGGTTCATCTCCGAGATGAGAAAGCTATCTACTAATCCCTAGTCTGATAACTGTATTGAAATAGGTCTAAGTCTGACCTTCCCAAGCTAGGAGTAGAAACCAAAGAGTTTTAAAATGGGAGAATTATTAGAAACTACACTGAGAAAAACAATCTGAGCAATATCTTAGTGTTCTTTAAAACAGATTTAAAATGGTAAATGCTACACAGTCAAATTGCTGACTTTCAATTTGAGAAAGTCTGAACTGCCTGATATGACCTGTTTTGCATCTATGAATCTGTGGGTGGCAAAGCTAGGAAAGAGGTCAAGCTAAAAGGCTTCCATTTTCCTTCCTTACATCAGTGAGTGATTCTTAGGGGATGTGCTTAGCTTTTCTCTAGTTTATGCTGGGTTGTGAGCTCACTCACTGTTATGAATGGGTTGTCTGTACAATTGTTACCAATTACATGCAAATTGCTGCTAAATGGCACAGGCAGCCCATTTGTGCCAAACGTTGGTTTACACTTTGCTCTCTTTCCAAGACAGCGGGGAGATAAAAAAGCTATTGGATTGATGAGTGGGATGTCAAAATTTCTCTAAAGTTTCCATTAAGCAGTTAAACATTGCCTCACCATTCTTTAACAAACACTGGAATATATCCAGAAATCACACTTCATTTTTTCCTAGATGGTGATCAAATACCTCCCCAAATCCCAGCAAGATGAACCAGTTCTTGTTTATCCGCCATGTCAGGGCTCTGATCCAGACAATACAAATGAGATTTTGATATGTTTTGCTCTATCAGTCTGGTATTCAGTTCTTAACCAACTTGTAAAATACCAACTAGCTCCACACATTCCTCTCTGTGTTTCTGCTTCATTAAGGATCTGAACAACATTTGTTCCAAAAAGAGTGACCCCACCCAAATAATAAGCAAACTTTATGACCATACAAGTGAAGCTGAAGTGTACTTCACCATTAGCAACTTCTATATTAATCAGGATTAGATTAAGCTAGGAGGGAGAAAAGCGTTTCCCACTTAACAATCCATCTTTCTGACATCTTTTTTTTTACTGTGGGTGTGGTTTTAAGTTCTGTCCTACATCATGGGAAGCAATTTTAAGATAAAGGACCAAGGCCTAAATCTTCAAAGGCATTTAGGTGCCTAGCTCCCATTGAAATCAATGGGGCTTCCAGTGCCTAAATACCTTTGAGGGTCTGGGCCTAAGTTTCTAGGTGAAATCCTAGCCTCACTGAAGTCAATGGCATTGATTTCAAATGGGGCCAAGGTTTCTGAGTCAGCAAAGCATGCAAGCATGTGCTTAACGTTTCGCAGGTAAGTCTTATTGACTTCGATGGAATTTAAACATAAACATGTTCAGGACTTTGAGTAGAAGTTCTTTGCTGAAGAGGGATGGACTAAAGTACTCACATCTTTCCAATCCAATGCAACGTTTGCTTTTCAACGCTAGTTGTGAGGCTTTGAATTTTGCTTCATTGTTTCTATTTACCTTCCTCTTGGAAGCTTGCTAGAACTCAAAAGAGGATTAAATATGTGGGCCATGATCCTGTACACTACTCCGTATGGTTGGACTTCAGCCATGGACCACAATAAAGTTCTTTGCAAACAGATGGATTTGCCTGCCTGGAGCAGTTCACAGCATGAAGGATTTGTGGCATGAATGTGCTACAGTCAGTTTTCACACGCACTGGTAGTTTCCATTATTGATTGGAAGCACAGGGAAAATAGGAAAGAGAAAAAACATCAGGTGGGCCATGACTAGTAAAAACCTGAAGGTAAAGATCTCTGCATTGAGGTGTCGTAGATTTGAGAGCAAAATGTGGCTTATTTTAAAAAGAAATAAACATTTTCTATAATAAATGTATAATTACTAAGAATATTGTTTAAAGAGGGATTTAAAATGTTTGCTATTGATATGTTTATAAAAATAGTAACTTACCTTTACTTAAAAGTAAAATTAAAAAAAATATTCTGGATTCCTAGTTATTTCCTCCAGAATTCAGTGCTCTAAATGTGGTATCTGAGCAAACACCAGCACTTGACCTCAACTCTATATTCTTCTCAGAGGTTTGTGCAGCAGGATAGGAGACTCTGTGTAGTGGTTAAATACAAAACAAACCTGAATTGGTACCTTCTTAGCTTTGGTTCTGGCAGGTCTCTGAAACGAGATTGCTTTCAGTCAATTGGTTATTTCAGCACTTGACATCACCCCCACACAAAACGAGGCAGGCGGCCAATTAGCTAGCTGGAAACCTTCCAGTTTAAAATCTCCTCTGTGCCAAAATGAACGCAGATGAAGTGGGGTAGAAAAAAAAAGTTTAAATTGGCTGAACAGTCTGCTCTCTATGGGAAGCTGAAAATAGAAAGCAGCCCGTGGAAGTCAGGAGCTTCACTATCTTCTATCTGGGGAAGATCAAACTTCCAAATTTGCAAGTTAAATCGGGATACCCAAGGTATGTGGGAAACTGGTTACAAAAAGGGTTTTATATACATCCCATGTATTGTACAAACAAAACCTAACTACACTAAATTCTAATCAGATTCTATTCATAGTAGCCGAAGCCAGAGTAAAAGCCTTGCTTCCTAGAGGTAAATAGCTGGACTGGTGTTTTAATCTCCTAATAGTTATATAATTTGTCTCTTACAAACATGGGAAAACTTTAGATTTGCCTCTTTAGCAACATTCCAATGTTTTGATACTTTAACCATCTGATCATTTGTTGTGTTTCACACAATATAGATAGCACCATAGCTGATTTGTTCAAGCGACATAAGGGTTGCTGGACTGAGACCATTAAGAATGAAAGAATAGCACTAGAAAATAATTCCTCTTGTTGGGAAATGATCTGAAAAAACAGAATATATCTAATCATAGAAGATGTAAACAATGTGCATATAGATAATCTGCATATAATTTGCATTACTACTTCAGTACACAAGCCTAGCATCTACAAGTTCATCATAGAAACTCAAAATATTATGAGACAATGAAAGTAAGCGTTTTAAATATGAAGTACTCTAGTTGAAAAGTCCTATTAGTTACTAAAAATGGGTCAGTATCTTAAGGCACAGCAATTTTATCTTATATTGATGCCAAAACAAACGTGTACAATTCTGGCTACATATCTTGAGATTTTTGGTTTGTTGGCTTTGTTCCATTCGCATCACCTTACCATTAGAAGGGATCTATAATGCATCTCTCATTTGTCTTCTTCCCAATTCCAGCACAGACTTTATTCTGGCAGAACAGGGAGATGGAGTTAAGGTTTTTGTGTTTATTTTTTAAATGCATACATAATTTGCCTTACTGGATTAGACCAGTGGTCCATCCTCTTCCTTGTCATGTCTCTGACAGTGGCCAATAAAAGTGACTCATCACAGAGAAACATACTTTTTCCCCCCATTACAGCTAATTTAGAATCCAGCAATCTGTATGAGTAGCTCAAAGTACTTTTTTCAGTGCTTTATCTTGCATTTGTTGAATTTCATGTGCCACTGTGCTGCCCAATCACCTAACTTTGGTACCTTCGTCTGAAGTTCCTCGCAATCTTCCTTCATCTTGCCAGACTGGAGCCAATGAAAACAAAGTACTCAGTACCTTCACAGATCAAACCTTAAACCCAGCATCAGTGGTTAAATGTATTTTAGAGTACAGGAAATTATATGTTCCCTGCTAATTGGTACAGTCCCAATACGCTGTGCTGTGTAACTTGCTATATAAAAAGTTAATAAATAAAATAAATGTAATAACGTTCATACAATCTCTTTAATACAAAAAAACCCCAACATTCTTTAGATCAAGCGTGCACAACATGCGGCCCGTGTAGCCTCACTGTGCGGCCCGCAGGGGGCTTCTAAATCCCCTGCACATGGCGCTCTGCAGGCAGCCCAGAGCCCTTCGAATCCCGGCCACGGCCGTGAGTCAGAGGGCTCTGGGCTGCCCGCAGTGGCGGGGAGCCCTGAGCCCTTTAAATCCCAGCCACAGCCAGGAATCAAAAGGCTCTGGGTTGTCTGGAGCCGCAGGGAGCCCAGAGCCCTTTAAATCTCAGCCGCGGCTGGGAGTCAAAGGGCTCTGGGCTGCCCGCAGATTCCCAGCTGCAGCTGGGATTTAAAGGGCTCAGGGCTCCCTGCGGCTGCGGGCAGCCCAGAGCCCTTTGAATCCTGGCCCGTGGCTGGTGATTGCCCCCTCCCCGGACCCCTGCCCCAACTGCCCCCCAGGACTCCCACCCCCTATCTAACACTGCTGCTCCTTGTCCCCGATTGCCCCTCCGAGACCCTGCCCTAACATGCCCCTTGGGACCCCAGCCCCTATCAGGCCTCCTTCTCCTTGTCCCAACTGCCCCTCCTGGACCCCCCAACTTTCCCCAGGACCCACCGCTACCTGTCCCTTGATAACCCTGGACTCCATGCCTTCCAACTGACTGCTGTCCTGACTGCCCCCTGAATCTCGCCCATCAACCCTCCCTGCTCTCTGTACCTTGACTCGCCTCCGGAACCCCTACTCCTTCTCAACCCTGCCCCTTACATGCCATCAGACCAGCGTGTCTGGCTCCATGCAGCTCCATATGGTTGTGCCATGCTCCTCCGTGGAACCCACAGCCCCACCCACCCACCCGCAGCACCTGCCTTCTAGTTTTGAACACCTCAAATTCAGGAGTGCTCAAGCTCAGTTTGAGGAGCTGTTACTTCATTTCTCCCAAATCATATATACTGATCCACTGTAATCTGCTGTAGAAAAAGTAGGATAAATATGAGCACGAATGCTATTGGACTGGAATTGCTATTTTTACAGCATTGTCTTTTTGTTTGTTTTAAGGAAGAGTGATATTGCATTGGCAAATCCCATAGAAAGAAGAGTGGAACAAAGATAATAAAGGACCTCACTTTTCCTCATTATGGGCACAGTCTTATAATATGCATCAATATCCTCCAATCACACAAGCTGAAAATTGTTCCACTTTACTGCGCTCTGTAACCATATGGAAACCAATCCTGGTGTTTTGTGCACATCCAAATTCCTGCTGACATGACCTGCCCTGGAGCGTTACCAGTGACCCAGGCTGGGTGGCAGGAGGCGTGTGTGGGGGGTACTGGGGAGGGGGAGCCCAGGGCTGGGGCAGCAGCGAGGTGGGGGGAGGGACTGGTGGGGAGGAGAGGGGATGGAAGCAGAGCTGGGCCGGGGCACGAGTTCAGTCGGGACCTGTGTTGATGCCCTGGGGGGAGAGCCCAGGAGTGGGGCAGCAGGTGGGTACAGGGGGGAGCCCAGGGCTCGGACGGGAAACAGCCAAATTTTTTTTTGCTTGGGGCAGCAAAAAACCTAGAGCCGGCCCTGCTGGGTTCCCCCAGCCGCTGGAGCCCCAGGCCCTTTAATTTGACCCTGAGGGCTCCCAGCCACTCCTTCAGCTGGGAGCTCCCGGTTGATTTAAAATAAAGTATCACCTCCCTACCCCCAACCTTCCTTTTTGGCCCACAGCTGTTTTGGTGGGGCAGTGCAGGGGAAGGAGGGTTTGTTTCCGCAGGGTTGGGCGGCCCTGGGGCGGGGTGTTTCTGCGGGGCTGGGAGGTTTTGGCCCTCAGCTGTTTTCTTTGGAGTAACAGGGCCCTCGCCGCTTTATGAGTTGTGCAGACCTGCTTTAGATAATTTTAACATTAAGCTATGAAGGTGTGTGAGGTGTATCCAATTCTCTTTCACTTAAGGCTTGATCCCTTGCTCAGTTAAATCAGCCACAAAATTCCCATTGACTACAATGGGGCAAGATCAGGCTATAAAGAAAAACCTGCTTTCCATTAAATTATACTTGACATGATTATTAATTAAAAGAATGCTGACTAAACAGCACCAGCATAAGATTGTCAAATCCTTAGTAGATGATAAAAATAAACTGAGGGCTGACTTGCTGAGGAAGATAATGGTGTAGAACCTGGTGAACTTGCTCACATTGTCTAATCCAAATTAATTTTGGGGGGCTTGATTCAAAACCCATTGGAGTCAAGCGAAAGATTTCCATTTCCTTCAGTTATCACTAATTAAGGTCCTCAGTGATATAATTTTTTAGAAGTTTTTAGGCACCTAGTGGGATTTCCAAAAGCACCTTCAAAAAAGGACATTCACTAAAATTAATTCTTTTAAAGACCTTGTGATTTCCTTAAACATTAACATGAATTAAGATATTTCAATTAAAAAGCTCATGTTTTTACAACTTTTCCTGCACTGTCAAAGAACAGTATATTTAGAAAGATTATGAAACCATCAAGCATGCTGAAACCCATAAAAATGGTTATTAACCTCTCTGTAACTGTTCTTTGAGATGCATTGCACATGTCCATTCCATGTTAGGTGTGCATACCCCATGTGCACAGTTGCCAGAAATTTCTTCCATCAGAGATATCCATTGGGTCGGCTCTAGTGCCCTCTGGTGCTGTGTTCTCATGTGCCAGTATAAGGTGTCCAGCCGATTCTGCACCATCTCAGTTCCTTCTTGCCGGCCAACTTTGACAGAGGGGTAGGAGGGTTGATCATGGAATGGACATGTGCAACATATCTTGAAGAACAACAGTTACAAAAAGGTTAGTAACACTTTTTTCTTCTTTGTGTGCTTGCACATCTCTTCCACATTAGATGACTCCCAGGCAGTACCACAGGAGCTGGAATCAGAGTTCACGGACATGCTGACTGCAACACAGCTTGACCAAACCTGGTGTTATTTTTAGCTTGTTGTGTCAAGGTGTAGTGGGATGAAAATGTACATACTGATGACCAAGACACTGCTCTGCAGATGAACTGGATTGGGACCTGGGCCAGAAACTCTGCTGAGGAAGCTTTCACCCTCATATAATGGTCTATCACTATAGCCGGTGGTAGGACCCCTGCCTGCTCATAGCATGTGTGGATGCACGATGTGATCCAGGATGAAATCCTCTGAGCTGAATTAGGAAGGCCCTTCATTCTGTCTGCTACTGCCACACAGAGCTGTGTGAATCTACAGAACAGTCTTGTTCTCTCAACAGAGAGAGCCAGGATGCTTCTATGTCCAGTGTGTGGAGACACTGCTCCTCCTTGCTTCCGCGTGCTTTTGGGAAGGAAACCGGCAGTAAAATAGCTAAACCACTTTTGGGAGGAATGTGGGGTGAGGATGAAGCTGTAGCTTGTCCTTACAGAAAATCGTGTATGGAGGTTCTGACATAAGTGCCCTGATCTCTGAGACCCTCCTGGTTGAAGAGGCCACCTTCCAGGAAAGGTCTGACAAGAAGCATGTTGCCAGAGGCTCAAATGGTGGGGCCTGTGAATTTTGACAAGAGGAGGTTTAAGTCCCATGAAGGAAGGGGCTCCCGAAGCTGTGGGTACAATCCTTCTGGGCCCTTGAGAAAACAAATGGTCATCTCATGCAAGAAAATTAATCAGTTATCCATCGGGAATGCCAAAATCACTGCCAGGTGGACTTTAACTGCTGAAATTGCCAGACCTTGTGGTTTCAGATGCAGCAAATACTCCAGAACGGTCTGTAGAGATGACCAGATGGGCGAGAGACCTTGCTAGAAAGACCAAATGGAAAAACGCTTACTCTTGGCAAGGTGTGTAGCTCTGGCAGAGGGTTTCCTGTAACCTAGCAGAACCTGGTGAACTTGCTCTGAACAGGTCAACTCCTCGGGACTTAACGATGGAGCTTCCAAGATGTCAGATGAGATTGGGGTGGAGCATTTGACCATGGTACTACAATATCAGGTGGGGACGAGAGGGAGTGGCATCAGATAGCTACTGAAAAGCCTAGCAACATAGCAAACTCGTGCTGGCAGGGTCAGGCTGGGGCTATGGGATTGACTCACGCTCTGTCCTGCTTGATCTTCAGCAGGACCTTGTGCATGAGAGGAATGGCAGGAGAAAGAATAGAACAGGTGCCTCGCCCAAGGGAGCAGGAAAGCATCTGTGAGTGAGACTGGGCTGTGGCTTTGCAGGGAGCAGAACTGATGATATTTCCTGTTCCGCCTGGTCACACACGGGTCTACCTGGGAAGTCCCCCACCACTGGAAAACGACCCTTGTTATATCAGAACAAAAGGACCGCTAGTGGTGACTGGAGAAATATCTGCTGAGGTGATTTGTCAGCTTATTCTGGGCTTCTGGAATGTGAGAAGCTCGAGATGGATCAAGGATGTTATGCAAAATTCCTACAGGTGGCTGCACCCGGGTATCTGAGTGGGTCAGGTAGGGAAGCTGAGGCAGACGAGGGCAGTTGCCTGTCTAAACCCCATGCTCAGTTTCTTTAGCAGGTCCTGACAGGGCGGTGGAGCTGAGAACTGGTTGGAGTACTGAGGGCCGAAGTGCTTCCTCAAAGGTGCCAGGGCATAGAGAGCTGGGGACTTGAGGCTGGCTCTGAAGTCTTTCTGGCCGGCTCTGAAGTCTTTTAGGCCATGGAGCTTCGCATCCATTTGCTCTGGAGAAGAGTGAAGCGCCTTCAACTGGAAGATTCTGGATGGACTGCTGGACTTCCATTGGCAGGACAGGAACCAAAAGCGCCTGCATATGAGCAGAGGCCATGGATCTGGCCACTGAGTCTGCTGCATCCAGGGTGGCCTGAAGGGAAACCCTGGCTGCAGACTTCCCTTCATCCACCAAAGTGGAGAACTTCTGCCCGGACTCCCAGGGAAGTAAGTCCTTGAATTTCAACATTGACTCTCAGACACTGAAGTCGTACCTCCCCAGCAACACCTGCTGCTTGGAGATGTAGACCTGTAGACCCCCTGCAGGGCTGGCTTTAGGCTGATTCCCCCGACTCGGGCCCCGCACCCAAGAGGGCCCCGCACCCAACTTTTTAATTTTTAATCACCCAGCAGTGGTCCGGGTCTTTGGTGGCATTTTGGCAGCAGGTCCCTCACTGCCACGGAAGACCCGGAGGGAATAGGACCCGCTGCCGAAGTGCCGCCAAAGACCCAGACTGCCGCTGAATCAGGCCCCGCAGTTCCTAAAGTTGGCCCTGCTCCCCTGTAGAATAAACTTTTCTATCAAAAAGGTCTAGCCTCTGAGTCTTCGCCTTGGTGGTCATTCCTTGATGCCCTTGCCTGTCCCTCACTGGCCACTGAGACCACCAGGGACCCCATAGGAGGGTATGAATACTTGTATTACCATCCTTGAGCAGGAACAAAGTACCCACAGGGCTTTAACTGGTCCCATGATAGCCTAATTGAGATGAAGAGCCACCTCTGATGGGGCCACTGTGGTCAAAATATCAACCAGGTTGTGGGAGGACTCTGACTACCTCCACTTCCAGCTTAAGGTTTGAGCCATTCTTTTCAACAGCTCCTGATGAGCTCTGAAGTCATTGTAGGGAGGTGATGTCCATGCCCCTGATACTTTCTCATCCAGGGAGAAAGATGCCTGCATCAGCAAGCGGTCATCGTCCTCTCCTTCTGCACTGACTGGGTCCCCGCAGGTCTAGGTCCTGAAGATCTGTACTGGACTCGGTACCGGAGTCCAGGTCAGGTGCTTGTCGAAGGGATGGAGGCGCTCTCCTCTCTGAGACCACTGAATATGAGCACCTGAAAGTGGGCTCTTGCACTGGTGGAAAACCCTATGGGTTCCAAAATGGCCACTGCATCTGCATAGGCCAATGCCCACTGTGCCAAGTACTCAGAGGTGCCCCACATCCGGATCCACAACCAAATAAGGATGACCAGGATGGGAGGGTACTGGCAATGGTTTCTCGGTTGGGGATACAACTCCACTTCCAAGTCCAACAATGAGCCTTCCTCTGGGGATCATGAAGGAGTAGTACCCATCACTGCCGGGGAACGGCGCTGAGGTGGGAAGATCTACATTGAGGCTAGCAGGGCCAGCTTCCCTCTAGACAGTACTGAGGGGTCCGGTACTGAATGCGAGCTTGGGGCGACATTCTGTCTTCTGCTCACCAGCACTGATGCTGCTGACTCTTGTACTGCTGGTGACAGCGATACTGAAGCGCCAGCAAGTCCCTAGCCACAACAAATGCCTTAGAGGTAGATGCTACCATGATCCAACTGGTGCAGCATTGTCCTTCCTATGCCAATGGCTGGTCCGGGAACAGACTCAATGGAGCCTGTACAGGTTGGAGTCAATGTTACTGCTCTTGGGGCAGAGGTAGCAGAGTAGCCAGACTCAGGTTGCACTCCACTGTGCTCCCCATGCTTGGCTTTGTTTAGAGTTGGGAATGCCCCCTCTCAGCCAGCTAGTTCTCATGTTTCTTTTCTTTGGCCCCAGTGAAGGGGAATGGTGCCGAGAGACTCTCATGGCAGGAGGAGCACTCCACACTGATGCTGAGGTACTCAGTGCCGAGTCCAACAGGCTTGGCTCCATCAGGAGGGATTTCAACCTTGCCTCCCGGTCCTTCTTAGTACAAGGTTTGAAGTCCCGGCATACCTGGCAGCGATCCCTGATAGTCTCTCCCAGGCACTTCAGATAACTGGAGTGTGGGTTGCTCACAGACATAGGTTTGCCACAAGAGGCACAAAGATTGAAACCCAGACATCGAGGCATGCCCCAGCACCAGCAGTGGACAAAAACTCCGCTAAACACAGCGAAAAATGCCTACTAACAATGTATAACAAATTGTCAACAGTCCAAACGAGAAATAAAGGACTGAGACGAACGAAACAAAGGGAAAGATAGTAAACCAAGACCACTTAGAAGAGTTTGCCAAAGCAGGAGGAGCAGTTCCAGCAACAATCACAGGCAGTAAGGAGGAACTAAGAGGGTACAGGTTCAGTTGGACCACTTATACCACTGCTTGAGCACGTGGCACCAGAGGGCGCTAGAGCCAACACAGCAGATTCCACAAAGGAAAAAAATGTTTGGTAACTGTGCACACGGCGCATGCACAGCTAACATGGAATGGACATGTCCAAGCACTTGAAGACTGGATGATCATGAGAACCAAGGTGTTAACAGTATGTTCTTGAAAAAGGCAGAATTGACCCCAACAAAACTTTAACATTACAAAACAAAAGACACTGTGAATTTTAAATTACTCAAGTATTTTTAAAAAAACACTGGCTTGTTGCATATAAAACAGAGAGATATGTAAGTTTACTGATTTCTATGACATCATGAGAGGCTGATTTAAATAGAACAATGAGCAGACCTCTTCAGTGATTTTAAGCTACAGAGCTATCATCAACATAATCAGTTAACAACAGAGGACCCTATCCTGCGCCAAGTTCTGAGCAGACAGATCCCTACACCAGCACAGAGCATGTTTTTTCCCCTTCGTCAGGCCCTGATTAGGAATGTGCTGGTGTTCAGGAAAAGCACATGCTGAACTACCACTGATGTCAGTGGAAGATACATATGTGCTTACATGTTTTTCTGAATCAGACCTTGGTTTAGAAAGAAGGCACAGGGAACCATTACTTACCCTGAACTGCATGGAAGTCATGTCATGCTGAATGACAGTAAATGATATGCACCTGCATGCTGACATCTACAATGCAATCAATAACCAACTGCTTCTCCCACCACACAACCTCTGCTAAACAATTTGTTTCTATATATCCCGCAGACTCCAGATATCTTTGACTTCCATATAGCACAGCATCCCCCCCGATTCACCTCTCTGTGTCCTTTAATCCTCAAGAATTATTTCTGGCCTCTCTGCTCTGGCTTGTGGAACCCAGGCTATAAAGATCCCAAATGCACCCCAGAATCCTTAACACCAGCTGCTGTAGTACTTCAAAGGAGGTTACAACTAAGGATTTAGGACTGCAGCTGGAATCTGAAGGCTCAAGGTGGGGCCCCAGGGGCTGAGTGAAACGAACAAAGCTCATTTGTAAGGATTAAAAAGTAGACAGGTAATGGAGCTAGATGGGGTTGCTAGGCTGGGCGGAGATAGAGGAAGGTGGGAGTCAATACACAATAAAGAGAAATATGAAGAGGTTAAGAGGGGCAACATAAGGAAGGCAAGGGGACATGGAAAAACACAAGAGATGCACAGGTTAAGTAAATAATATACATGGACCCTAAGATGCATAAATGGGCACATTTTAGAAATATAAAAAAAACATGTATGGAGAAAATAAAGACTAAAAAATATAAATGGAAGAGAAAACAGAATGAAGGAGAAAAAGATCAACAGGAAGAAAGTACAAAAAAAGAGGAGGGGCAGAAAGGAGGACTAAGAGACCCACAGAAAAATGCAGAACACAAGATAACTATGGGAGATCGGCTGTATCCAGCAGCAAAAGAGCTTGTTCTATAAAATCATCATTTACCACAGTATTAGTGTTACAGATTTTTCTAAATGTAAAAGCTAAAGCATTTGGGTTTTTAACTAATAACAAATTTCTACTTCCCCGGGCCAGGGAAGCTAATGATCCAACCAGAGGACCAAATTCGATGATGAATCCTGGTGATGTGCCACCTGAGGCACCTTTGCGCATAAGCTAAGACGAAGTAACTTGAACACAACTGGCAATGTCCTTTTCACTTGAGAAAAGGGCTGGTAAAGGTTTGCTTTGCTATTTTAACTGTTTGGCAGCAGGGAGTGAGGGACAGGACAGAGAGCAAGAAAGAGAAAAGAGGAACAAGTGAGGAGAGTTTTTTTCCAGGTGCAGCAGTTAGAAGGCTTATTTTTTATTTTTGATCTAGTTTATACAGAAGGGAGCAACAATACTAAGAGTTATTCAAAGTTTATTACATAACATTTGGAAGAAGGGGGAAGAAGAATTAACATTTATATATGTTTGCTAGTTAAATGCCATAAGATGGCTAGACATTTCTTTGTATTTATACGAGCAACTGGAGGTGTTAACCTCCAAAGGTCTATTGGGGCCAGAAGTTCACCCTTGTGCCCCTAACCAGCCAAGAAAAGCCCAGTATGTAGGTCATTATTACTATTACAAGCCATGAAAATATTAAATATATAGAAAAATAATCATCCTTTTATGACAAATCCAACTAAGTCAATAGGCGGCTGTACTGACTTCAATGTCTTGTAAGGCCTAGTGCAAAAAAAGTGGAAACTCACCCTCAACATCTCATTAGATTTGTAAGTACAGAGGGAAGAAAAAACAGATTACTTACCACCAGAAACTGTAGTTCTCCGAGCGTGTTGCCTCTGCATATTAACAATCCCCACCCACCATCATGTCTTCCTGGGAGTTCTAAGAACTCAAATTTGGAACAAGAGATTGAGGCAGTTGTGGCCACACAGCCCATTTAATAAGTTTGGCTAATGAATATTTGTTATTGCAAGTGAGAAGGGTCACAGCACATCCACTGTCCATTGCATGGTTTCAAAACTTTCCAGAAAGCTTTGAAACCATGCAGAGAGGGGCATCCCAAAGTTGGGAATACAAAGAGGCCACTTTGAAACATTAATCCCACTTTACAGATAGGAAACAGCAGCACAAAATGAAATTAATTCAACAAATGAAACATCAAAAACTTATCCAAGGCCACACAGAATGTTTGTGCTAGACTGTGAATTAAACCCAGATCTCCTCGTTCCCAGTCTTGTGCTTCAGTCATATGACCACTCTTCCTCCTTCCTTAATTGAACAGCAAGTGATATGGAAACCCAGCAGTTACGGGATTAATAACTAGATAGACCATGATTTAAAGCAAACAATATTTTTGTAAAAGGAAACAATTCAACAAAAGCTCCTTTCAGCATCCACATCATAGTACGATGGTAGAATCTCAAATGTACGTTTGTTGGGGGAAACAGGACTGAGCTGCCCAACCTACCCCTCTCCAGCCCAGAAAACAAACAGTCTCTATTCAACTTGACCCTAAATAAAGTGTGCTTATGTTGAAAATCTGCCTGTTCAGTTGTGTACTCTTTAAGGCAGGGACTGGCCTCAGCTTGTTTCTATGAAGTGCCTAGCACACTTGTGAGCGCTCAGAAATAATAAATCACAGCCCTTTTTCATTTTGTACCATCCAGTTAAAGCTACCATTCACACTGCATATTGATCCGTTTCAAAACAATAGTGAACCCTAAAAAAAAGCCAAATAACACACACACCAGACACCACATTCATGTCATTTGTAACTCTCTTTTGGAATCTCATCTTTCACACACTGGTTGCAAAGCACTGGGATTGTCCACTCCCATTACTCGCCTCATTTCCTCTCCAATTACCTTCCCACCTTCTCTCAACTTGTTCTCCCTGTGACATTAAACAAGATTCCCCTGCCAGTCTGTGATGGAGTAGGGGCTGTCTGTGTGGGGAATGGGAGAGCAGGGGAGGACTTTAGGGGATGGACTATACTGGAGCCTGTAACCTGAGCTAGGTAAGGGAGGGGGGAGGTCAACACCTTTGGCTGGGAAGGAAGACAAAGGAAGGGGCCGGCAGGAGGGAGTTAGTTTCAGTTTGGGTTTGGGGCTGTGTGGGTGGAATTCAGGGTATCCTAAGCTGGGATCCAAGCACCCTGAAAGCCCAGAAGGACACGATTGAGGGGTCCTGATTGTGCCTGCAAGCTCTGCTGTAACCTGCGTTCCTGTTGTCCAATAAACCTTCTGTTTTACTGGCTGGCTGAGGGTCACTGTGAGTCCCAGGAAGAGGGGTGCAGGGCCGGACTCCCCCACACTCCGTGACACAGTCCTACTGGCTTTCCCCACCTTTAGAACACTGGAAAGACTCAATCTACTCCTCTCTGCTGAAACCAAGCAGTCTGTCTTAAATCTCACCTTTTTCTTGGGCTTCCCATTCAGATTTGCCCCAGAGCACACTATGTCTGAAAGAGACTCTCCGGAAATAAGTAATATTCATTGGAGTAGAGAAGAACTTTGTTGGTCACAGAGAGGATAAGACTGAGTGACTGAATTTTTTATTTAAGGTTTTTACTCTGAACTGTACTAGCAATAATTGCTGTTGAGACTGGGTTATAGGGAGAGAAAAAAGTGCCAGGCCAAACCCAATCCAGCCCATCTGGCCAAGGAGCATAACAACATCCCTGGAGGTTATGAACCAACTGAAAATGACTGATCCTAACTGATTCATTAACAATTTCTAATGCATGCTGAATGTATCGCTCATCATAAACAGTCCAAACTGCTGATAGAGGTTCCTCCAAATTCATGAACACATACATGCATTGCATCTAACACAAGAAAGTACATTGATATGGTACGCTAATATTCATTAGTGACATCTTGCAAGTAGCAATGGGGACAATTTGGGTCCTTAAAAAAAAAAAGTATGTTCTTATTATAGCTTTATTTCAAGGACTGTTTCTCATTAGATACAGTTTACACATTTTTTGCGCTATATAACAATGGAATATCTTCCAAATTATTCCGACATAAAATATATTACTGGTTCAAATGCTAATCTGACAATAGCGTCTCCAAGTTACATTTTGCTGAGTGTCAGTTTAGATCACAGGAAAAAAAAGACAAAATGCCTTGGCAAAATACCTTATAGCAGTAATGCCTTTAAAACTATTTTGAATACAGGAATTCTAATCCAATTTTACCGCAACATCAATCAAAAAGATAGTAGGGCATAAGTATACACAGTTACATTGCTTTATGGGAATATAATTCAGAAATATATCTTAATTTTTCAAAGTGTGTGGTCCACTGTTTGAATTTAGGCCAATAAAACAAAACGCCTGCTGCTTTTCAACACACAATGGCGTAGCAAGTTTTCGAAACCTCTAACTGCACTACAGTGATGGTCACTGTTCCAACAAAGTTCCTGGCAACCTCTAGGCCTGTTCAAGGGAAGAAAGGCTGCCAACGGTATCAATACAAAGGAAAATATGTTCACTGAATTGCACACATTGAGCTTCTAGGAGGGTTAACAGTTCTTGCCACAGGCTCTTGACTGTAGTTTACAATATCTGCCTTCACCACCCTCTGTCATAAAAGAAAACACAGTGATTATCAAGATACCAGAAGCAGATATTGTTCAAAGTGCTACTAAAAACATTTAACATGGCAATTATTTTAACGAA
Source organism: Chelonoidis abingdonii (assembly GCF_003597395.2). NCBI lineage: Eukaryota > Metazoa > Chordata > Testudines > Testudinidae > Chelonoidis > Chelonoidis abingdonii. The sequence continues at coordinate 117,219,905 of NC_133773.1, read as the reverse complement.
CCCTAGAACACAGATGTGTTACTATGAAATATATTTGTGCTAATAAAGAATCAGTACAAACAGACATATACTGTAGTACTCTTTTACTGGAAATTATGCAGAAAGACTTGTCTAGGTGTTCATTCTCATTCTAAATATTGATTTCTTGGTACTAGATGGAAAAAGAGTGCCTTGGTTGCTACGTTTTCATGACCATTTTGTAAGGCTGATGTATGTATTAACATAACTCGCTTTACAATCATTAAACAGTATTTTCTTTCATGAGACAAGTTTTTGGATTAAGTGTTGATGGTGGATAATAATACAAAAGTATCTGTTTAATAAGAATACTGTATGTGGTATTTTTGAATAACAGTCTATTGTTTAACTGGAAATTATTTTATATATTGTTAGCATGAAATGGAAATTTTTCACTCTTGCTGCCCCATAGGAAATTAAAAACCAAAACAAGATTCTGAGTTAACAAAATGACATTTCAGCAAAGATGTAACAAGCAGAAAATTTAAGGAGCAAAACAAATATAAAATCTAGATATCTCCCATATTATGTACTTCACATATCTATTAGTCAATCTATTCATGAAAAACTTAATAAACTTTTGATTGGGGTTCTTTGGTGCATTTTGTATGTTGTGTAACCCTTGTACTTTACAAAGAATTTCTAAACGGATCTCATTCTGTATTTGTACACTAAAGATTCAAACCACATGAGCACTTTATCCGAGATTATATCTATACAAAATCAGTTTCAGTTTGCTATTAACATGTTTGCCATTAGTAATAACTTCTACCAAACCACTAATGAACTACCTAAAACTTTAACTTTTGAACTTCATCCCATTTTAACTGGTCCATAAGCTTTATATTTGGATTACTATTGACGACATGTAACCAGTTAAGACATAAACATGAAATGAGCGTACCCAGTTTTCAGATCTGGACAACAAATCTAGAGGACCCCATTCCATGTGTAGTGCTCAAATAAGGAATCAAGTGTTCATTTTGTGCTGCTGTGTGTCAATTTGACTACTCAGCTTTGAAAACTCTCCCCAAAATATTAATACATGATATTATTACAGAGCTGCTAGGAATTAATCAGTATTTGAAATTTGATTTAATCTGTGTAAATGTTGTGAAGAGATATACAACATAGCTTCACTGTTAATAGACATACAGTACAGAACATTTCAGAGTGGTATTCATGGTCATACTTACTACTTCAAGGAAAAGCAAAGTAATAAAAAACACATTGATTTTTACCATGATACCTTGTTATAAGCATAA
>NC_133773.1:116976000-117218522 GCF_003597395.2 Chelonoidis abingdonii | reverse complement strand
ACACTTGGAAACAGAAGATTAGAAAAGCCTGGAGATAGAGATCACTCTCATAGCCGAGAGAGCACAGAGCAGAGACACAGACAAAAGACACACACCCAAAAATTCCCTCCCTGAGCTTTGAAAAATCTTGTTTCCTGATTGGTCCTCTGGTCAGGTGTTTGGTTCCCTTTGTTAACTCTTTACAGGCAAAAGAAACATTAACCCTTAGCTATCTATTTATGACATACCTGAACTATTGCACTGAACAGATTTTACTCTGACAGTTCGCAATGCTGTAGTGTTGGTTATCTTCTTCAGGATACTTCACTAGTTCTGCCCTGACAACATGCTGTCAACCATATGTCAATATAATGGACAAATAGCAAGGAGGAGAATGAAAAACAAAAAGAAGAAAATGGAGAGACAGATCAATAGCTGAAAAGAAGGAATGAATGACACAAACGACAGCACAAAAGCAAAAACAATTAACCAAAACAAAAATGCATTTCTCTCCAGGCCCCGTGTTGAATAAGAGACAGAGATATGCGTAGCAGAAAGTTTTATAGCTGGAGTTGGAATAGCTTCTCAGATTCATCATCAATCATGCCCTCTCTCACAACCAACACAAAATAATCAGTTTAAGCAACCAATAAAAATGTTTTGCAACTCAGACATGAAAAGGGATTGAAAAAAATGGGGGGGGAGGAGAAGAGGACAGACCCTTTCTTTGCCTCTAATCAATGTAAATGCTATACAGATCCACTTCTATTCACAATTATAACAACTGTATTAAAGATATGCATGTATCATTCCCACTACATAATTGTCGTACAATTCCAAAATGATAAACATAAAACCTCACATCCAAATGCTTTGTTAGTACATGTTTTACTTTCCAACTCTTCTTAATCACTTGCAAGTTTGCTGAAGCAATCTTTCAGTGAAGTGACTGGGACATACAACTTGCAAAAGGAAAAGTAGAAGGGATGTGCATATCTGCATTTTATGGTTGAATTCCAATGACTCCAAATGCAGATTTCTCCCAGGATTAATAAAAAAATTCCTTCAACGTTCTTTGCCAAATATTTGCTTTTAGCAAAAGCAGTCAATCCTCTGTCCAAATCTCTCTTACCCTTTACAAAAAAAGTAATTAAAGAGTCTTCAGAATAAAAAATATTTATGCTTACAGGAGAAAAATACAAATACACAAATCAAACAGTAATGCAAAATAGCAGGAGGAACCTACAACAGCAATTCTATGAACTGCATCTACTGTCCGAATATTTCAGTTCTTATATAATTAAAATATATATGTTTGTAACAAGTGAGGCACAAATGGGGGGGAAACAATTTTATATTTCTAAAGGAAACATCATTTAATATGGACATGAATATATAAACATCGTTTGCTGAAGATAACCTTTGTAAATAAAGCATATATGTAAAACAAGCAATAGTAATTGAACTAGACAGTAGAGTGTTTAGATTTATTAGCTGCTGAAGTACTCTGCTTAAGTTTTAATTGATCAACTTCATATCTTATCTGGTGGACAAGAGTCATGATTTACTAGACTTCTGGCCTGATGTTATCAAGGGAAGGGTTGCCAAATCCCATGTAAGGCTCTAGTAGGGGTTCAGCACTAAACAGTGTTATCTGACCTCACAGGACCTAATTTCTTCATACCAAGCTCTATGCTAGACTGAAGAAAAAGGATCTTTGCAATCAGTAAGCAATTAATTGTTCCCACAAATGTTGGTTTAAATCCCATCGTGTAAACATAGCTAGGTTAGTGACCCATGTTTAAGTCACTTTGTGGCAGGAGACTGACTAACATAAATGACTTGGATTTTCTAAAGGAATTTCAGCTAAATAAGAAGAGAAGAAACAGCATGCAACATTTTTCCTGCTAGCTTCACACCCATTACACACACATTATGCATTTTGAGACATCTCTACATTAGATTGGAAGTATTATCCAAGACTCCAGTTTCTATCAACAGTCAGATCCACAAGTTTGTTTATTTGGTGCAGGTGGTCAGAATTCCAGACCTTGCTAAATGCCAAATACTTTATTGTAGCGGGCTGGCACGCTAGCACTACCATGCTAAATTGGCATTTAGTTCAAGAGAAAAACATATATTACTTAGAAAAATGTTAATTCTTGCCAATGCCCAGAAACAAAGTTGTACCTCATGCAGTTTCTATACTATGACTGGAAGTAAAAAAAAATTGAAAGAAAAACATTTAATTAGTAAAGGAGCCATTTCCTTACGTTTCAACAGCCCCTTTGTGTTTTAAAAGAGTGAGGAATTTGAGGGCTGAAAATAAGATGTAATGTGTAAATTCTTTGTTTTGGAACTCTTTCACCTTGAAAACATGCTCCAAGCTCCAGTCTTATGTAGATAGCGATCTACTTTTGTTTTATCTGGCCATTGACTGGCTATGGGTTTGTTTAGGAGGCACCAGGTTCTGCACTTGTACCCAGTAAAGTCAACAAAAGTTTTGCTGTTGACTTTAACAGGACCAAGAGCTCCCTCCATCATGGCACAAGTGTTTTATATGGCTAACCTAAGCCTTCAAAACTTGTGTCAAGTCCTGCAAAATCATGACATTGGCTTAGAAACTACGATTTAAAAAAAAAAAGCATTTGGAGTTCCTTTTATTTACCTTCTGGATGCACTGGAGTTACATTTTGAGGTTTTTATCCATAATCATAAGAGTAAGAAACTTTTTTTTAATGAAAGCTGATATTCTTGTGCATAAAATCATAGAAGTCAGCAATGTTATTTTTGTAAAGTGTACACTTAGTGTTAAGTAATCAGACAACTTTTCAGACCTCATCATTCTGTTTTGGTTTGTGTTCCTCAGACACACAGCTTCTTCACTTTTGGTGGTTATCTGAGTTCAATGTTGGGCTCAATACATGCAGTTAAAACAGAGAGTGGATCTATTACATTTTTTTAAAAAATAAGCTCAATCTCTGTGAGAGTTAGAATGATAGTAAAGCAGCAGTTCCACTCTATTGCTTTTTTTAGCAATGTACCTAAGTAGGTATTCCACTCACTGGACTAATTCCAAAGGCATCATTCCAGTATTTAAAACAATGCACATTTTTAAAAATAGAACCCAGCTCTGATCTTTGTTTAAAAATTCAAATAGTAGTAGTATCTGTGTTGCTATACAAGCAACCTCACTTTCACCAGATGCTGCTTGAATCTGAGTGCTTCAGAAACTTTAATGAATGTATTCTCACAACCCTTTTGTGAAATATGGAAGTTTCATATTCATTTAAAGATGGAGATATGAAGGAGATTAAGGGACTTGCCCAAAGTCACACAGGAAGTCTGTGGTAGACCATGAAGAGAACCTACAGCTCCTGAATCTCATTCCAGTGCCTTAGCCTCCAGATCATCTTTCTTCCCTGGCAAGAGCCCAGCTCCATGCTTCTAGAAAATATGAAGCCACATACTGCCCCATGAGAGTTTTCCAGTACAGGGACTAGGAAATTTACAATTTTCCTCTTATGAAATTCCCTTCCAATTCTTTTGAGAACACAAGTTTGAGGCTTGTCCCTTCCCCATTCCAATCTTGTGTAACAGCCAGAGTATTCTGGCTCCTAGACCCAAAGATTTCAAGATACCAGTGGGAGGCACGAGCCTCAGCACATCTCCCTAGGCTCCTCCCCTACTTTCTTCATATGGGCCCCACTGATGCTCATCTAAGAAAACAACCATCAATGAGAGTTATATTATTAGCAAGAATTGCTGTTGACCTAATGTAGGTGGAAGCCTTGCCAGATCCAGCAAGTGCTCTAGAGCTCTTACCCCTCAACTCCGCTCTCAAAGTCATAACACCACATAGTTTGTAATGTCTTGAAATCATGGGACAATACAGTGGAGCTGCTGCTGTATTTACTTCAGGGCTTTGCCTCCTCTCTACCTTGGGTTCATACTGGAAGGTAGTATGTGGACCATGGTCAATGTTCAACTTCTGGTTATGAGCCTCACGTAGGCTGTTACTTCTGCCATTTACCTCATTCTGCCTGACCAATCCAAGACAGGTTGCTGAGCCATTTACTTTCCAAATATAATAGATAAGAAAAGTAACTGAAATTTATATTATAAACCATCTTTGTCTGAAACTATAAGTTCCAATGAACTGGCCAGAAGAATTACAAACCATAAATATAATTCTGAGGTAGGAAAAGGCCTTTGTAAGGTTGATATCGGTCCAATATAGCAAACTATGCATGCATGGGTTTGCATTATGTACAGGTCTTCAGAATATCTGATGGGCTTATTTTAGAAATCTACAACATTTTATATAGTATTTGGCTCATTTCTCATATCCTTTTTTAATTTGCAATGTTTTATTATTTATTTCATAGTTCACACCTAGACTATCAAAAAAGTATGAATATATTGCTGCTTTTGGTACTGCTGTGTGCAGATCTGAGATAAGAATGGTGTTTCAATGTTGTAGAGTTAAAGAATAACTGATTTCCAATCTAAAGTATTATTTATACACAAATCATTATGCAACTTAGGGCTTGTCTACATTACCCGCTGGGTCGACAGGCAGCGATCGATCCAGCAGGGGTTGATTTATTGTGTCTAATCTAGACGCGATAAATCAACCGCCAAGTGCGCTCCCATTGACTCTGGTACTCCACTAGGGCGAGAGGCACAGGCGGAGTCAACAGGAGAGTGTCATCCGTCAACTTATCGCAGTGAAGACACCATGGAAAGTAGATATAAGTACATCGACTTCAGCTAAGTTATTCACATAGCTGAAGTTGCATAACTCAGACCGATTTCCACCCCACAGTGTAGACCAGGCCAAAGAAAAGCAAATAGAACGCACCTTTCTCTCTCTCACTCTCTCTCTATATTATATATAAAGACAAAAGGACATTGTTCTGATCTTTTCTATTTTTGTGTAGCATACATACAAAAGTTTTTCATAGCTGTTCTGCTTTGCTTGTTAGGTGTGTACTGCACAATATATTTTGCTCTTCTATTGTTAAAAAAATTTCTAGCTATATATTTCAACACAGATTGTAAATTGCCTTAGGGAAAGACTTATTTTCTTGTTATATGATTAGAAAATAGATTTATTGTATATTTAAGCAAACTAGAGAGCATGCTCTTCATAAAAGGGTAAATTTTTAATAAACATATTTTATTGAATTTTTTTTATTTTTTTAAATAACTACTAACTCAACAGTGGCCAACAATGCAGCCCCTTGAACTGCTTGAAGAGACTGCTTTGAGTATAAGAAGTAAATTAAAAATATATATATTATAATCTCATAACCTCATGATACTATAAAAGTTAAACTCTGTATTTTAATCCTTATTTTCAGTGGTTTGTGAAACTGTGTGTGTAAAATCCTTTTGGGTTGGATGTTTGTGCACAGAGTCAACCTGAAAGGGGAATTATTTTTTTAAAATGGAATTTAGAAAAAATATGAATGTTTTTCAATGAGAGGATTGACATTCTTTTAAATGTTTTTCTCCTAAACAGTTTTCCTTCATTAATGTGAACTAACTGCTTTTCCTATTCCGGGGACAAAAAATGGAAAAAAAAATATTTTTTCTCAATTAATGCTATTGTGTATGTGACAAACACAGAATGACACAAAATGTTCACGGTATTTTTTAAATACAGTCATAGCCCAAAAGGGGCCTGCAGCAGCTGAACTACGTGCTCATACAGAAGTCACCATAGTCACATCCCTAGCTATCAATTTAGGAGTGTGGGCAAGGGCTTCCTTAGGAGATCAAGCTCACAACTGTTGCTGAGATCTATTCTCTCACCCTCAGTCCCTATTGAAACTAGAGGAAACGGAAGACAATCCCCCACATGTGATTGGAGAATGTCACCAAGATCGTATTGTCCAAATGTGAAACACATCTAGTGCTAGTTCTTGATGGGCTTTTTTGCCACCAAAATTCTCCTGTTGTGTCCAATACACCAGTAATTAATTAATAGGACTAGCTACAATACACAGCACTGAGGTACCTAACACACAGAGAAGCTGAATGCAATGAGATAGTTTAACATTGAAATATCTTTAAATGAAGATTTTTTGGGATTCGTACTTCCAGGAAGCTAATTAAAAATGCATATCACAAACCCTTCATAAGGAATAAGCAACAATTTCTTCACAGCCATTTGGACATGATGGGCTTGATTCTCACCTGATATAAATCAGTGTCACATTAATAGAACTATGATGATTTACTGAATTCAGTAAAACTATGCTATACCTAGCACAGCACATGTCCCCTGGGATTAGGGTTGAAACCGCTGAGGTACAGAAGACCAGGACACCTTGGATGACCCTGAACACACAAAAAGGGACAGCTGGCAGTTTCGACTGGGGACCCTTACGGAGTTCCCTGAAAAAAGGGATGATCCGGGGAAAACCTGGACAGGTGGCAACCCTACCTAGGGTGCCAGTATAACTGAGCTGTCTAATGCGTTGGCATTAGAGACTCTGGAGCCAAAACTCCAACCACTCCCCATTCACCCACCTGTGTAGGGTGGGGGGTAGTTACTTTGAAGAGGCTGCTTTTCCTTCTTTGGGATGGGCAGTCAACACAGAGACAAAAAGGAAAAATTTGTGCCCCCTCACTTCATTGTGGGGTACAAAGGATGAACCAAAATCTGGCCTTAACATATTGTTCTATATGGATGGGTTTTTTTCTGACTGTGTGAACCACATGCAAGATCTTTTTCCACTTTACCAAGATATTGTTTACAATTATGTAAATGTGCAACATTTATATCCATATAAATTTATACCCTCTATTTCTTTTTTTAAACCTATAACTCTCTAAAATAAATTTTATTAAAAAAGAGTACAGAACTACAAATAAGGACGTAAGTGCCATATAATCATACCTAGTGTTTAATTTAAGCATATGTACATCTGACAATGTCTCTGTTTCTATATATCTATAACTATATACCTATATCCATATCTAATTAAACCCTCCAAGTTTGTTTCTGCTTTTGGATTTCTCAGTGTATTCTGACTTGTGTTTTTGAGGACTGGAACTGTACGTTTGTGTAACATGTAAAGTACTGAGCACACTGTAAATGCAATTAGTGTGTCGGGCACCATAATTTAAAGATACAATAAAACTATATATAGGCATATAAACACACACTTGAATGTATATAATATAGTTATGCTATTTTTAACCAGAAAAAGCTTTTGAAATTTTTTTTTCTGATTTAGTAGGACACAAATTTTGTAAGTTTAAAATGTTTTTAAACTATACATATATAAGGAATGAACATATATGGAAGGCTGTAATAGAAGCATACAACTGACTCAAGCACAAATGGGATGCAACTTACCTTGAAGGAAAATTTATTATTCATTTGTATTCAGATTTTTTTTTTAAACACCAAGAAAATATCTAATAAAAGCAAGGTATGCAGGACAATCACCTGTGATTGTTCCATTTCTGCTTTGTTTAATTTGATGCCAAGGATGTCAGCAGTAATTCTCTGAAAACACAGGAAGACCTACATAAAAAAATAGAGTGTAAATGATTAAAAACAGACATCCTCAAGTTACTTTTAAATACATCAAACCTTTCCTGAACTGTAAACAATGAGATATGCATAAATATGACCTGTGCAAAACAGATCTGAAAATAACTTCATCTGGTAAATTCAATGCTGTTTAAAATAATTCAGCAATGATATAAGGGAACGAACAGCATGCTGGATTGTTAGGCAACACTTCTACTTTGTCTCCAGAGACTAAAGTTTAAACAAGCGCTTATACAAAACTCCTTTCAAATATGATGGTTAGTGCTGCAAAATATGAATATGGGTATTCACTAATGTTTGCTTGAAAAATATTCTACCAGTGTATTGTGCAGCAGAAATGTGGGTTTCTGTACCTCAGAACAATAGGGTTTAGCATATACACCACTGGACATGTTGCATAAAACCCCTTTTAAAAAGTTAAACTTTCCCTAGACAGACACTTGGGCTGTGCCTATGCTACAATATTATATTTTTTGTCCTTGAATTGGTTGGATACAACCAGTTAAAGAACTGAATCACATCCACACAGAGTCGGTTTAAAAGTCCTTGCACTTTTGCCCTGCAACAAGAGATTCCTGATCTAAATCATTTAATTCGCAATGCTCTGTGGATATCTACCGCCAGTTCCCAGCACAGCTCCCAGAAGGAATAGATTCTAAGAGATTTGGAAACTTCTCTGTTCTACTGTGGGACAGTAGCAAAAGAACTAGTTAAAATATTTCAGCCAGTCCATATCTACACTGGCATTAAAATGGGTAATACTGAACTCTTTTAGACTGAATACACTCACCCAGAAGATTTAAGAACGGAGTAGAAGCTTTCACTTTAACATTATAAATAGCTGCTCACAAGAGAAGCAGATTCTTCCGAGTAATATTTCTTTTATGTTCCAGTATCCGTATGTTTCTCAACAGGAAGTTAAAAAACTTAAAGAAACTCTATGAAACACTTCCATAATTTGGGGATCAGTGAAAAAGAAAACTAGAAAGGCTCTTTCACAGATTTCAACATTAACTATATCAATTACAAAAAAAAAACTGTTAATTTGCTCATCACTGACAATATATCAAATCAGTTTGAAAAGGAGATGCTGACTACTTGAAAAAAGAACATATTATAGAATGTACCTACTATAGTGAGTATGGCATTAAAATTGCAAAATGTTTAGTTTTATTTGTTCTAAAACAAAAAGTTACACTTAAGAAAAATTAACTAAATCTGACAGAGTGCTTGGAGCACAGACTTATACAAAATTTTATGAGAACCAGGTTTTATGGCCAATTTAGAAACCCCTGATAATCTGTGTTTATAACAGAAATGTTGATAGTCATAATCATAACTTAATAACCTCTATCAGAAACCTATATGATTAATTTTTGAATTTTGTTATAATTTTATGCTCTTTGAATAAGAATCTTAAACCACAATATTTGATTACTCCATTTTTAAAACAATTCATTTTGTATATTAAAAAGTATTTTTTATTATTCAATGATCTAGCCAGGGTAGTAAATCATTTATTAAATATGATGACTTGAACTAAGGAGACAGTGAGATTGTTTTTATGGCTTTTCATGCCCACTGCCATAACATCAAGGTGTGTAACAAAAGTTAAACACAACACTGTATTTATTTAAACTGCCTGTTATAGCTAGCACAAAAGTTCTTCCTGTCTCATCTAATCAACCTCACTAGCCTGATTATGGTTCACAGTCAAATAATGAACCAAAAATGCATTTTTAACTGTGTTCTGAAGATCAGTAAATTGAGCTTCAATGAACCACCAGAGGGAGTGTATCCGTTGGCTAGGGACCCTCTACTGAAAATACTGTCTTCAGACCTCAAGACAATACTCCTAGAGACTAGACTGGCAGCAAAGAGAGATTCAGCTCACCACAGCTGTCATGGTATGCACAGAAGACAAAGAGGCAGTGTGCAAGGTAGCCAGATATCAAACCATTTATAGATTAGAGCCAATATGTGGAATTTCAAAGCAGATGAGATGTCACTGTAATTAACAAAGCATCATGATAACATACTATACCGATGATCTACTCCGCTAAGCAAGCAAGTGCACTCTGCAGTGACTAGAAGTTCTGGATTGCTTGATAGTTGGAGTGCAGTGAAATTACCACATCACATTCCAGAGTTACAGTTTTCAAAAAAAAAAAAATTATAATTATTTGATTTGTCTTACTTACAGAATCACCTGTCTTAGCTGACACAAAATGGCTACTGAAACCATTTTCCTGGCAAAATCGTTGGTGTTTGTCAGTTTTCACTGTTCGCATGTGCTCCAAATCAACTATAAAAAGGTTCAAAGGAGAAATTACTATAATGGAGCCCATTTATTTAGATAACTGTCTCAGCAGTTATTCCTTGAAAATATTTACAACAGATACAATCTTTCCTTCATAATTCATACAAATGAAAACCTTTTGTTTTTATAATTATTTGTTAAAGGAAAAATAACCCATTACTTGAAATTTCTATGTGTACATGTAAAAATACATTACAATAAAAATTGAACTGTGAAATGCAATAAACTCATTTAAAAATAAAGGCCAAATTCCATGCTCAGGCGCATACATGCAGTTCCCATTGTCTCTATTAAGAGCCATGTATGTTAGTCTGAGGGTAAAACTAAGCCCTAAATATTCTGCATGCAAATATGATACACTATGAAAATTCCAATGTTATTCAAATACTGTTGCAAAATAAAAGTAAAGTTTACAGATACATGTCTGCTTCCATATAGTTTGCTTCCAAATTAAAAATGTAAATGAGTTATAAAGAATGTTAATACAAAGTGGTACAGCAAAAATGTCTGTTACATTAAAATCCACTAAAATCACACTGAATAAATATTAACAAATGTATTTGGGCATAAGCTTTCATGGGCTAAAACCCACTTCATGAGATGCACGCATATATATCTTCCTACTGTATTTTCCACTGCATGCATCTCATGAAGTGGGTTTTAGCCCACGAAAGCTTATGCCCAAATAAATTTGTTATTCTTTAAGGTTCCACAAGTATTCCTCAATCTATTTGCTAATATAGACTAACATGGCTACCACTCTGAAACCTGAATAAATATTGACATTCATTTATTTGTAAGTGGAGTTTTCAATTCTACAAAGATATACTTCAAAAAGCTGTATTAAACAACATAAAAATACGTATTTTAAGAGTGGTGTGCATTATTTTCATTTTTCCCATTATATACCCATTGGAAGTAGAGCAAAGCTGTTAAACAATATGTTTCATTGAAATGCACTGGGTGCTTAAAACACAACATGGAACTCAAGACTTGTACAAGTTTTATTGTGTACATTCCAATTTCTCCAAATCTGATCCTAGGATAACTGGAAGCTATATTGAACAGCTTCTCTTTTTATTGCATTACAGTCCCTATAAGGGTGTTGACTCAATGCCGTCAAATTATAAGGCAAATATATTCACAAGGATTTAAGGACAACTAGGCTCTTTGAGTCAATACAGGAAAAAAAACCTTAAACTGATTTCCTGAGCAAGGGACCCAACTGACTTATAAAAACTTGTAAATTTGCAAATCTAGTAAGTCTGCATAATAGTGTCATTTGACTATCAACTGAAAATTTTTTCACATACTACATAAAAGGCTTTATTTAAAAATGATATTGGAGGTGTTTAATTTGTAGACTCTGGAGATTTTTTCTGCAAGATTTTTGATCTAACAGGAGATTCCTATACCCCATTTATACAGCTTACCTTGGTTAATGTGGAGCTTTTTGCCACATGTTGCTTTTCCTTATACATCACTGAGGCCTTGTTTACAAGCCCAGGCCTAAAATCATCCATCTACCACAGGCATTAATTTGTGGAGGACTAAAATACTAAGCTATTAACAGTAATGTTTATAGTACTGGTTTATCATAATATTGAAGCTAGAATACTTATTTAACAAAAAAAATAGAACAAATACAGTTAAGTCTCAAATGAAGTCAATAACCAATTTTTAAAAAAAAACACATATACAGCTAATATAGCAACTGCTTTTTTTTTCTCTTGAAAAGAACATCTACTACAAGAGGTGGCTTGTGCCAAGAAAACTTTTAGATGGAAAATATAGAATATTTTCTTTCACTATTTTTAGTCTTCACATTTTAGATGTAACATAGCTGTGTGGGAGGGAACTACACTACCCTACCTGGTGGAGAACTTTTTCGGGGGGGGGGGGGGGGTGGCAAATCACCTGGCCGCTGATTACGAGCAGCCAGACACCAGGGCGTTTGAACCTACAGACATTGGGAGCTCAGCCAAGAGGTGGCTTGTGCCAAGAAAACTTTTAGATGGATGCTATGCACCTGTACAAATACTGAACACACAAAATAATTTGCTTAATACATTGACTCTGCCACTGATTGCCATTTAAACCGACTATGACTCCCAAAGAGTGACAAGCACTCTCTCTCCCGCAAAATATTAGAGAATAGAGAAGTGCCACAGCATGCTTTGACAAATTCAGGATCTGTTGTCTAAAGGGAAGAAATTCCGATGAGTCAGCGGCTAGTCCTTTCACAAAAATTTCCCTGCGCCAGCCCTTTCTCCCTTTTAAACAGGAGAAGCTCAGTTCAAGCAGCTCCACTGATTGCAACTGCCATGGTATCCATCAGAGGGATGTTTCTCAGGTAGCCAAGCGCCAAGTCATTTAGGCCTCAGTTCAGCAAGATACTTCTATATTGGTTTTTACTTAGTTTAATCAGGAAAACGAAGATATTGGTAAGGGTCGGAAGGCCTTGATCCAGCACGTTCTTAAGTGCAGCTAGGCCTAACTTTAAGCACACAAGTAATCCCACTTCATCACCACTTTAAATCTAAGATGCTATGTGAAAGCCAAGGCTAGATCGTAGGTGTGATAAAGCCTCTCTCTGTCCTCAATCTGAAGACCTTAGTGAATCCAAAATTATGCGGGCTTAATACATGAAACTCCCCTCCAAGCTTTATACCCCATGCTTTGGCTATAATGATCTCTCGCTGCCACCAACCAGGATTCAGTGCTGTAGCACTCGCTATCCCCCCAAAAATCGATCCTCAGTTGGTCGAACCCCCAAGACCCTAGAACCCCTGTGGGTACGTAACTATCTCAAACATGGGTAACAAGTTCCTCCCCCTTGTCTCCTCGTTATCTGATTTCCCAGCTTTCCCTCCCCTGGGTGAGCATTTTTACTGGGCATGCAGTAATTAACTCCTTGAATACAAAACTTAAATAGAAGTACCAATATAACCTCTCTCCCTAAAGAGGCAATGTGCATTCAAACAACTAGTTAGAAGCTCAACATAAGTAGAGATTTAACCACTCCCCCTTTCCTGTAGCCTAAACCAAGAGAAAACCCCTACACATGGAACCGCTCTCAACCAGGTTTTAAAAATGATATACTTTATAGTAATCAAGAAAGAAAATACAGAAAAATATGCAGTAAATATCACACTGCATTAAGATGTCAATTAAAGAGCTACTCTCTCCAATTAGTGTGAATCAATATTGGTACTCCCATGTCTGGCTTCGCTAAAAAATATAGTTCCAGTTTCTCATTTGACACAGTCAGCAATTACACAGATAGTATAAGAACTTACAATAATCACCTATTGCATTTCCTTTGTACTCACACTTGGATAACAGAAGATTAGAAAGAAGCTGGAGATAGAAGGAAAGATGCTTCCCACAAGCCTGTAGAATACAAGACTTGAGTCCCAATCCCGCCCCATCAACCTTAAAATCTTCTCTGATTCGCGTACTCTGGTCACTGTTGGAACCCTTTTGTTCCCCATTGTATTAGGAAAAGAATAACTACCTGGAGTCATTAGATCTATTCCTACTATTATGATGCTGACTCACCACAGCTAGTTGAGGATTAACAAACTGTAGACTCTGAGTCCCCAATTCCCGCCCTCATGACTTTTAAAAAAAATCCAGTTTCTGATTGGTCCTCTGTCAGGTGTTGTTCCCTTGTCACCCTTCTCAGGTAAACAGAAACATTAACCTTCTTACGCACTACTCTACCATTTCTATGCATGACTTAGGGCAATAGGAATGTATCACATATCATCAATGGAATCATAAGCTTAACTTGGTCAAAGAATGGTACTGGTAACGTGGCTTGATATGAGTTGTAAGATACCATGTGGCTTTGTGCCCAGAATGAAAGAAATAGAAGGACAATACAACAAACTCGCACATCGTCAGATAAGCAGTACAGAATGAGAAGAGGTAAGTTACTATCATTGGCAGAAGAAGAACATGGGGATGGAGGAGGAAAGGGGATATGTCTGTTACAGAGGAACAAATGGGAAAGCAGTGCCCTACAGTGAGATCCATAACAGGAGGTCACTAGCAACCAGTAAGCAATGTAACTGACTTAGTATAATATAACATGTTGAAAACAAAAACAAAAGGCAGTAACTAGAACTATTATTATTTATCTTCCTTTGAATAATCCTCCAGCAGTACTGGCCTGCCTTCTTATTCAGATACAGAAGTGAAGGTGCAATGGAGGGGACCAATAATTTCAAAGCAGAAGTCTACCCAATAATGAATTTAATTATCTTTGGTACATAGTTTTTGTGCAACATAATTACATATTCGTACACTTGGCTATTTTTTGCCAGCCATGAATCATGGAAAACACTGGTCTACAATTTTTGAGAAGTCGTCTGCTTCAGAGATAAATGTGGTATTTATTATGTATTTTGATGTGCTGAATTCAAATATGACAATTAAACAACTGATTGGCTACTGTTTCTAAGATATTTAAGTTTTTACATTTTATGTCTATGTATATTGTGTAGATAGTAGAGTTTTAATCATAAATTGTAAACCTAGGTCTTTTCATGTGTTTATGGTTGCTTTACATGATAATATTTCACCTGTCCTGTTTATGTAACACTTTAAAAAATCAGCAAAAGGGTTATATAAATAAAATTATTATGAAACAAAAGGCAAAAAACTATTATGTACATAGTTTAGTCCTATTCAGTGTCTACTCGGCGCTCTCTTGGCTTGTCTCTTGTATTCATTAAATGGAGCATCTCTTGTCACTGTCCAGCAATAGTCTGCAAGCATTGATGGGCTCCATTTGCCCTGATAGCGTTTCTCCATTGTTGCAATGTCCTGGTGAAATCGCTCGCCGTGCTCGTCGCTCACTGCTCCGCAGTTCGGTGGAAAAAAATCTAGATGAGAGTGCAAAAAAAATGTATCTTTAGTGACATGTTGCAACCAAGGCTTTTGTATGCCTTGAGGAGGTTTTCCACCAACAACCTGTAGTTGTCTGCCTTGTTGTTTCCGAGAAAATTTATTGCCACTAACTGGAAGGCTTTCCATGCCGTCTTTTCCTTGCCACGCAGTGCATGGTCAAATGCATCATCTCGAAGAAGTTCACGAATCTGAGGACCAACAAAGACACCTTCCTTTATCTTAGCTTCACTTAACCTTGGAAATTTTTCCACGGAGGTACTTGAAAGCTGCTTGTGTTTTGTCAATGGCCTTGACAAAGTTCTCATCAGACCCAGCTTGATGTGTAAGGGTGGGTAACAAAATCTTCTTGATTCAACAAGTGGTGGATGCTGAACACTTTTCCTCCCAGGCTCCAATGACTGTCGGAGTGGCCAATCTTTCTTGATGTAGTGGGAATCTCTTGCACGACTATCCCATTCGCAGAGAAAAACAGCAGTACTTTGTGTATCCAGTCTGCAGACCAAGCAAGAGAGCAACAACCTTCAAATCCCACAAAGCTGCCACTGATGTTGGTCATAGTTTATGCACCTCAAAAGTTGTTTCATGTTGTCATAGGTTTCCTTCATATGGACTGCATGACCAACTGGAATTGATGGCAAAACATTGCCATTATGCAGCAAAACAGCTTTAAGACTCATCTTCGATGAATCAATGAACAGTCTCCACTCATCTGGATTGTGAACGATGTTGAGGGCTGCCATCACACCATCGATGTTGTTGCAGGCTACAAGATCACTTCCATGAAGAAGAATGGGACAAGATCCTTTTGACGGTCACGGAACATGGAAACCCTAACATCACTTGCCAGGAGATTCCACTGCTGTAGTCTGGAGCCCAACAGCTAGACTAGAGCCAATCAACAATTTATGCATCATTTTCGTTCTCAGTGACCCAGAATTAGTAAAGTTTGACTACATTTATTTCAGAATCATTTTGGCTATAGAGCAGTGTTACCACTGAGTATATTCACATCCATTTTGAGATATACAAGATTAAAAAAAGGCCACAGGTTCAAATCTTTCCGAGCCCTGTAGAATTCCAATTAAGTGCAGATTATCTTTGGTTCTCTCTCTCTCTCATGTATTGAATTTCTTTTTTTCCATTTTATGAACCTAGTAGGTAGCATGACACTATCATCCATAGCTGTGAAGGCTGGCTAATCCATACAGTTAATCCAGGTAGCTAAAACACTGAGTAAGTGTATCCAAAGTCACTGAAATGAAATTATTAAAGCAGGAAGAAGATAGCACTTAACTGGAACATGTTCAGTGACAAGTTAAGAGACAAGATTAGATGGTGGCCACATCTCCACGGTGAGAGGAGAGGGGTGGGAAATGGATCCCTGAAGCCAGAGAAGAGTTTGTGGCTACTACCAAGGACAGTTTTAATCTGCGATGCATTCCACACTGTTCATGGAGGTAACTATCCACAACTAACTATTTGCTCATTTACTGTCTCATTCTATGCCCACCAGTTGGAACGTACTGAAGAAGTAAGATTGTTACATTAACAACCAAAATTACATTCTCTCTACAAAAGATTTGATTCCACACCAAGTTATTTAAGAATGTATTATGGCAGTCACTGATTCTGTAAATAGAAATTACTTGTTCTCTCATGATTCGGACAATTTTCTAGTCGGTACAGTAACTCCTCACTTAACGTTGTAGTTATGTTCCTGAAAATGTTACTTTAAGTGAAACGATGTTAAGCGAATCCAATTTCCCCATGAGAATTAATGTAAATGGGAGAGATAGTTCCAGGAAAACGTTTTTTTGCCAGACAAAAGGCATTATATACATTTTAAACAAGCAATTTAATACAGGTACTGCACTATAGTTGGGAGGTGCCCCTGCCTTACCCTACACAGGCACAGCCCACTGGCACTGGATATGAGGCAGGCAAGGAGGCTAAAGGTGCTGTAGGCTAGGAGAAGCACATTATGCACCAGTGGCAGCTTCCCCCTACTCTGCAAGCACCAGGGGCGGGGGGTGGGGCTCAACCCTCAGCCCACCTACTTCCCCCCTTCCCCCAAACCCCCATCCTTGACCTGCCTCTTCTCTCCCCCACCTCCTCCCCCTTTACTTCCCAAGCTGCGTCCTCGCTCCTCCCCCTCCCTTCTAAATGCTGCAAGCCAGCTGATTGCCCCGGGCACGAGGCAGGGGAGAGAGTGGGAGCCTGCATGCAGAGTCCTTGCTCCCCCCTTTCCCTGGGGCAATCAGCTGATTGCCGCATTCGGGTGGCAGGAAAGGGAGGGGTAGGCTGCGCACGGAATCCTCGCTCCTCCCCGCTCCCTTCTGCCCCCAAAACGCCGCAAGCCAGCTGATTGCCGCAGGCAGGTGGCAGAGGAGGGAGGAGGGAGGCGTGCTGAGTCCTTGCTCCTCCTCCTCCCTCCTGCCCGGGGCAATCAGCTGGCTTGTGGTGTTCAGGAGGCAGAGGAGGGAGGGGGAGCCTGCGTGCCAAGTCCTCGTTTCTCCCCCCTCCCTCCTGCCCCCAAAACACCGCAAGCTAGCTGATTGCCGTGGGCAGGAGGCAGGGGAGGAGGGGGAAGACGCTGATCTGCGCGGTCTGCCAGCGGGCAGGAGGTGCTGAGGGGGGCATAGGGAGGCTGCCAACTGTGGAGAGAGCAGGCAGCCAAACAACGTAAGAGTGGAGCATTGCACAACTTTAAATGAGCATGTTCCCTAATTGATCAGCAACATAACAACATAACAACATTAACTGGGATGACAAAGTGAGGAGTTACTGTACCAAGCACAGGATAGCCTACTGAACTGGCGGGGTGGAGGGAAGCAGCAGACATGTTATACCTTTATTTTAGTAAGGCTTTTGACATGGTCCATTATGACATTCTCATACGCAAACTAAAGAAATGTGGTCTAAATGAAATTACTATAAGATGTGTGCTGGTACTAGTCAATATGTGTGTTAATGACTTGGATAGTGGACTGGAGAGTAGTCTTACAAAATCTGCAGATGACACCAAGCTGGGAGGGGCTGCAAGCACTTTGGAGGCCAGGTTTGGAATTCAAAATACCCTAGACAAACCGGAGAATTGGTGTGAAATCAACAAGATGAAATTCCATAAAGACAGGTGCAAAGTACTATTCTTCAGAAGGAAAAAATCAAATGCACAACTACAAAATGTGGAATAAGTAGGTATGTGGTAAGACTGCTGAAGAGATCTAGCAGTTAGAGTGGATCACAAATTGAATATGAGTCAACAGTCGGATGCAATTTGAAACAGACTAATAATTCTGGGGTGCATTAACAGGAATGTTATATCTAAGACATAGGAGATAAAAGTCTTGCTCTACTTGGCAAAGGTGAGGCCTCAGCTTGAGTACCATGTCCACTTCTGAGGGCTATACTTTAGGAAAGATGTGGACACTAGAGAGAGTCTAGAGGAGAACAACAAAAATGATCAAAGGTTTAGAACATCTGACCTATGAGGAAAGATTAAAAACTGGGCACATTTCATCTTGATAAAAGAAGGCTGAGGGGAAATTTAAGTACAGTCTTCAAACATGTTAAGGGCTGTTATAAGGAGGATGGTGATCAACGTTCTCCATGTCCCCTGAAAGCAAGACAAGAAGTAATGAGCTTAATCTGCAGCAAAGGCGATTTAGGTTAGGTATTAGGAAAATCTTTTTAACTACACAGGTAGTTAAGTTCTGGAATAGGCTTCCAAGGGAAATTGCGGAATCTCTGTCATTGGAAGTTTTAAGAACAGGTTGGACAAACACACCTCTGAGGAATGATCTAGGTTTACTTGGTTGTGCCTCAGTGCAGGAGGCTGGACTTCATGACCTTCCAAGGTCCCTTTCAACCCTACATTTTTGTCTTCAAAACTCCTTTTATGTGTTACTATTCAGCATGATGGAAGAAGTACGCCGCCATAATGGAAACCATTATTCCTAAATGCCTGCTGTGAAATATTTCCTATTTGGGGGAATAACTATGTTTGCTTGATCCTACATCATATAGTGATAGACGAACTAAAAGTATTTTCAGACAGATAATTTCTTAAAACGTAAAATAGGAAGACAGAATTCAAGCAATACTTCTGAATTTTCATATACAAAGATGCATGAGCAGTGCCAGAGTTTCTGGCACCCTAGGCAGAATTCGGGGGGCGGCATTTTGTGCGCTCCCCACGGGGCGCGTGGGAGCTTCCAGTTCCACTCCCATCACGCCGCCGAAGAGGGACCGTCCGTCAAAATGCCGCAGGCGACAACGGCAGTCATTGAGCTGCTCAATGACCTGCCGCTGTTTTCCACGGCACGTCGGCAGAAGGTCCTTCTTCGGCGGTGCGACGGGAGCGGAACCAGAAGCTCCCATGCACCCCATGGGGAGTGCACAAAATGTCGCCCCCCGAATCCTGGTGCCTTAGGCAACCGCCTAGGGTTGCCTAATGGAAGCACCGACCCTGCAAAGATGATATTTTGCTGTGCAAAAGCCACGTTATTCGCACACAAGGAATGGCTTACCTGCTCTAGAAGAGCAATTCAGTCCAAAGTTTCAACTAAAAACTTGCTGGAATAAATAACACTATATCTGCATTTTGAGGAATGGGAAACTCTAGTTCTGATTAAATCAGATGGCATATGGACTTCGAAAATGAAGTAAACAAAGCAAGTTTAAATATCTTTTCAAGTTATAGTTGACAGGAACAGACTGCATAAATTGGTTACGCACAGGGCTGGTCTTGACCTGAATAAGGTATGTATATTAACACTACTTTTGCAGCCTATTGGACGTAGGTACCCATTTGGAGGTCCGCTATAATTTGTGAGCAAGCTTCAGCCAGAATTTGGCCCAGAATTCTTTATCTTGAGAGTGTATCTTTCTTTGAATTAATAGCAACAGGGACAGCGCAGATGACTGGCTAGTTATGCTCCCTTATCATGGTGAAGATATTGGCTCAGAAATGATTCAAAATGAAAAGTAACAACTGCTAAATTACCAATACCTTGAAACACCTAGGCTTCCTTTTATCAGAGGGGTAGCTGTGTTAGTTCTGATCTCAACTGATGCTACTTAACTTGGGAGACTTGAGAAGATCACAACTTTGGGTTGTAGGTGATGAACAACATCTAAATCTTCCTCCAAAACACTGCTGTTTGTCACATTTATTTGCAGTGAAAAGGTTGAAAAGCAATGCAGAACCTCAAAAAGTAAAGGAAAGCAGAGTAGAGAATATATTATACATATAGTATGTATCACACAAGAGTATGAAAAATACTGAGCAAAAACAAGAAAACAGAGTATGTTCTCAGTCATCACAGCATTGCTTTGTAAGTGCAATTAGGAATGAGCCACAGCAATTTTCTATTAATAGGTTAAACCAAGTTAGGTGCATTGGTACAGGCAAACACTGGTAAATGTCAGATGAACCACAAAAAGACCTGTGCAACCTCCAGAGTGCCTCAGTCTTGATCGAATCCTTCTGCTATGTCCGCCTTGAGCCTCTCCCAAGCACAAGCTTCCAGCTGCATTAAAATCAGCCACAGCTTTGTGATGTGGACACCAGAAACTAAACTGATCCTAAACTCATTTCATTTGTACCATTTAGGTGACAACCTCAATATACCAAAATAAAAAAAACTTGCAGCAGAGCACTTATCAACTGTCTTTCATTTACATTCCAATCCACTGTAAACATGCAAAAATCTAATAATCAGAACAGTTTAATTAGCTCTAGCCCACTGATTTCAAAAAAATAAAACAGGGACTAATTTTACTATCTTAGCAGAAGTTGATTTCAACAAATCCAGAAGGGACATGTATTGTCTCAAAATAAGACTTAGTAATAAAACCTGTTTAATGTAACTTACTATATAGACCTGTAACAAAGCTAGTAACTACTGCGACAGGCCAATAAGTGCCAAAAGATGTTTTATTGGGCAATCAGTAAAATACTGTATGTCATGGTAAAGATATTTCAAAAATAGTCATCTCACGGCTGATAAATGACAAGTTCTGAGAATAACAGTAACAACTCAAAAAACCTACAAAAACCAATAATTACACATACTTTCAAATGGCCCTATGTCACAGAGAGAGAAGCAATTATGCAGAAATACAGTTCAAAGGCCCACACAGATGGGAAAAGTAGCTACATATAGTAGTAATCTCCACTCACCATATGGCTGCCAGCATTCTGCACCAACACTACCCAGAACTCCACAGGGAATGAGAGAGTTTGCTGGATTAGGGCAGGGCAGGGCAGGGTTACAATTCAGCATGAATGCCACACAATAGTGGAGGGAACAGGAGCACACAGTTCACAAGGCAATCTAAAGGCAGCTCAGAAAACAGCATGGTGCTTGTGTTGGGTGCTAGGAGCAGTGGAAAGGATCAGGCACTATGCATTTTAGGCAAGATCACTGTATGTGTGTATTCAATGGTTTGCTAGGGTTTCTTATGGATCTCCAGAACATTCATCTAACCTATATGGCACCACTGCCATATACAGAACCTGAACTATGCTTATGTGAAGATATTGTATCTACCACTAATTGCTAGGCTACTCATTTTTTAAAAACCATATACATTAACACATTTGATCTGTAAAGGTCATTTCACAAGGGCTTCCCCAGTCTAAATCTGATACGTCTTTAATTTAAAAATGTACAGTTGTGCTAACTGTATTGTGAGGGCATCCATCATTAACAGACAATTCTCATATTTATGCTTAAACTTTCACATATCAATGTTACATTATTTGGCGTATAAGTATGCACTATATAGTACATGCATTTACAACTATCTGATTTTATCATTAAAATGGACAGTTTCACAATTTCATATTTAACTGTAATTAAGGATAGTTTAAGTTATGAATACATATTCTTATTAATCTATAGCCCTGCTTATAAGTATATTCTTTTATAGAGTATGTTGTGGAAAATGAAATATAAACCTTTCTGCAAAGTATTTGCAGCTGTTCATACAAGTTATAAAATTACACAAAGTATAAACAATGAGCTATCACAATTAGCCCACACAGACATGACAAGTAAAATGCACTAATAATTTATTAATTTCATTTACATGTGCTTAATATTATGTCCATATTTTTTCTTCTAAAATACTCCTGGGTCACTATCTAAATGGCCATGATATAATATTTTTTCTTTTTCATATTATTTGATTACTATAGTGTCAGATGACCTTTTTCACTAGAAATTTTTAAACTCGAGCATCTTAACTCAATCACACAATAAAGTGATGAAGTGAATTGTCTTCTTTCTGGTTTGTATGGGAAAACAATGTAGGAAGGTCAGGCTTGACAAAGCCCTGACTGGGATGATTTAGTTGGGAATTGGTCCTGCTTTGAGCAGGAGGTTGGACTAGATGACCTTCTGAGGTCCCTTCCAACCCTGATATTCTATGATTCTATGAAACAATGTAGTTAAAACACTACAGTCATTTTAACTTCACCTCAGATACTTAAGGTTCATGCTTTGTTGTGCTTAGCTATTAATGCAGTAGGGAGAAGGAGAATGGGCATACCATAGCAGAAGTGGTTTAATATATCATGCCTTAAGACATGATGCCACTGGGGTATTAGGAGATACATGCTGGGCAACAGGATTTACTGCACCAGTTTACTAGGTCTAGCTGGCATGCTCTTTAGCAATGTCCTACCAGACTGCTGACTGGCAGGGCCCAAAGTCCTGGCCAGATACAGTCCCTCCTAGGCCACTAGTGCTATCTGGTTCCTCCTCTTGTATTTCCCAGCACCCCAAAGTTATAGCTGTCTTCTGCCTGAATCTATTACTCTGTGCCCTATTGCTCCCCAGCTAAGTCCAGGAGCTACTAATTAATTAGCTCTTAATTGTAACAACTATTTGGATGCGCCAGATAGAGGAGTTGTATTTTGTAAGATTTTCAGACTGAGTACATTGTCATTTTCTGGTTAAGCATAATTTTTCATTTAAAAAACAAAACTTATCTACGATATTTAGATAAACGGGTAAACACGACATATGAGGAGTTATATGCATTAATCAATCACCTCGCCGCATTATTTCAGTATTAGATCATTTCTTCTCATTACTGTTATACACTGTCTATCACCTACAGAGAGAGACACTGCTTTTAAAAAACTAGCTTTGACTTGACACTTGTAAATTAGCATTAATATAATGCACTCTCCTTCACAAGATAAACAATGGAACCTTAGTGTCAGAATGGGAACTGCAACCTTTTATACTTAAATTTCTATTAATGCCTGTAATCCTTTTCTCACACTAAAACTGTATCAGATGCCAAGAAAAGAACACACTTTCAATGAAGTCCTGGTGAAACGTATACTACCCGTCTGACTTAAGGAAGCTGAAAGTGAAATATAAATATAGTTCCAGTACAGATTTTCTCAGTAATTTTTTAGGTTATCGAGAAAACATCTAGAGTGTTGATCTGGTTATACTCATTTCAGACAAACTACATGTCACATTAACTACCTCCAGGAAGTTATTCCAAACACAAAATAAACTGTTTATGCCCCTGCTCAGATAGATAGCATGACAGATTGTTATTAGTTGAAGACAGATGAAATACATTAATTTGATTGCAAGCATGTGTTTACTTTCTCACTGTCATATACACTCTAATGCTGATGCTTCTTTATGAGGACATAGCAACAAATCAGATACCATATTAGAAGAATTGTTAAGGCAGAGTAATAATAGAGTGTGCCATATTTTAGCATTTTAGAAGAGCGATTACTTTGCCTCTTTCTCCTACAAAAGCATGAAAATATCTAAAAATTATTGTTACAGAATACTAGAAATTGATAGCTCAAAAACTCCATTAATCTACACAACATATTTTTAAAGCTTCATTCTCTGTCAGAAACCACAGGTATCAAAAATATGCATTTCAGAACAAATCAAGAAAAAAAGCTCATTTTATAATTTTAACTCTTTTTAAACCAAAGACCAAATTCAGGCAGAGTGCTAGACATAGGCACAAGAAAATTTATGCCTACTAGAGGGAATGTAAGGTGGAAATTTTTCATCACAATCTTGGCTCCTCTAAAACCAGAAAGGCTTGATAACAGGAGCTTCAAAAGAGTATTCTGAGAGCAGAGGTGAGATCTGCATGGTTTTGTGCAGACTTCCTTTTGTAGATACACTTCCTGAGCATGGCACCAGTATAAACATATAAAAACTATGAAGATTACTCTTGCTTCTAAAACAAGTAATGTGCACCAAGGTTTTGGATCTGTGGTGGGGTTTCTTCACACAGTAAATGAGCTTGGCAACATATGTACACGTACGTATTAGGTCATTCATGCAATAGGCCTAACAGTTTTCTAAGACATGAAGTAGCGGAAGTTAAACATAATGGGGCAAGTTTTCCTTTATTGTATTTTTTATGTTCATTGTTATGGTTTTAATCTAGAGATTAATCTTCTGAAAGGAAAATAATCAGATTTAATAAGGACATTCAAGTCATATTTAAACAGATTACACCTCTATCTCGATACAATGCTGTCCTTGGGAGCCAAAAATCTTACTGTCTTATATTGAACTTGCTCTGATCCACCCGAGTGCACAGCCCCGCCCCCTTAGAGTGCCGCTTTACAGCGTTATATCCAAATTTGTGTTATATCAGGTGGCGTTATATCGAAGTAGTGGTGTATATATAAGAAATGCCAGCATTCTTTTCTCATTAAGGCTTCAACAAATATATTAGTTCTTGCACATTGTTAGCAACAAGGCAATATTGAAAAATACAAGGCTTCCAGGATTTAAATTTGGCATCAGTCAAATAGTAAGAGCAGATTCCAATAAGAAGCAACAAGCCGACTGTGTTAATCTCTGGAGGATATCTGCAAGCAGCAGGGGTGAAAGTAGGCCGGTATGGTGTATCGGTAAGAAGCCAGTACCGGCCCATATGCAGTCAACATTAAAGTGCTGCCGCAGCAATGCTTTAACGTTACTGCCCCTTTTGTCCCGCTGTCGGCAGTCCTGCTGGTAGAGACCATACTGGCAGGGCTGCCGACAAGGGTTGGAGGGGAGACAAAAGAGGCAGCTGTCCCAGGGCTGGCAATTTAAAAGGGCCCGGAGCTCCTGGCCACCACCACTGCTACCACAGCACCTTCCAGAGCCCTGGGCCCTTTTAAATTGCTGCCGGAGCCCCAGGCGGCATGGACCAGGCAGTATGGATGGGCTGGCTGGGGGAGGCTGTCCCCCAGCCCCGCCTCCTTCTACTCAAGGTCCCACCCCTTCCGGGGGCCCAGAGCCATGCCCCCATACCAGTAAGTGTTTCATATTACTTTCACCCTTGGCAAGCAGGCTTTAGTATGGAAATGCCAATATGTGTGTCAAATGTTTGGCACCTCAGGAAATATGTTGATATTGCTTGCAAAACAACCTTCATAGCATTTTTAAGGGGAACTAAAAGGGAGAAAAGAATATGCTTCAATTTGTTTTCAGAACTAAAAAAAAGATACAAGAAGTTTATATAACAATTTACTTAGAAGCACTGAAAGAGAGAACATTACATAGTGTAGATGAAAGATATTTTTCGCAACGGGACATTTCCCTCTTATTTCATTTTTGATATATTCTTGGCAGATAATTTTACAGGCACCATAGAGTCATTGACTGAACAAACTAAGTCTATACAGATAATTTGAACTTGATCTCTTTTGTGTTTTGCTTTGCCTTCATGTCAGACACATCTTTAGCTCTTAATCCTATCACTAACACAAATGCTTTAAGAAACAAAGATGATGTTAAAAAAAAAAGACAGTATTAATTAGACAGATCAATCGAGTTAAATTGCAATATATTTTAATTTCAAACATATCACAGGAACAATGATTTATCCTTCACTTTTCTGAGTGAGTGAGGGAGAAGGAGACAAGAATTCAAGCTTACAGCTTTCTGTTGGTTTTGGTTTGTCCTATCGCCAGCCATTGAGCTCCTCAATTCCTAGCGTGACTAAGAGCTTATTAATGCAGGGACATTCAAGAAAGTTAAGACAAATTAATTAAAGATATGAAATTAAAGTATATTAAACTGGTGTGTAGACAATCTCATTCAGAAGCAACGTCGCCTTTGTATGCTTTAGCTTAATCTCAAGGAGAGACTGCCACTGCGTAGTGGAGAGGATTGTTCAATCCCCATTACAGTCTACCTAGATATCCGGGTACTTACATTGCTTTCATCACCAGAGTATCTGAGTGCTTCACAATTATTAACAAGATTTCTTCCTTACAACACCCCTGCAAAGTAAGGAAGTGATAGCTTCATTTCACAAATTGGAAAATGAGGTATAGGGCAAATGAAGTAACTTGTTCACGGTCACACAGAAAGTCTCTCATTGAGGCAGAACTGAATTCTGTTCTCCTGAATCCAAGTCTGTTGCTCTGTCCAACATACTATCCTTCCTGCCACCGACTCCTTGGCACCTGTGTTCAGATTCGCACCACGGTGCCAATCAGTAAATACTGATTATTGGTTACTTTGTGATAAAGGCACTTGACCAATGGAAGTTAGTTGCGTAAATTAAAACTGTTACTTCTGTCTCAAACATCAATATACGTACAACTAAGTTTTAAACATAACTATATGCAGGGAGGGAAGAAAAAGAAAACATGACCTGTGCTGGTGATGAAAGAAGAAAATCCAAGGCTAGCCTTTTTTTGCTGGATTTGTATAATTATATAAATCATTCAAGATGCCACAGTGATTACTGCAGTATAAATGTCAAGGTCAGTAAAACAATTTTCTATGCTATATTTAAATGAAACAAAAAAAACCAAAACAGCAAATCCAAGATACCCACCAACACATCCTATAAAATTTGGGCATCCAATTACAGTAACTCCCCACTTAACTTCCTCTCGCTTAACGTTTCAGTCTTACATCCCTGCTCAATTACAGAACATGGTCCATTTAAAGTTGTGCAATGCTTCGCTATAAAGTCGTTTGGCTGCCTGCTTTGTCCACAGCTGGCAGCTCCCCTATTAGCTCCCCTATGCCCCCCCCAGCGCCTCCCACCCACAAGCAGACCCTGCAGATCAGCGCCTTCCCCCTCATCCCCCTGCCTCCTGCCCGCGACAATCAGCTGGTTTGCGGCGTTCTGGAGGGAGGGGGAAAGAGCGAGGACTCAGTGCGCAGGTTCTCCCTCCCTCCCCTGCCTCCCGAATGCTGCAAGCCAGCTCATTGCCATGGGCAGGAGGCAGGGGAAGGAGGGGAGAGGTGCGCCATGTCCTTGCTCCTCCCCCATCCCTCTTGCCCTCTGAACGTCATCAGCCAGCTGATTGCCGCAGGCAGGAAGGAGCAGGGAGAAGCAAAGACCCGGCACACCTCTTCCCTCCCTCTCCACCTCCTGCCTGCGGCAATCAGCTGGTTTGCAGCATTTGGGAGGCAGGGGAGGGAGGAGGAGCCCTTGCTCCTCTCCCCTCCCTCCTGAACGCTGCAAGCCAGCTGATTGCCGTGGGTAGGAGGCAGGGGAGGGAGAGGGGTGGAGGAGCATGCGGAGTAAAGGGGGAAGGGGAGGGAAGAGGAGAAGGGTTAAGGGTGGGGACTTAGAAGAAGGGGTGGCATGGGCAGGCCGAGGATTGAGCCCCCTGCCCCTGGTGCTTGCAGAGTCGGGAAGCTGCCGCTGCACAACATGCTTCTCCTAGCCTACAGCACCTTCAGCCTCCTTGCCTGCCTCATTATCTCCAGTACCGGTGGGCTGCACCTGTGTGGGGTAAGGCGGGGGCACCTCCCAACTATAATACTGTACTGTATGAGAAAAAAAAATTCCATGGAACTACTCCCCCTTCCCCATTTATATTCATTCTTATGGGGAAATTGGATTCGCTTAACATTGTTTCACTTAAAGTCACATTTTTCAGAAACATAACTAAACATTAAATGAGGAGTTACTGTAGATACAATCTGATCTATCATAGGCACGCTAGACCAAATATTGGGAAATGTAGCAGCCTCTCAGACACCAATACTAACTATATCAGACAAATGGCAATCACTCCATACAAGTAACAAGCATCACAATACAGCGTAAGGACAATGGTGGTGTTTTGCGGCTGTCTGAATCTCTATTTGCACAATATTTCCTCTCCGAGTGTCTTTTCAATGAATAAACAGAAGAGTTCATTTTGAGGACTGTCAACCTTTTACAAGCACAACAGTCACACAACAAACAATTTTTTAAGTAAATGAACTCGTACAAAAGCATTTGTTTCAGTCTCCAAAAGACTTAAGTTATCACATAATTTCATATTCACATTTTCTTACCCACTCTTTGAGCGATGTGGAGGGGAGGATTTACTTTACGGAAATGCTGCTTTCAAAACCATTTAAATTGGTGTTTAATTCCATGATGATTGCACTTCATTCTTTCAATTTAATTCAAATTAACCTATTTGGACAATAAATGCTCTATTCCAGTAAATATAAATTCAAGAAAAAATATTTTCCTCTAGAATGAAGAAACTTAGTAGCTGTTCCCACAACTTTACTGGGCTTGCTCCCTAGTTAGTACCATCACCATGTGCCTTGAAACACAGCTGGCTGGCAGAAAGAATATCAGAATCCTCTCTGTAATCCACAGTGAAAATATATTTCAAACATCACAGACACCATCGATGAGTTTAAATTAATTTGGTTTCATTAATCTACTAATGACATACTGATAAACAATTAATAAAGACATTATTTGGTGCAAAAAGCAATGTTCCTTTGTAAGAACTGACATTAGAGGCTTCTCTATACTGCATAAATTAAACAATATAATGAAATATAGAATTTACAGTTACTACAATAAAACCAATGCAAACGCTAATAATATATATTCAGTATTTAGCTATTTTATAAACAGTGCAGCTTACAAGAAGAAAAATATATTAAGGTACTAAGGTTACTGAAACCCAAACTGAATGAATATTTTCCTGTAGAGTTCTCTCTGTTCTAGTCAAAGGCATGAAAGATGTAATGTACTAAACGATCAGAAGATGGTGCTAGTCCAATATAGCTATGAGCCAAGGATGGATCAGCTTCTCTTTCAACATCTCTCCCTACATTTTCCCCAATTTGCATGCATCTAAAACAACATAATTTAATTTACTTGCTCAACAAACAGGTATATTCATTACAAGTTAAATGCTAGTAAGCAGCGTGTCATACTAATGAATTTTACTGTGAAACAATCATTAATTTTTAGTTAATCTAGAAATAATTATTTGTCTGTATATTATCTGTATAAAGATCATTAGAATTTAATAACTTCACAGGATCTCAGGATTTTACAGAAAACTTAGAGGAAATTGTCTTTATAATAACACAAAGCACTAATTTCAACTCATAAGTGTCTAGTGGTGAAATCCTACTTCTCCCAAATCACCGCAGTCGATGGTAAAACTCCCACTAACTTCAACACAGGATTTCAGCCTCAGAGTTCAAGAGTGACTTTATTCAGTCTCTTGGAATTATCTCACTATTAAATTAATATGAAGAATTAATTAAATATTTGAAGTTAGTAAAGATAAATATTTTTGGTCTAAGGTTTAGATACTGGCCTGTAAATACAGGCATATCGCAAACAGAAAAGTGTCCCCTTTGAAAGGGCTGCAGCTGCTGTAACTGTTGCTATAATGGAATACAAACATCATGCCAAGTATCTTGTAGGCATCTGTACACAAAAGTAATGTAAAATAGGATTTGATGTGATAGAGAAATTTTATCCTTACATATCAATGTATTAATATATGCCCACTTGAAACGAATGCATTAAGAGCAAATCTCAGAGTAACACATTCCATGGATTCTCCAGTATGAACTGCTCATGTAAACAACTTCTATACACACAAAACCCCCTCATATCACACTTCTTATCTTTAGATATCAAACCAATCTACAAAGAAAGGTAAGTATAATTAGCCATATTATACAGATGGGGAAACTGAGGTGCATAGAGCTGACATGACATAATGACTCAGAGTAACTGCGCTATTGCTGTTTAATTGTTCCATGTGCATCAAATCCTACTTAACAGCCTAGTTCTTCTGATATCTTAAAGCTTCTGTGACTAATTATCACCAATTGCTTTGAAATGATAGTTAAAAAAAATATAAAACCAGAGCTTCTCAGTAAAAATTACAACAAATTTTGATTGACTGTAGAGAAAGAATGTACTGGAATACAAGCACATTCAGATAGACTACAGTGAATATACTAAGTGTACAGTTTACATGTTTCTAACACTCATCTGGTAGATACACACATGGCCACATTCTGCCCTCAATTATGTGTGTGAAACCACCCTGAAGGGCTGAATTTGGACTACAATGTATATGTTCAGTTTTTCTTGCCTTCACGTGATGTGCAGTTTGTCTCTTCTGGATATTTTAATTCCTTCGCCTAATTCTCCTTCAAGATGCTAACTCTGTAATTTGAAAATTCAGTAAAGTGGCAATTTTAAGAGTTTTATTAAATATAAACATCACACCTTTTGTGTACTTGTTTGTTCTCAGCAGATCAACTGCTTCTAGTCTTCAGCCTAAATTAAAATGCTTGAATAAAGTTTACAAGAACAGAAATACTTTTATGATATTGACAAATTTATCAACAGTCCAAAAAATTATTGACCAGCTGGAAAGTTGCTATACAAGGGTTACACTAGGACTCTCTCTAAACCTTAGAAGGCAAGTGATATATGAAGTGTGGAAGGATACAATCAAAGATCTTCAAAGTGTTATCTAGACATAGATCTATAGGCCTGACAAAAAAAGTTACCTTCTCATAACTGTTGTTCTTTGAGATGTTGTTCATGTCCATTCCAATCAGATGTGTGTGTGTGCATATGCACAGTAGCCACAAGATTTTTCCCATAACAGCCTCCGTCAGATTGGCCTGGAAGCCCCCTGGAGTCACCCCTTCATGGCACTCAATATAGAGTCCTGACAACCTGCCACCCCCTCAGTTCCTTCTTGCCAGCTACTCTAACAGAGGGGTAGGAGGGCGGGTATTGGAATGGACATGAACAACACATCTCATAGAACAACAGTTACGAGAAGGTGAGTAACTTTTTTTTCTTCATCGAGTGCTTGTTCATGTCCATTCCAATCAGGTGACTCACAAGCCCAAGTTCTGGAGGCGAGGTCGGAGTCGTCCACTGATTGGAGCACTGTTCTTCCAAAGGCCGCATCGTCTCTGGCCTACTGGGTGATCACATAGTGCGTGGTGAAAGTGTGTATGGAGGCCCACATTGCTGCTCTGCAGATTTCCTGGGTGGGAACCTCTGCCAGGAAAGCCATTGAAGAGGCCTGAGCCCTGGTGGAGTGCACAGTGATTGGAGGAGTGGGTACCTTTGCTAGGTTGTAGCACTAACGGAGCACGTGATCTGTGATGAAATTTGCTGAGAAGAGATAGGAAGACCTTTCATCCTGTCCGCCACTGCCATGAATAACTGGACTGACTTTTGGAACAGCTTCATCCTCTCAATATAGAAGGCTAGCACTCTGTGGACATCCAATGAGTGAAGACTGTGGACATCCAATGAGTGCTCCCTGCCGCTTGAGTGTGGTTTAGGATAGAATATTGGGAGGAAGATGTCCTGGTTGATGTGAAACTGGGAGACAACCTTCAAGAGGAAAGCCTGGTGGAGTCTGAGCTGAAATTTTTCCTTAAAGGACACAGTGTATAGGGGCGCTGATGTCAGAGCCTTGAGCTCAGATAACCTCGGCCAGAAGGGTATTGCTGCTAGAAATGCTACTTTGTATGAGAGAGAGAGAGCAGGGGGCACATCACCAAAGGTTCAAAGGGTAGTTCCGTGAGTCTGGAAAGGACCAGATTGAGGTCCCAAGCCACAACCGACTGTCAGACTTGTGGGTATAGTCTGTTGAGACCCTTAAGGAAGCGACTGACCATATGGTTAACAAAGATCAAGCTGCCCTCTGCTCCAGGGTGAAAGGAGGAGCTGGTGGCCAAATGAACCCTTACTGATGACACAGACAGCCCCTGCTGCTTGAGATGGAGGAAATAGTCCAATATAAGTGGCACGGAGGCAAGTGTTGGGGACGAATGTTGCTGTGCTGACCAGACTGAAAATCTCTTCCACTTGGCAAAGTAGGTAGCCCTAGTGGAAGTCTTTCTACCGCCAAGGAGGACTTGTCTAACTGGGTCCAAGTAAGAAACCTCCATTGGATTCAGCCATGGAGCTTCCATGCCATGAGGTGCAGGAACTCAAAGCTTGGGTGTTGGAGACGGCCATGATCCTGTGTTAGTAAGTCTGGGAAGAGCAGCAAGGTGACTGGAGCTTCCCCGGATATTTCCAGGAGTGATGTGTACCAATGCTGGTGGGGCCAGGCTGGAGCCATCAATATCACCGAAGTGTGTTCCCTCTGGATCTTGAGGAGTACCTTGTGAACAAGTGGAATGGGTGGAAATGTGTAAAGGAGATGGTCTCTCCATGGGAGGAGGAATGCGTCCGCGATGGAACCCGGACTGTGATTCAGGAAAGAGCAAAACTGCTAGCACTTCCTGTTCCATCATGTGGTGCACAGGTCTGTCTGGGGAAATCCCCACTGATGGAAGATTGAGTTCGCAACGTCTGGGTGAAGGGAGCACTCATGGCCATGGAACGACCTGCTGAGATAGTCCGCCAACTCATTCTGTACTCTGGGGAGGTACAATGCTTGAAGATGTGTCGAACACTCTACACAGAAGTCCCACAGCATGAGGGCTTCCTGGCACTAGGGAGAGGAATGTGCACTCCTCTGTTTGTTGATATAGAACATTACCATGGAGTTGTCTGTCATAACTGATACGCATCTCCCTATCAAGTGGGCTTGGAAAGTCTGGCATGCCAGGCATGCCGCTCACAGCTCTCTGACATTGATATGGAGAGCGAATTCCATCTGAGACCAGAGGCCTTGTGTTCTGAGTTCTCCCAAATATGCTCCCCAGCCCAGAAGGTGGCTTGGGTTGGCCGTAGCCCTCACCTGAGAACGAGTGCGACCTTTTTCTGATGTTCCTATTCCTCCTCCAGGAGCCGTCCTGTTGGTAGAACCGTGTAGGAGGCTGGGCCTTGAAATGTTTCCGATGCGTGGTGGGAGTATGTAGGCTCAAGAATTTGAAGGTGGCCCTAGAGCATTTCAGGCTATGTACCCTTTTATCTGTCTTCTCCGAAAACAGAGTCACACCCTCAAAGGGGAGGTCCTGTATTGTCTGCTGAACCTCGTATGGGAGACCAGAGACCTGGAGCCAGGAGATCCTTCTCATGGCCACCCCTGTAGCCATGATTCTCATGGCTGCATCAGAACTGTCCAGAGCAGCCTGGAGGGACGCTCAGGAGATTAACTTGCCCTCCTCAACCAACGCCGAAAACTCGGCACGGGAGTCTAGAGGGAGTGGCTCCACAAATTTTGCCATTGCCATAGAAGTATTAAAAGAGTACCAGCTGAATACGGCCTGTTGGTTGGAAATTTGAAGCTGAAATCCACCCATGGAACAGACCTTCCTCCAGAAAAGGTGAGTTTTTTAGCCTCCTTGTTTTGTGGGGAGGAGCCCTGGAAACCTTGCCGCTCACACTGGTTAGCAGCGTCCACAACAAGGAAATCAGATTGTGGGTGGGAATAAATATGTGATAACAATTAGAGGGCACAAAATATCGCCAATCATTGTGCTTGGCAGTAGGTGGCAATGAGGCTGATGTCTGCCACAGGGTTTTGGTGGTGTCCACAATAGATTTTATGAGTGGTAGTGCAATACGGGAAGCTGCAGAGGGCGCAAGGATATCCACTATGGGATTGGAGTCCTCTACTACCTCCTATGCAGACCCTGGGCAACCCGGTGAAGCAACTACTGCAACACCAGATTGTCTTCAAATGCTGGGGTTATGGCGGTGACAGACAGCACCTTGTCCGGTAATGACAAGGAGGAAATCCCAAAAGAACGGTGGCTGCTCCCTGCCATTGGCGCTCAAGGGATCCCGTGACTCTCGGGGATCCCGTGCAGGTGCCAGCATGGAGGGAGACATGCTTAGTGCTGGGGCTGCCATTGGTGCCCCTGTCGCTGCAGGAGCCGCTGTCAAAGCCGGTGCTGGCAATAGCACCACAAGCCAAAGTCTATGCCGGCACCAGCTTCAGTGCCGGCGGTGGTGCCGCAGTTCAAAGGTGTCGACGTTGGTGGCAATGGTTCAGTGGCTGGTCACTCAGCCAGTAGAATAAAGGTGGCCAAAGCCACCGAAGTCACTCCGGAGTGGGACCTTTGGCTCCTTCCCTGGCTCCGGTGAAGGCTCAGGGAGTCCAGAATGGTCACTGAGAAGGGTTCTGCCACTGTGGCAGCCACAGCGCCAGGTAAGCCTATCTGTCCAGCCATGACCTGGACCTCTTGCTCTTATTGGAGTGGTAGGAGTCTGACTCCAATGTCTCCAAAAAGGAAGACCACTGAAGAGCCGTGCTTTGGGGGCACCAAATGTCGGGGACTCGGGGACCGACTGGATTCTCTCTCCAAAGATGTCGTGCCGGAGGATGCCGTGGAGAAGAATACTGGGACATCATTGCCAGCTTCCCTCTTGATTGCACCTGGGGCCACAGTGGTGCAGACGGAGACAGAGCCACCTCTGTCATAGGGGGCAAGAATGGTGCTGTGAGGTACAGCAAGTCTTGAGCTGCCTCAAAGCCTTCAGTGTCAAGGGGAGCAGCAGTTGCTGACCAGTTGGGTCCAGTGAGCACGGTGGGCCTGGACTCAACTGCCTCACCTGGGCCAGAGTCGACGCAGCCCTGCCCAGGGACCTGGTGCAGTGGCCCGACTGGGGTCTCACAGCCATCAGCTCCTTAGATTTAGCCAGGGGAGAACGCTCTCTCTCCAGCTTCTTATTCTTCTGAGGCACCGGCAATTGAGACCAGTGCCTGGCCACCGACTGGCCACAGGAGGAGCCATGCCGGTGCTGAGCATCTCAGGAGGAGTCCTTTTTCAGCACCGACTCCTGAGATAACAGTGCTGGGGCCCTCTGTGTCAATGAGGACGTGCTGGGTGTGGGGGCAAACAGCTGCCTCCATTAAGAGAACCTTAAGCCACTGTTCTCTTTCTTTAATAGCTCTGGGACGGAACTCACGGTCCTTTAGATGATCTTCCCCAAGGCACCTTAAACAAGAAGCATGGGGATCACTCTTTGGCATGTGCTTAGTGGATATGTCACAGGTTTTAAACCCTGGGGACCACGGCATACCCTCATTCCAGGGAGTAAGAAGGGGGGAAGAACCACCCCCCCAAACTATCTCTAACTAATTATAACTACTACACAATACTAATTAAAGAAGAACTATATACAAAATGGAGATAAAGGCACTTGCTAAGCAAGGGCTATGGGACGTTCCAGCTAACTATCACTGGTGGTAAGAAGGAACTGAGGGGGTGGTGGGTTGGCAGGTCTCCATATTGAGCGCCAGGAAGGTGCGACTCCAGGGTGCGCCCAGGCCAACCTGACAGAGGATGCTATGGGAAAAATCTTCCGGCTACCACGCATGCACACACACCTGATTGAAATGGACGTGAACAAACACTCAAAGAAGAATTCAATTTATTATTTTTCTTTAATTTTGACAGATAATAGATGTTCACTTTAAGCATTTTTTTCTATTTTTATCTATTGACATTTTCAAAGCTGCATGAAAGCATGGGGGAAATCAATTATTTAATTACAGTAGCACAGATTCAAACCGTTAAAGCTTTGTAACCATTAATGCACAAATTGTCAGGATCACATCAAAATATAAAAAATGAATATCCTCAAATTAAACTCTAACAAGTTCTCAAACTGCATTTTTCTTACTTTGACTATCTGTAAATTTCCATTATTGTGGATGGAAATGTGCTCCTGCCACCTCTATGTGAGTGGGTATTTGTCCAGCTAGCTGGAAGAAGATGGACATTGACCTCTTTAAAGGCTCCCTTACAGCAGGTAGGGAAAAGGATGAAAACTTATAGGGATGGACAGGAAGCAATTGCAGCCAGGTCAGGACAAGGCATCTGCATTGCCCTTCCTACCGTCCAGAAGTGTGCGTGTAGGGGAGGTATTTAAACTTCATGCAGCCATAAAAGTCCATTTTTACCAGGATCAGGCTGGCAGCACCCAGCCCACCCACTGAGGAACTTGGCAAAAGGACAACTTCTCTTTTGACCCGCTGTGGGCTTTATGCCTGTTGCCCCTTTTCCTTGGGAGAGAAGGGGCGCTGTGAAGAAATATTTCCCTCACCGCTAGATTGGCCGAGGTGGATGGATTTTTTTGCTTCCCCCAAAGCTGGTCTGGGAGCTGGTGGGGTAGAATAGGAAGATCAAGTTATAATGTTGCAACTTAATATGTAAAACCTGTGGCATATGTCCAGTGCAGGTATCCAGTATGGAAGGGATACAG
This sequence comes from Chelonoidis abingdonii, assembly GCF_003597395.2. NCBI lineage: Eukaryota > Metazoa > Chordata > Testudines > Testudinidae > Chelonoidis > Chelonoidis abingdonii. The sequence continues at coordinate 117,182,304 of NC_133773.1, read as the reverse complement.
TTATTAGATTGAATGGATTGGGAAAGGATTTGAAAGAAAGCCTCCTTATGAGAGCTGAGTAATGGAGGTTAGAGTTTTGCCAGAGGGAAGCAAACCCCCTTCTTTCCCTGACCCTCCTTCAACAGAGGATAAGAAGGGGACTTTGGGGTCCCACATCTGGAACAGAGGGCAACTGACTTCCCCACCTTCTTCCTGCACTGTACAATTTGTTACTGGGTAGTCCCAGATATTATAAGTGAATAAAGTTATGGCCTCTAAACCACATCCAGGGCCTTCTGTCTTTCTTCTAGCATGGATGGATAATATTTTTTCATTGATTTCATCAACATATACCAACATTTACTAAGCCTATATATTTCATTGTTGTGAGGATTAATTTGTAAAACTTTGAAAATGTAGAACTATTAAGGTTAAGGCTGAGTTTGGACTTCTGTTAAACAAACTCCCTCCTCACATGCTTGATCTCATCACCAACATGATTTTTTTGTGTTTGAGAAAAACCCCTTCAGTCATTTTTGTGATATGGGAGAGAATGTAAATCCTGAAAGTGTATTTTTCCAGAGTCTTTTGTCAGTCATAACTCAAAATAGCTGAACAAACACATTCTAAACTTTGCAGTTAAATAATTTTTAATGAGGAGAAACAGTTCCTTTGCTATGCTTGAAAAGAGAAAGGGTAGTGAATTAAAAATCGAACTTATAAGGGACTGACAAGCCGTTTCTAAATATGCTCAGGAAACCTCTATTAAGATTTCAGTAGACCCCTAATGGTTCCTCTGTGGCCCTACAATGCATGCACTATGATGCAATCTAGCCTAGCAGGCCTAAAGGCTGCTCAGAGACAATTTGCAGGAGGATTAGGCAGGTAGAATTTACAGAAGTGCTCAGCATCCACCTAAATCTATACCTAACTAAGTTAACGCTAAAACTCCCATTGACTTCAATGGGAGCAAATCAGGCCAACACTGAGCCGCATTAAAGGTTCATCTCAACCAGCCACATATGTTAAAATAAAACTTGTTCTTTTTCATTAGGGTCTTAAAACACACTTGTTAAAATGTGTTAACTAACTTTTTTTAAAACAAACCCCTGTCATATAATCTAGGTAAGAAGTGAGATTTTCAAAAGTTTCTAAGCGACTTAGATGCCTAAGTCACTTAAGATGCTTTTGAAAACTTTATCCAAGATTTAAATGATACTAATTAAGATTTTTAGGTCAGATCCTCAGCTAGTGTAAATCAGCATAGCTCTACTGACTTGACTGAGGACATGTCAATTTATACTAAGTGAGAATCTGGACACTTTTCCCTTATGTTGCTGTTTCCTGGTGTATCTCTTTGTTAATTCAACTTAGCAGAAAAATGTCTCCAACCTAACAATAACAGAGGAACGTACTCTTCCTCTACCTAGTACCCCTCTGTGAGATGTGCTCTTCAAAGCTATTTGGGAGAATTTAAATACTAGCCTGAATGGGAAAGGTTTTCATACTTCTTTTTACTTATTGTTTTCTTTATTATAATATAAACAAAAAAGTTAAACGCTAAACACAATGGTAATTCAATACATTTAATTTTCAATCTATTTAGTTTATCGAAGAGAAAGTTAAGAGATGACTTGATCATGGTAGAGAAAGAGAGAGAGAGAGAGATTTCTGATGGTAGACAACTCTTTAATCTAGCAGAAAAGGGCATAATGAGATCCAGGGGTCGAAAGATGAAGCTACTTGTATTCAGACAAGAAATTTGGTAAAAAAAAATTAATACTGAAGATAATTAACCATAGGGACAGCTTAAAAGACTGGATATCTTTCTAAAAGATAAGCTAATGCTCAAACAGAATTTATGGACTTGATACAGAAACTACTGGGTGAGGTCCCTGGCCACTGTTACGCAGGTTGTCAGACTAGATGATCAGACCAGAATCTATGAAAAAGCTAACATGGCAAAGTCAGGAAAGGTAAAATGTTAAAGCTCAAAAGTAAAATTACTTCATACATATTGCACTTATTTTCAGCTACTCTTTAGGTTCTCAAAGCTATACTTAAGAACATAAAGTATGTGAAATTTATACAAGTTAGTGCTAATCAGTACTTTAACTTTTTCAATTCCCGACTTTGTTTAATTATGTAAATTATACACAAAATTCTAATCCCAGCATTGACAGTCAAGTCAAAAAATGTCAAGATGAAGTTAGAAGTCATTACAACAAAAATAAATTACTTAACTGTATTTGTGTTTATTACAGTTGCCTCTACTTTCCTTCAGAGATATGAGAGTGCCTTGAGGAGCTTGTTAGCAGGTTTCTGATGGACTGGGTTGGGGTAGGGATGAGGTTTATTTACTAGAAGTGGTTGAGAAGCTTTTTATTCTGGCTTTCTGATGAAATGGAGTCCTAAAATCTTCATGAAAGGTATTTAAACAGACAGGGAAGAGAGGACTATGACAAACACTATTACTTGTGAAAAATTCACCTTACCCCCTAATTTATCTTCCCCACCTGACTGTGGTATAACAGAGAAAGGTGTTCTGCAAATTACAAATGCAGTGAAATTTCCTAACAGACTGTACCACATTAGACTGCACATACAACAGTGATGCTGAGGCAAAAAGAGACTCTGGAGCCAGATTTGGTAAAGAAATTGACACGAGTGCAGGGAACTCAACAGCATAACTGGGCAGGTAAATACCAAGCCAGATTTTTTCAACGTCAGCATAAGATGCAATCTGTACTGTGCTACTGTCTATGCAGGATTAAAAGAAAACAGTTAGCTCAAGTGCTTGCATCCATGCAAGAAAATGAAGGACTAAACTGTAGCTTTGCCAGGTGCATTCTTGTGTTCCCCCAGGAGCAAATCAAGAAACACAATATGTCTCCTGGTTCCCCACTTATTCTGGAGGAACTGGGAGTGAGGAGGTATAATCTACAATAAGGTATCTATAACTGGCTCAGCATACATTTTCCAGCGCATCAGCATAGATATGCTGCAAAGAGGACTGGAGAGACATGGCCGAGGCTCTATCGACTTCCCACTCCTTCCCATCCCAGTATGTTGGGAGAAGTATAGTAGAGCACAGAGACTGCTCTCCCTCATGTATAGATACCCAAAGTACATATACCCTCTCCAGGGATAAAGAAGTGCTTTATAGCCCCCTTCCTTTCCAGGGCAGCTTGCAAGTAGGACCACAATTTAGCCTTATGTCAGGATAGAGATAGGCAGGATTTGGACAGAACAAGGATAATTCTAAAGTGCTCCACTCAATATGGAGTACTTAGCATCTCATACATTCTTTCTAGTCCCATTCAGAGATATTGGCCAAATCTGGTTTACCAGATTCAAGAAAAACAGTTAGTTAGAAACCAACAGTATCTTGGGAAATGAGTGGTGTTAGATGTTTCATAGATTATCAGGGTTAGAAAGGACCTTAGGAGGTCATCTAGTCTAACCCCCTGCTCTAAGCAGGACCAGTTCCCAAATCCCTAAATGCCCCCCTCAAGGATTGAACTCACAACTCTGGGTTTAGCAGGCCAATGCTCAAACCACTGACCTATCCCTCCCCCTACTGATACACAGCAGTAAAATGTGTCAAAAATGTGGTGTGAGGAAGCTACCTTCTTCCCTAAGGCTTCCTCTGTGACCTCGGGAGTATCACCTTCCTCCACAGCAATGATCAGGATCAACCAAGGATCAGATGGTTATGGGCCTATCCCAACAGAAGGCACTGGGGGACCTGCGTCCTCTGAACCTTTTGTATATTTCTAACAAGCAATTTCCCTAGACTCAGAGAAATTTCATAAAAAAGTTAAAGAGAAATGGCAAAGTGCCTCCTATTACCACCAGTCTAATGGCTTGTGCTGCTGCTTCAGTAAAACACAGCTTTTTTTAATAGAAAACAACAGTTAAAAGCAGCTGACTGAAAGTGAAGAGATATTGAAACATGCAGCCCAACTGGCAACTTCACTTTTAAAACAGTTTTAAAACTTTCTCCCCTTTTTACAAGTATTGTTTTGCTTGTGACTTTTAACAGCTGTTCACCCACGCCTGGGCTAGATTTGAACTTCTGTTTTCCCAAAACTAAACTAGAAGCTTTAAACAGCATTTGATTTAAGTTTTTTTTAATTAAAAGGGGGAGATTAAAAGGGACATGGCAACGGGTGATGCAGCTGTGCTTATGCCAGGGGAAAGAAGTCCAGAACTAGAAGTGAGGTAGAGTAAATACACAAAATAGTTTCACAAAACCAAGTTTTCATGATGCATTTCTATTTTATTTTAGTTAATGGAAAGTTACCCTGTGTGATTTATCTCAGATGTTTTCTCAAAAGGAAGTGAATTTCATTATGGTTTGGCCAAATCTTGACAAATGTGATAAGCTAATCTACCGACATAGTGCTCTCTAGTCAGATCCCATCAGAATTAATTCCTGTTTCACAGGTTCCAATATTATTTTTAAAAATCTTAATATTAAAAATAAACACATCAGTGAACAGATTTCAAAGGTATTTAGATGCCTAAAGATGCACATAGGTGCCTAGTGGGATTTAAAAAGCATTTTACCTGCTTCGGTGCTTTTAATTCCCTAGCAGTTAGGCACCTGACCTGACTAGTAGAGTCCTACAAATCTGCAAATATCCGCTTTAAGTCCACATACCGTGTTTGTGGATTGGATGCAGATACAAATTTTGTATCCACACAGGGCACTACTGATGAGGTGCTTCTGAAAAAACTCACTACGTGCCTATCTGCATCTCTAGGCGCCTTTGAAATCTGACCCTAAATGCCAAGACATAGAGCTAAAGATAGGAGAAATAAAACTAAAAAGGAAGGTGGAATTAGAATTCAAATTTCTACACCTATTTTTATAGGTACATGTGAAGGGTTGAATCACAGAACCCCCCTTGGGAGCTGCTACCCGATGTACCAAGACTACCTCTGCTCCTGTCTCCTTGCCAGCTCAGGACCCCAGCACCCTGTCTTGCGGAGCCAGACACTCCCATTTGCTCCAGCACAGACCCAGGGTCTGAATTACTTGCCACAAAGTTGCAGGTTTACCTGAGAGCAGATCACAGAAGTGTGCTTGTCTTTAACATTCAGATGCCCAATTCCCAATGGGGTCTAAACCCAAATAAATCCGTTTTTACCCTGTACAAGCTTTATACAGGGTAAACTCATAAATTGTTTGCCCTCTGTAACACTGATAGAGACATACGCACAGCTGTTTGCCCCCCAAGTATTAATACACACTCTGGGTTAATTAATAAGTAAAAAGTGATTTTATTAAATACAAAATGTAGGATTTAAGTGGTTCCAAGTACTAACAAACAGAACAAAATAAGTTACCAAGCAAAATAAAATACAGTGCGCAAATCTATGCCTAATCAAACTGAATACAGACAATCTCACCCTCAGAGATGCTTCAGTAAATTTTTCCTCAGACTGGACACCTTCCAGGCCTGGGCACAATTCTTTCCCCTGGTACAGCTCTGGTTCCAGTTCAGGTGGTAACTAGGGGATTTTTCATGATGGCTCCTCTCCTTCCTTTGTTCTGTTCCAATCCTTTATATATATTTTGTATAAGGTTGGAATCCTTTTCTCCCTCTCTGGGTTCCCACCACCTCCTTCTCAATGGAAAGACACCAGGTTAAAGATGGATTCCACTTCAGGTGACATAATCACATGTCACTGCAAGACTTGAAGCCTTCATTCCTCCCAGCCTGACTCACAGGAAGGCCTGCCTGCAAACAGAGCCATCTAGTCAATTGCCCTGGCTAAAAGCAGTCATCGAGATTCCAAACCACAACTAATAGCCCACACTTTGCATAATATTACAATAGGCCCTCAGAGTTACAGTTCATATTTTTAGTTTCAGATACAAGAGTGTTACATTTGTACAAATAGGATGATCACACTCAGTAGATTACAAGCTTTGTAATGATAGATCTTTTGTATGAAGCATATTGCAGTAGCATATGTTTATAAAATCATATAGGTTGCAACGTCACAGCACAAATTGAGTATGAAAGCACACAATGGTAGAACTACATGTCATCAGGGTACTTGAAGAGTCTTTGCTACTGAAGCATTTAAAAAGAAACATATAAAAGAGCATTTATTAGGCTGAATTTGATAGGATTTTGAAGGGGGTTCTACATTAATTCACAAGGATTATTTACCCAGCTCCAAAGAAAATCCTTCCTAGTGCACATATTATTTAAACCAAAGAACCATAATGGCTCATCCATCAAGTTAATTCAGCCAAAGAAACTGCTGTAAATCCTCATAAGATTTCTACTGTTCAAAATAATAATAATAAAATATGTGCATGTAGAGTAACCCACACTTCTCAAAACACAACTAGGATATTTAAAAAAGTAAGAACAAAATAGTGGAATCCACACTGGTCTGCTAAAGCAGTGTTCCCTGAAGATCTGAGAAGGGAAAGCAAAGCCAACAGCATTAAAATCACTCCCCTTATAATACGCCCAACAAAGGGCTAGGTGGAAGAAAAGAGAAGAGAAGAGAAGAGAAGAGAAATCCATGCTGGAGAAGGCCAGTGGCTAGTGCAAGAAGGCAGGTGGAACAGAGGCAGGGGATACGGTAATTACATGCACATACACATGGAGGAAGGGGCAAGTTGGGGCCAAGGACTGGGAGAGAGGGGATCCACAATGAGGAGGGAAAGCAGGATTACTTGTCTAAGTGGGACCAGGGACCCAAGAGGCCCTAACCAGGGTCTTCATCAGCCTGGATCCTTATAAATGTTCTTAAATATGAAAATACCAATCCCCATTGGGGTGGGATACAATGGTTTATGGGACGTCATGTTCAGTACTAAAACAAACTTTATGTTAAAGTAATAAACCAGCTAAAATATTACTGCTATAAGAAGACTGACATATTTTCCATTATAAACCTCCAGCTAGTTAACTGTATTTTGATCTTCTATCAAAGTAGCTCCTTCTGTGATTCAAGGCTTTGTTGCAAGGGAAACATAGACCAAAGGGCAACCAGTTATATGCAGAGGGAAACAAATTACATCTTAGCATCTCAGTATACCAGACCTAACAAAACAATTTAATCACAGAAAAAGGTCACATTGAAAAAGGTAAATATGACTTTAACCTGCTTCTGAGAATAAAATACTGTGTTTTGAGAACTATTTGCACAGTAGTTCACCAATGATAGCTAAAATGATACTTTGAACAATTCATACTGTGCCAACTATTGTCTGGAATAAGTCTAATACTTTGCACTGTAGGAGGTGAAATTCCACCAGATAATTATAGAGTGACTATGTAAAAACATTATTTCATATAAAATAAGTTAACATTTGTTATGTAGTCTTGAACACAAGTTAACGTAGAGGTATCATTCAAGGTAGAAGGAAAAGGAGAGGTTAACCCATCCATACATGGCAGGCAGTGACATGAAAGCTCCTTACCACTGTGTAAGCTAGCTTCAACAGCTGACTAAGGCATCTTGAAGACAGTTGGGCTCAATGTAAATGGGACCATACAGAAGAAGAATGGCCACTATACATGATACTTTAGAAAGGTGGCAGCTGAGTTGGAGGGGGACTGGGAATTCATTCATGCAAGATACCCCCTCAAGAGGAATCTATGAATTCTTACCTTTTCTTCTGATACCCCAAAGGCACAGTGGTCCTGTAGTACAGGAAGCCACATGCCGTTGCCAAAAAAAAAGCCGGGGGAGAGTCAAGATATCATTGGATTTTTTTGAAGAATCCAGGGTTCTGTCACATCCTTCCCCACCCCCATTTCTTCTCCTATAGATAAGTAGAGAGGGAGAGAATATATCTCCTCTCTGAAGATTGTCAGCTGGGAGCTGCCCTTTCAGGTCGTTCTGCATCTGATATCCAATAGCACAGTGCTCTTTAATGTAGCAAAGCCATAACAAGACCCAATGGCCTGAAGCTGAAACAAGACAAAATTCAACCTGGAAATATGGCAAACATTTTTAACAGTAAGTTTAACTAACCACTGGAATAATTTACCAAGTGATGTGTTACAGTTAGATTGTAAACTCCTCAGGACACGGACTTGCCTTTTTGTAATGTGTTCGCAGTGCATAGCACAATGGCTTCCTGGTCTATAATTTGGTCTCCTAAGTGCTAGCACAATACAAACAATAAATAACAATGAGGGTAAGGGATGTGATGGATACTCCATCACTTGAAATCTTTGGTCAAAACTCACTGGTCTTTCAAAACAGAAATGCTTTAAATTCAACCTAAATTACTAGCCTTGAAGTAGGAATTAGAGTGAAGTGCTATGACCTGCATTGCACAGGTCAACCTAAATGATCACAGTGGTTTCTTTCGGCCTTAAAATCTGCTGGTGAAATTCTAGAGGAATGGTTCAAAAACCATGTGAGGTTGTTGTTACAGAAAAATTAATACACCAGTTACATATCCAGAAAAATAGACAGAAGACAAGGAAATACTTAGATATGTAGTTACCACTTACTCAAAGTAGATTCACCTGCAAAAAAACAAACAAGCAAACAAACAAACCTACTTCACAACTAGCCCAATTGTTTTTTAATATTAACATGTCATAGACATGCCTGGTTTGTTAAATGTGTGTAATCACAGATTTCACTCAGTGTAATAAAATCATTAGAAATGACATGGCATGGGTAGTGTTAAGATGTTCCCTCTGTAACCTGGTTACACCCTGTCAGAGATTTGATATTATATTACTGTATACTGTTTCTCTAAACAAAAGCTCAAAGTTGTAATATTATTGTATTGTCTATGATATTCACATAGCATGGATTTGTAAACCTATTCAAACGTTCTCAATAAATAAATTGTTAAAAAAAAAAAATCTGCAAGTCAATGGCAAAATATGACTTCAAAAGGTGTCAATTATCTCTCCAGAGTGAGGGAGGCCCTTTGCATGCTCAGTATCTCACAGACATCCTCCAACATTCAGAGAAGATATAGCCTCTTATTTATAGAGAAGATATAGCCTCTGCATATAGTGAAATATTAAGTGGCCACTTAACACCATATGGCTGCGTAAGAGACACTCTGCATCAGATTACAAGTAGTTCCACAACTCTGGAAGGCCATGACTGGGTTGCCCTGAAAAGCTCCATTCCATTTATGCACCAAGACACAGGGTTTGCTCCAAACCAGAATGCAACCAGAGCACCAATAGTTTAAAAAAAATAAAAACTAATAAAAAAAAGTTAAATGTGGATATCATCAAAATATAAAGTTAAAAATTAACCTGAACAAGCATGATATGAGAATTTACCAACAGGAATGAGATAAACAATGAGTTAACAGTCATTGTCCAAGGAACGGTATGCCATGATTCAAACAAAATGTAACTTATTTCTGAATATTTTCTGTTTTAAAGGGACTTTGTGATTATTTAAAGACGTTTATCTGTTCCCCTTGCTCTCCAGTGACCTGTTTCCATTATTACTTCAGCACTTTCCTTTAAATTTAAACACGTGAAAGAAAATTAAATGTTCACTTACTGCTTTGTATGCCAATATGACTTCTTGGAACATGTGAGGATAACTGTATACCATGGGATTATGAAGTTGCTATAGTACTTACTCTTCAGTAGAGTAATTACTCTAGCAAGTGTGTAAAGTAAAGAGGCCCAGTTGCATAGGGCTGAATAGGCGTTTTATGAACTGCATAAAAGCATGATTAATATGGGGGCGAAAACATGTTTCACACTTTTATTGTAAAGAACATGAGAATCTCATGCCGGAACAGCTGTTCATAAATTGGGCCCTTAATCTAGAGCACTTTCCAGATTTTAAGATATCTCCACTGGTCTGGTAGAACATACTCCTCTCTTTTTAATATAATTCTCCTGTTTAGTTTTTTTAATAAATAAGTTTATGAGTTAGTAGTGTTGCCAGCTGTTCAACTGATTTATGGTCAGAGTCTGCTTTAATATAGAGTGGCTTTTGTGGCTTACCCATATAGATTACATTTTAAGCTTCAAGATATCACTATAAAGCAGCTGGAAAACGTACTGGCTGTGCTCAGAAACCTACATTATTGCCCTAGTGATCAACCACTTGAAATATGCAACTACCCCAATAACTACTCAATCCTCTGAAAACAGGTTTTGCCTGACTCTGTTCTCAAACTGGAAGTCTCCTCTTAAAATATAGTTTATAGATTTTTACCAGAAAGACAAATATGAAAATTAATGATTTGGTAATTGGAGTACTATCTGGCAATTCAAATTTCTCTTTACAAAGACTATTCCTTTATTTAATTTCCTTTAAAAAACAAACAATGATTTTCACCTCACATTTCATCACAATGGATATTCATCAGGAACAATTATTCAAAATGGTGAATGTGGTGGAGTTCAAATTATAGGCTCTCATAAAAGTTAAAATTTATTATTTCAATGAGTTATTTCAAACTTTTCCCTTTTCTTTAGAAAAGTTACAACTAATAAAGTTAGGGATGGAATGAACAAGTTCCAGTAAAACTCAGATACTCTTAGACAGCATGGGGCTGCATGTGTGCAATGATATAGTACATGAATACCGTCCTGCATCTCCAGAAGTAGGGCTTCTAGAAACCTCTTTGCAGCACCATGAACATTTACTAAATGGTACTATGATAAAATTATTGACAATACTTAAGAAATGGAAACAGTACTTATATTAACAGCACAGAATTATACAGCACCTATGGATGTGCTGATTCCTCCTTCCTGTCCCCCATCTTTATCAACAAGTACAGGGTATTTTGATTCTGACATCTGAAAACATGATACTATGTTTTAAATGGATCTAAGTCAAATGTCTCTATCATGGACACCGCCTACTCGTTCTAATGTTGATTCAGTCCAACAGATGATTTAACACTGTCACACACAAGTACACATCTCCTGTATTGGTACAAAGGGCTATGACTATTCTACAGCTCCTATTATCTGGTCCATTTCAATATAATTTTTTGAGGTTTTCAACCTTTAAATATAAAATACAATGTGCTCCCCAAAGATAGTGTATGTGGTTGCAATATCTATCACACACACGCTAGAGTTGGGCAGATCAGAATCTTTCTGTCAAAACTTTCTCTGAAGCTGAAAATGAATTTCAACTACAGTAGAACCTTAGAGTTATGAACACCTCAGGAACTGAGGTTATTCATAATTCTGAACAAACTGTTATGATTGTTCTTTCAAAAGTTTACAACTGACCATTGACACTTTACTGTGCAGAAGAAAAACGCTGCTTTTAACCATCTGAATTTAAATGAAACAAGCATGGAAGCAGTTTCCTTTCCTTGTCAAATTTTTTTTTTATATCTTCCCTTTATTTTTTTTAGTAGTTTACATTTAACACAGTATTGTACTGTATTTGCCTTTTTTGTGTGTGTCTCTGATACTACCTGATTGCGTACTTCCAATTCCAAACGAGGTCAGTTTGTAACTCTGAAGTTCTACGTATAACAATTGGGAGGGAAAAGAAGAGGCTACTTTCAACAGAAATTTGCATTTTTTCATCAAAAAACAATTTGGTTTGGAAATGCTATCACACTAACTCATATCCCCATTCTCAGCTACGGGTTGGGCTCCCCCACTGGACTCCATCTCCCATAATGAATCACAGACAGCAATTCTCAGGTTGCACCATCACCCCAACTAAGAGGGGGGACTGTGGTACATCTTGGAAGATGTAGTCCGACCAGTCCAGCCTAAGGAGTTCAGCCTATGGAGAAGACTGAGTACACAAGGCACTTGAACTACAATTCCCACGAGACATTGTGGTGGTATATCTGAATCCTAAGTACTTCAGTTCATGATCCAAATATGTTGGCTTTTGATTTTCTATCAAAACGTCAACATTTTCTGCGGGGGTCGGGGGGGAGGGAGGGAGAGGGGAAGACATTTTCTAACCAGCAGTACTTCAGAGTTTGACTAACAACTCCGATATATTGTAGCATTAGAGAGGGAAGAATCACAGAATCGTAGAAATGTAGGGCTGGAAGAGACCTCAAGAAGTCAAAGTTCAGCTCCCTATGCTCAGGTAGGACCAAGTAAACCCAGACCATCACTGGTGTTTGTCCAACCTGTTCTTAAAAACCTCCAGTGAGAGGACTGAACAAGCTCCCTTGGAAGTCTATGCCAGAGCTTAACTACCTTATAGTTGGAGTGTTTTTCCTAATATCTAACCTAAATCTCCTTTGCTGTGATTAGACTTCTTGTCTTACCTTCAGGAGACACAGAGAACTGATCACAATCCTCTTTTTAACAGTTCTTCATATATTTGAAGACTTATCAGGTTCCCATTCCAGTCTTCTTTCCTCCAGTTTAAACATGCTCAGTTTTTTAATCTTTCCTCAAAAGTAATTTTATTGCTCTCTTCTGGACTCTTTCCAGTTTATCCATATCTTTCCTGAAGTGTGGTGGCCAGAACTGGACACAGTACTCCAGCTGTGACCTCACCACTGCCAAGTACAGCAAGAAAACACTCCTGTTAATACACCCCAGAATGATATTAGTCTTCTTCACAACTGCACCATACTGCTGCTATTCAACTTGTGATCCATTATGGTCTTTCAGCCAGCTATGTACCCACCTTACAGTAATTTCATCTAGACCACATGTCCCTAGTTTGCTTATGAGAATGTCATGTGGAATTGTGCCAAAAGCCTTATTAAAATCAAGATGTATCATATCTACTGCTTCCCTCTGTCCATACTAGGCTAGTAACCCTGTCAAAAGGAAGACATTAGGTTGGTTTGGTATGATTTGCTCTTGACTAATCCATGCTGGCTATTCCTTCCTCATTTCCTAGGCGTGCTCAACCCCCCCATGCCCCAGATCCCACCTCCACTCCAATCCTTCCCTCAAAGCCCCACCCCACCTCCTCCCACCCTGTTCCGCCCCCTCTGCCCCAGCACCTCCTGCACATTGCTGAACAGCTGATTGTGGCAGGCGGGAGATGTTGTGAGGGAGGGGAAAGAACTAATCTGCAGGCTGCCAGTGGGTGCTGAGCATCCCCTTTTTTTCCCCCATGGGTGCTCAGGGCTGCAGCACCCACAGTGTTGGTGTCTATGTTCTTTATAACCCTATTATCCTTCAGATGTTTAGAAACTATTCAATAATCTGTTCCACTATCTTTCCAGGTATCCAATTTATGTTGACTGATCTATAATTCCCAGGTACACTTTGTTACAATTTTAAAAGATAGTAACTATTTTCGCCCTTCTCCAATCCTCTGGGACCTCACCCATCCTCCATGAGTACTCCAAAATAATTGCTAATGGTTCCAAGATTGCTTCAGCTAGTTCAAGTACTTAGGATGAATTTCAATAGGTCCTGATAATCTGAATACATCCAACTTATCTATATATTCTTTAACTTGTTCATACTCTATTTTGGCTTGTGTTCCTTACCCTTTGTTTTTACTAATGATGTTGAGTATCTGGCAACAATTAAGCTTTTCAGTGAAGACTAAAGCAAAATAGGCATTAAATACCTTGGCCTTCTTGAAGACATCAGTTATTAGCTCTCCTTCCCGGCTAAGCAGAGGACCTACATTTTTCTTCATCTTTCTCTTGACGTATTTTAAAGAACCTCTTCTTAATGTCTTTTATGTTCCTTCCTACGTATAACTCATTTAGTGTCTTAGTCTTTCTGATTTTGTCCCTACATGCTCATCCCTGGCTGAGATGATTTAGTTGGTGTTGGTCCTGCGTTGAGCAGGAAATTGGACTAGATGACCTCCTGAGATCTCTTCCAACCCTAATATTCTATGATTCCATGCTATTCTTTTGTACTCCTCCTTAGCAATTTGTCTGTGTTTCCACTTTTTGTAGGATTCCTTTTTGATTTTCAGGTCATTAAAGAGCTCCTGATGGAATCATACTGGCCTCTTACTATTCTTCTTATCTCTCCTTTTCACTGGGATAGTTTGTTGTTGTGCCTTTAATATCGTCTCTTTGAGAAACTGCCAGCTGTCCCGATCTCCTTTTATCACTTAGATTTTCCTCCCATGAAACATTACCTGCCAGTTCTCTGAGTTTGTTAAAGCATCTGCATTGTCCTTATTCTGATGCTTTCATCTCCTTTCTTTCCTTAGAATCATAAAATCTAACAGTTCATGATCACTTTCACCCAAATTGCATTCCACATTCCTTTGACTCCAATTCCTCCCTGTTGGTCAGAATCAAGTAGTTAGTGAGAACGAAGTAGTGGGAACATTTCAAAGAGTTCTCTTCTGCAAGCTCTTAAAAATAGATGTTTAAAACTGAGCGTCTCTGCTCTTTTATTTTGATAACAAAGGAAAAATATATATTAGAATTTTACTTTTTACACTATGTCTGTATAACAGACTTAAATGTACTTCAATCAGTTTAAAGCCAGAAGGGACCATTACATCATCTGGCCTGGCCTCCTGTCTATCACAGGTCATTAAATTTCACCCAGGTACCCGTACCTTGAGCCCAATGACAAGATAAGACTAAAGCATTTCAAACCTCAGGAGATTAAACTCTTGTGTGCCATAGCCAGAGAAGAGGTGAGACTGAGGTGCCACCAATGTCCAAGGACCCTGCAATGATTAGGTGGGATATCCTCAACTAATAGTAGCAGGCAATTCACACTCCAGGCTGCATGGAGGAAAAGAGCTCAAGGTCCCTAACAATCTGACCTTATATGGGGAAATTACATCTATTACATAAAAATACATATATATTAAAAGAAAGTTAAGGTTGCAAAATCAAGTTCTCAAAAGTTAAGAAATGTGACAGTTAAGACTGCCATAATTAAGGTTGCCCATGAAATCTTAATTCAGCCTCTTTCTGCATATGTATTATGATACAATCTTTATTTACATGGTCACATACTATTTTTTACACAAGCAAGTCTTCCACAAATCGTTTCATCTCACTGTGACTCTGTCTCCTCTCACCTTCAGCTGTCTGGTCTATTAAATTATAAACTCTTTCAAACTGAGATGGACTGTTACTACATGTTTATATAGCACCTAGCACAAGAGGGCAGCGATCTTGGTTGGTGCTTCCAAGTGCTACTGACATACAAATACAAATGTTTAGGTTGAAGAGTTAAGAGCAGCAACGTTAACAATAATTCTGCTCCCCTGTGTAAATACATATTACAAAAGACTCAGTATGCGATGATATCAATAAAATTATTGGATTTGCTATGCTTCATTCAGTGCAGACTGTATGATGCCCAGCAAATGAGCTAGGGTTCTGTGATGCATGAGGCAAGAATCCAAACGATCATTCTGGGTCAAATTCTGTTCACAATTACAACAGTGTAAATCTGACATAATTCATTTTAAGTCTCTGGTTTTATTCCAAATTAACACCTGTATAATCAAGATCAAAATTTGTCCTTCAGATTGGTGGCTCAACAAGTGTGCAGTGAACAAGGCCCAGCGGTGCAGTGAATGAGATATGACTGTTCACTGTATCACAGAGTCCCTAAACAATGAATGAGGCAGAGTGGTTACTGCTCATGGATGGAACAGTGTGCAGCAAGGGCCAGCACAAAGCTTATGTACAACTTACATGGCAATTTTACCATAAATTAGGCAAAGTACACTCATTAAGCAGTAAAAGACAAAAATATTTATTATTTATTATAAAATTGGTAAAATATATAATGAAATTTCAATAGAGAAAATATATTTTAATACTTCTAGAAACAGGAATTTCACTATCTGAAGGATTCCTCTTTTCTGTTTAATAGATTATTTTAAATTAGAGTCAGACCCTTTCCTCATTCACTGCACACCAGAGATCAAACTGACCCAGCTTGTGGAGGTTCAGTTAAATGAGATTTATTTTTGAGATTAGCATCACAAGCTAAAGAATCTCAGCTCCCTCATTTAAAAAAAACGGTTTCCAGCCCTTCTGACTGGGAATATACCCTTGAAAAATATAAAGCAACCATAATTAAAACAAGAGGATCTGCCTGTAATCCTGAAACAACAGCAGAGAGGTGTGAACAGCCCCAGTCATATCAGTGAGGTGTTAAAACAAGAAAGGGATAACCATATTATAGAGATCAGCAAAATCTAGAGAGTACTATCTTTTTTTGTTTGTTTGTTTCACAAATGAGTAGTGCATGGAAAAATACCACCACTTAATTTTTTTCCTCAATCTGACCTGTGAAGTAAACAAGGCATAAGGAAGCGGGAGTCCTCTGTTAGCATCCGAACCTCACCTAGGAGGAATCCCACCCCACAGCACATGGAGAACTCAGTAAGGCATGAAAGTCCCACCCAAAGGGATCCAAGCTCATAAAGCCCAGGGGGACATTCAAGATCCACCAAGGAGGAGCCAAGCAAAGTTTAGAAGAGCACATATGATCATATTGTGAAGTTATGCACAATCTATTGAGAGTGACATCTCATCTTACTGTACCAGGTGGATGGAGCTATGTTTGTGAGCGGAGCCTGGAACTATACCAATACTCACCACCACCACTACCTCCCCGTTTTCCTTCAATTAGAGCCCCAGCTACACACCATCTAATCTGCACATTGAAATGAGAGGGATCAAGGATTTGATCATAAGACATACACACAAGGAACAAAGATAAGATGGTACACCTTCTGAATTGAGAGCTTCACTCTACAACTCTAGGTCCTGATCCATAATTGGATCTGCTCAGGTTTCAATGGGACTCCATGCAAATCCAAATTGCAAGATTGAGACCATAATGTTCACCCATTTTTGTACAAAATTGCTTATCACTTTTAATTTGAAAAGAAAAGAAAAGAAAACAAAAGAAATCCAACAGAAATATATTTACTATTTGCCTACACAATTTGGCTATTAGCAACAGAAAGCACAAAATGAACCAGTGCATGCATATTGAAAATGCTAAAATTTTAGCTGTAATTTGCCCTTTAACAATTCATGTAACAAAATATATACTGGTATATATATACATACACATATATAATACAAAATCAAGAAAAATGTTGAAGAGTTCAAAATACACCCTGAAAAATGTTTATTGTAAGGGTTGGTTTTCCCTCAAATAATAAAACTATTTAAAAATGTGTTGTGTACACTGGGAATAATAAAAGTTCTTTTAATAAATCACATTATACCTCAATGGTGACATACATAGTATGTGATACAGAGGTTGCAATGGTAATTCTCTCTTAAAAAAGTAACCAGTCTCATATAATTCTGAATTTAAAAAAATAAATAAACAAACACACAAGATTGAGGCTGTTCAAGGGAAACTCTAATTACCAACCCTTTTAACTTTTTAATTCCTTCTCCATGAATCTGCACATCTTAGTTCATGTTTTCCAGCTGGCAGAAACAAATTCCAATTTTCTTTTAGATTAGCTGCCCTTCTGCTGTCTTGTGCTCCTCAAAAATCTGATAGCAAATTACATTTTACTTTGAAAAACAGTAGTGAAGTTCGGCAAGATAACACACAAAAATCTGTTACCTTGGTTTTAACTGCCACAAAATCTCCACTGATCAGAGGTATGCTTAAAATATTTTAGAAGCCAAACTCATGTTTCAGAATCACAAACTTCCATCAATTACATTCAGTTGCTTCTAAACTAGGATGAAATTAATTTAAAGAACATCTCAAATAAAATTCTTAACTTTTTCAGCTGAGTCAAATCTAATTGGGAGAAGTTTAAGTTTTCCTCACTGAACAGGATGGTAATTCTCCCTCCTCCATCTTTTCCCCCCACACCCTCCCCCAGTCTGCCCACCGCATAGTAAACAATCATTTAGTGTACACAAATCAGATGAAGTTAGAGTGTATGCATAAACATTGTACCATTCCTTCTATAGTTTATTACAAGTCTTGATTTTAACCACTGGTTAAGAAATAATTACAAAACAATTATTTACTGAATGATATCTAGTTCTTGAATAAAAAAATAATGCTATAATAGCACTTTTTTCCTACTTTGTCCAAAAGTCTGATATTAACGTCCTTTTCACACTTGAACATTGGTTATCCTCTATCATCAGCCCTTCTCACAGATAATGTACGAGAATATATTTCCACAGTAGCTAATGGGGATATTCCTACAAATCAATGTGCTGCAGTGATACAGAAATAAAAGGTTATTTCACTGTAATGATGCTTCCAGACTTCCCTCAAGTCAGGTGGTTACTTGCAGTTAATGATCTGTGACATACCACACAAGTAGTCCTAAAAAGACTTATTATCCACTGCATGTGCAACAATATTTGCTTTATGGATGGCTAAATGAATGAAGACATTCAATGTAACTGTAAAAGTAAAATCAAAAGAAAACTTACAAGTAACATGTTTTCTTTGAGTAAAAGAGCTGTGAACATTTTCCATTAATACTTAACCTTTTGCTGGAGCAGTGCAACCACATATAATGCTTGAATCCATAAAGACCAAGAGCTGTTCAGGGTTAATGATGATGCCCCCAATCAAACGTTGTAACTTTTTCATAAATGCAAGAAGTCTAATTTCCACTGGTGAAATCACACTGTATTTATGTCACATGGTAGAGAAGACAAACTTTAGAAAGAATGATTGTGCATACTCTATGCCTTTGAAAAACTTCTTAGCATTTTTATTTTAATCAAATAAAACAGATACAAAATTAATTTCCAGAAGTTATGTTGATGCACTTTAACTGCATGACTACACTAACCTACTAGTAGGAAAGAATTGCAAATTAATTTTAAATAAGCTACTCAGACAGCACAATATCTTCCATAGCTGTCAGACTGTGCAGACATTCACACATTTTCTGTTTATAATTTTATTTCATTTACTAGACTGAGCTTTTGTCCACCATATGTCCACTGTACATTAACTATTCCCTGAGGTACAATTAAGGGCTTTCCATTTGTTGTAAGAAGACCTAAGTATGAAGGACGCAGCCAGAAAAAACATTTCTACCTAAACCAAAAACAGAAGCACATTCAGCCTGAACTATGGCTTATGCAGCATCTTTTTTTTTATTAGACATATGTCCACATTGCTAAATAAACTATAGACAGAATCCGTGGCAATAGTACATGATCTCTCAGCATTTTATTTGTGTATTATTATAAAAAGAGGATATGCATACTGTTCTAACCTTTGTATTCAAATAATTTATTGCTACTAGCAATTTTCAATGGCATGTTCTCTAAATTTAAGCATAACTATTACTGTATGGTAATTTTTTTATTTATTGGTATTTTTGTAGCACTCACCACAGTGGTATCTGAGCTCCCAATTACAGTAACAGTATTCTGTTAGACTTTGAACCTCGCTATCTTAAACCTGGTGTACACTACGCGTTTAAATTGATTTAAAGAGCGTTAAATCGATTTAACGCTGTACCCGGCCACACTACAACGCCCTTTATATCGATATAAAGGGCTCTTTAAATCGATTTCTGTACTCCACCCCGACGAGAGGAGTAGCGCTAAATTCGATCTAACATATCGATTACGTAGGTGGATGAAATCAACGATTGGCCTCCGGCGTATCCACAGGCACCCTGCCCGCTCGGACAGCAAATCTGAACTCGATCAGCGGGCACGAGATAACAAAAAGCCCCGCGAACTTTGAAGGAACATTCCTGTTTGCCCATCGATGGAGCTCTGAAATCAGCACGGTGGCGATGACCAGTCTCAAAATCCAAAAAGAGCTCCACAATCACCGTACGGAATACAGATTCTGATCCTGTATGGAACAATCTTGGTATCAGAGCTCCAATTACAAGAACACGAAATGCAAAGCGTTCGAAAAAAGAAAATCTCCAGCACACAGACTCGTGACAAGCGTAACGGAAGCCAGAAGACTCAAAAATGGACGCTCAGGATGGAGGGGGTACGTGAGGACTCCACTACCCCACAGCCACAGCAGCTCTGAAAAATATTTGCATCTGCTGAGCTCCCAATTCGAGGTCAAACACAGTAAAAGAAAAGGAATAAATCATTTCTTGACTACCTTCATAATGCACCTAATGTGTACTGAATGCTGCTGGAGACGCGATCCAGCAGGAAGAGAAGTATCCGTCCTCTCGCCTCTCCCCCTCCCCGGTAACGTCAATAGGACTATAACCTCCTCAATGAAATATCTAACAATGTTACATGAGCCAACATGCGTTACTCCCATAAAGGACAGAACGGCTACATAACCAGCTTCATCATAAGCAACTGGGCTTCCAGCCCTCTCCCCTTCCTGGTAAAAGAAAAGATTTCTGTACTGGCCTGAACTGTCATAGCAGCATGGCATCTGGCTCTCTCCCCCACACCGCCTTAATATCCGCTGACTATTCATCGCGTCCGAGGCGCCTCCCTCCTCATTTTATGTCACTATAACACTCAGTGTGGTTCTTATTCCTGCATTCTTTATTACTTCATGAACAATATGGGCAGAACACTGGCCACGTACCTTCAGGAAGTGGGGAATGGAAAGCAACGTGGTGTTGCAGGGGCACCCCCTGTGAATAACTGACACGATGCAGCTGTGCTCTGATACACTATCCACTACACTTGCCCCTTATTCTAGGCAGGACTGACTCTATTTAGACCCATAAGGGAGGGATTGACTCAGTCCCAAGTAAGTCAATCCGCCATTTGCTTTTTGCGTTTGCACCCCGGCCGATTTTCAGCCAGGCACTCATGAACGCAGCGACAGTACAGAGGGGGAGAGCATAACCGTCACAATTTGCCAGTTTTCTCCGGTCACAGACGCGTACAGAACGACGGTAATACCATCTCTCGATCTATCATTGCAAAGCAAGTGAATCTGCGTGTAGCGCTGTGGATATCGCCCTCTGTCCGCAGTCATCCAGCTACCGCATACTGGTGCCAGAAAAAAAAAAAGCTGAACCGGGCTCCATGTTGCCGTGCTTAGGCGTCTGCCAGGCAATCCAGGGAAAACGGCACAAAGGATTGTCAGCTGATGTTTTTTCCAGAGGAAGGAAGACTTGACACAATTTACCCAGAAACCACCCGCGCACATAATGATTCAACCCAGATTCCAGCGGGTGAACTGCTGGAACTATGGAATAGCTACGGAAAGCTACCACAATTGCAACGCTTCAGAATCACGTTAGCCTCGGACCATGGACGCACAACGCCGAATTACTGTGCCTAGTGTGGCCGCATGAAATCGAATTTATATCATCAGTTTTATAAAACCGATTTTAGCTAATTCAGTATTATCCCGTAGTGTAGACGTGGCCTAATTTATGTTGTTCTTTGGAGACAGAACATATGTGCACAAATAAAACAGCACAAATACTTGCTGTTGACCTAAAGATTTTTAACTGGAGGAAAATAAATCAAGTTTGTTGTTTCTGTCCTTGTAAGCAAAAGAAAGTGTAATATGGTAGTCGTTTGCCAGTCATTTAATCCCACTCTTAACTGCCTACTCTTTTCCTCTTAAATTCTGAGTGAAAGCGAAAAACAACATACTGTCTGGAGTTTAGTGCAGACAAGCAGTGTGCAAGCTTCCTCACTTAACTCTGTTAACGCATCTCAGCGATGACTTACAAAAGGTCTGCTAGTCTTGTCTTGCTCCTCTCTTGCTCCCAAAATGGTCTGGTACCCCTGGCCCCCCAATAGCAACATAGGAATAGGTTTAGAAGACACTCATTTCCACTTGTAGCCTATGAACTATCATATTCCATAAATCAGATTCAACCTAGCGTGAGTGCAAGTCCACAGTCCTGAATGGAATTATACCTATATCTCTGGAGTCCAACTCATTTATATAGCTATAAATATATATGTCAGCTTCAGCTCAGTGGCTGAACCTTGAAGTGCAGTTCCCAGCAAGCCAAAGAGCAGGCTTACTATAGACCCATCCCACCTACTCCTGTCAGAAATGGCTTTGGACTTCACAGGCAATGCCCATAAAGATGGCAATGAGTTGACATAGCCACATTTTGCTACAGTACTGACAGGATACATTCCTATGCTGCTCTGTTCCTTGCTATGGTTGCTGCCACATCATGGGGCCTCCACAGGAAAAGAACTGCCAAAACTCTGGGATCTGCCATCGTAACCCATCATAGCTAACTGCCCTAGAATCATCTTTGACCTTGGAAGAGACTAAAAGGAAAGTGAAATCCCTATTTAGCATACAGTATGGTCTAGCACATACATCTCCATTCTGGCTTCCCAGCTAACATCAAGAAGGACTCTGGATGGGGGCTATGAGTAGAACCTGGGCTCCCACATGAGATCAGATGCACTATGTACATTTGTCCACATAGATGAACGTGTAGGTATTAAGTCCAGGACCCGATTACCCTTTTGGTACACACATCCAGGTTCTTTGATATATCCTGGAGGCCCTCTCCCTATCATATTCCCACTTCAGAGCTCATGGAGTATATCTACATAGACATTACAGAACTATACATCAGTACCCCCAGGTATGCTGTACGCTTGGCTAGCTAATGAAGGGATAAACTTGTAGTTCAGACTGTGCTTGATCGAGTCCCTCCAAAAGGGGCGGTTCAAGCCAGGCAACTATTACCTTTAACATATTGCAAATAGCACCCCCAAAGCTGTCCTGCCAGCAATGGCAATTTAACTCTGGTAGTACCATGACAGCTTTGGTAATGCAGTCAGCCAACAGTGTCACAACATCTATCCCCTTTGCTGCACCAAGTAGAACTTAGGGTCAGAACCATGCCACTGAGGCGTCCCTTCTGATGCATTTTCGGTAACATAAATAAGTTTATTTTAAAAATATGGTTTTAATTTCCCCCTATCCTTAACCTAATGAACAATGTATTCATAAATTGAGCTGCAAATATTTTAGAACTTTGCATAAAAGGCTACTTTCATCGGACATTTTTTTTTCATTGTCTTGAATGATTCTTTAGATGTTAAAGGCAAACTTACCACCAAAACAAAACAACATGCAGGGAATGTGGGATTTTCCTAATAATCTTTCGTTTGTGTAGGGATAATTATTCAACACAACTTAAAACATTCTAGATCTACACAAACAATTTGTCAGAAGGGCTACATCATAGGGTGAGCTGGACCTTTAAGGGAGTCATGGGTTCAGCCTCACCTTTAGCTAGTTGATCTCTCAGTCCAGAGGTCATATGATGGAAGCATGTGAATAGGAGCTTATCTACACTATCTGTGCTTCACTGATACAGCTATACCAGTATAGTTATATGAGCAGAGCAAACACAACATATGCCAACAAGAAGAGTTTTATTAGCAGTATAGTTATACCACCTCCCCGAAAAAAACATTAGTTACGCCAACAGAAGCACTCTTCTGTTGCCATAGCTGCATCTATACTGGAGGGGTTTGCTGGCATAGTTCTGTTTGGCTGGGGTATTTTTTGGCACCCCAGACCCACAGAGCTAAGCTGACAAAACTTTGTCAGTGCAGATCTCGTCACTGTAGACCTAGCCTAAGAACAGGCCTGCTGTGGGGTATAAGACTAGGCTGAGTTTGTTCAAGAGAAACTAAATGAGCAGGAGGATTGTGTGAACTGCTGTATACAGAGACTTTCCTTGGTTCCCAGGCAGAGAATCTGCAGAGTGCAAGCCTACAGGGAGCAGGAGCCAGCTCGAAAGGTTGGTGGAAAAACTGTGTTCTTTTGAACTTTATATTAAACAAGCCAGGCTCCCGGAAAGGAAAAGTTTTTGGGAAAATACCTATATTTTGAAGTTTGATTAGCTGGGGAAGAAAGAGAAACTGAGGCAACAACTGGACCCGAAGCAGACCAGGAAAGCCCAGACACAGGAAGGATTCACATGAGTGCACTGTAAAGCCAAACATTCATATATAGACTGGAAAATGTTTCTTTTTCTATGGTCAGATAAGATAGCTAATAAGATTGTGGTCTGTGTAAATGCAAGTTAAAGGGTACACTAAAATATAACCTTTAAACTTCACAATATAACAGCACATCATTTCCTGCTCAGAGATAGCACTCCAAGATCAATTAATCATGGCTAAGGCGAACATAGAGTCAACATTCTTAATTAGTGTTGATGCACTCTCCTCTATGCCCCCATCTGTCATGACGACTGTTTAAAAATCTGAGTTATTAGTCTTTATTGGGGAGAGGATCTGGTTAATATCTCTAAGAGTAGACATCATTCATCCATCTACCATACACTGGTGCCTGATAATTTCTACCCCCAATATAATTTACAGATAACCACCGCCCTGGGACCATCTAGGCAGCTATAAATCACAAAGAGAGTAGCTCCCATGCAACCTGGGTTAATTTTTGTTTACAATATATCAACAGAGAATGTTGGTTTGACACTTGAGGAGTCTGTTTATAGATCTGATACAGAAAATATAAAAGAACTAGTCAGGATAAAAAAGCAAAACACCAGTCAAATAAAATATAGAAGAACCACTCTAACTCATACTAATGACTAGAAAGCCTACAGTGAATTACTGAATTGTTAGAAAGTGAACATCTGAAGTAAAAAAAGCAAAGATCTTACTACACAAAATGTACTTATCTTAGCTTGTGATAATACTTAATACACTTGTAGAATGCAATATCATAAAAGGATAAAGTCAACCCACACTGCTTTTTGTTTTGAAATACTTGCTGAGAACCAGAACTTATCTCACCATTCTCTGGTGTGCAGATTCATATTTAATACAGTATAACTTTACTAAAGTCAATTACAATACTAAACAAGTTCTTTACTTCTGCTGTTAACATTCCTGCTTTAGAAAAGCAGCATTATCACAATCATCACAGATTTAACAACAAATGTGAAATTCAGTATTTAATTTTGCTGTCAGAAAATAAATGTGAAATTTTAATTAGTTGCTTACTTATTAAATAAAAAGAAAAGCTTGAGCAGTGCTGATGTGGTTGAGCAACTGATTTAATTGATGATGGGCTGCAAATGAAGGAGGCAAATTTGGGTGGACCCTGGTTACAATCTATATTTGAGCATCTTAAGTCAATCTAATTAGGTCAGAGTACACACTACAGCCTTGCTTCCACCAATGTAAGCGCCCTACCACGTCAACAAATAATAACTCCACCCCCATGAGAGGCGTGGGCTTTATGTCGGTATAGCTAGGGCGATGCAGACTCTGTACAGACATTGTGGATTACTTACATCAGCTGTTGGCAGTCATTCTTATTTATTGCTGGGCTCCATGTTGGAGCTGTGAAATTGACAAGAAAGCTGCTCACATCTTGGGCTGTCACTGTGGGATGGGGGGTGGGTCTCCAACTAGAGCCCAGTTGCCCACTGGGTTCCCCGCTCAGAACCAGGCTGATGCCCTGGCTCCCCACTGGAGCCAGGTTACCTCCGGGGTCCAGGTTCCCCAATCCCAGCGACGCTGCTTCCCAAGCTCCCCACACCCAGTTCCTCACTCCCTGCTGGGAACCAGCCTGCACCCAAGCTCCAGGCATGGAACTCCACACTGGGAGCCTGGGCAGCTGCTGTGTTCCAAGCAGGGAGCAGGGGGGCTGTTGGTCTTCAGGCGGGGAGCTCCTCACATAGCCTCTCAAGTCACTGGAAGCACTCCTGGTGAGGACACTCACCACCACTAGAAGGAGGGTAGTTTGGACATGAACCACTGCAGTAATTGCTGAGGTGTCTGTAAGACAACCTAACATAGGTTGACTTAAGTTTGTAGACATGCCTTCAAACTGAGCCTAATGAGACCACTGAGATATGATGTGAGAAAATAAAGAAGAAGAGAGGATGAATGAAAAAAAATGTACCGTAACAGAAGACTAGGAAAAAAGAGACCATATATCCTGAAGAGAACAGTATTGTTTTCTCACAGAAGGATTGTTCCCCTAAATTCTTGTGTTTTTTTTCTGTCTCCTGCTCCTAACAATCTAATCTGCAGGGCAAGTTCCTTCTTTCCTGATGCCTAGAGAAGAGAGAAATACTCCAGAAGCAAGAAGATGAAAAACTTAAGGGATCTCAACTCATCCCAACACACTTAAGAAAGCCAGTACTAAACTGACAATTATTATAGTTCTCTCAAAGTAAGGTTGGTGCAAGGAGAAGGAGAGGGACAAGGAAAGCAGGGAGTGTCTCCTAAATTTGGGGGTTTCTTCAGTTTCTCA
Organism: Chelonoidis abingdonii; assembly: GCF_003597395.2. Classification (NCBI taxonomy): domain Eukaryota; kingdom Metazoa; phylum Chordata; order Testudines; family Testudinidae; genus Chelonoidis; species Chelonoidis abingdonii. The sequence goes on along the minus strand of NC_133773.1, from coordinate 117,156,247 downwards.
TACTCCTGAATGGTTTAATCCTCTGGAAGTTAAGCAAAGTCAGGTTACCCTGCTTGCCTAGAGGATCTGCTTCTGAAGACAAGCCTGAAAGACTTTAAAGAAATTAACTATACAGGGAACATATATCAAGGGGCTAAAGAAAATTTTTAATGAAATATTTTCTACCTAATTTTCTACCTATAAATATATATTTATATATCAGTATAAAGCAGAGATATTCCAGATAGTTATAAAAGAAAAGTTCATGTGACTGTCAACTAATAATATTGTACTGTACTGAAAAGAGAAAGTTAAATACTTCTGCAACCTGCTCTATGGGAAAAAACCATAAGACTATGAAAGTTATCGTATTGTGATTATGCTAATCAGGAAAAGTAGCTCTTTTAAATTTGATGAAAACATTAATTAATATGGTATTTAGTGCTTTGAATAACACAATTCTGCATCCCCACCTGGAGGCAAAACAAACTTCTATTGGGGAATAGGGTTCACACCAATATGTCAGTGGTTGGATTCTGAATGTCTACCTCAAGTCTTTGACTAGCAGGCTACTCATGTAAAACAAACAATAAAGTTACCTACACAGTTTTTGGCAGTTTTCTGTGTTAAGGTAACTACTACTTAATATTATGATTTCAAAGATATTAATACTGAGGATGTGTAATGATGGAAGCCACATATGATAAAACTGCCTCCAAAGCAAAGCAGCAAATACTACTGAGTCAGATATTCCTTACACAAAGGTGTTTGTGTCCATGACAGACAAATGTGCATACGTAAGTAAGTGTCACAGGAGAAAAAGCCTAACACACATGCTGCTGAATGGAGTACATGTCATTTGTGAAGCCAATCTGCAAAACATGCCAGAAGTGTTAGGATGAAAAACTTCAGCAATGTAAACAACCTTGTTGCAATTGTTATATAAAAAAAAAAGTACCACAAACATCACATACACATTCGTAACTACTCCTAAACAGAAAGCCAGATACAAGCAGTTCTTTACAGCGCCAGGTAAATCCTCACTATGGATTCCGTTATCAGTATTCAGTGGATGGAACACTGGGTTTCTTCCCATTTTCTACCCTGCAGAGCAGCTAAATAATTAAGTTTCCTTTTACAAATGAAAGGGGGAGACGCATATTGTAACTTTATCAACATACCCAAAACATCAAATGTGCCATTACAGAAATGCAACATTGCAGGTGCATGCAGTTCCTAAGTGCCTAAGAATTACGAGGCAGGCCAAATTAAGGCTTTCTGTCCAAATGATCAAAGCTGGATTGAACATCACTAGAAGTCACAAAGAAAAACTTCTAATTAATGGGACTGCAATTAAACATGCAGAATAACCACTGTGGAAATGATATCTAATGGCGGCCTTCAATGGTGTAAGTACAGTGGTATGGTAACGCTGTACCAGTAAGATGTTTATAGCTAGTACGGCATACCAGAAAGACACAGAAGGATCCCGCACCCCAGCCCTTTCACGCAACTGTGTCAGGTGAGTCCTCCTGCATGGGGTCTGTACAGCAGCTTTGCCCGAGGAGCTGTACGTTCTGCTCCTTTTGCTGCTGTGGTTCCTGGGATAGCCAGGCAGTTCAGGGCTCTGCCAGGAACCGAAGCAGCAAAAGGAGCAGAACATGGGGCCACTGAGTGGCCCCACACCAGTAGCTTCTTCTGCGCGGCTGTATCACCCCCAGCCCAGCCCCTGGTCTTTCCACGTAGCTGCATCTCCTGAGTCCTCCCTTGCCTGGGGTATATACAGCAGAAGTCTTCGGTGCAGTGGGAAGAGGATAGAACCCTCCTCCCAAGTAACATAGGATGGATATGGATTATGGGAGGGGATAGGAAGAGCAAGTGGGCCCTGGACGGGGAGGAGTCACATGCCCCCCCTCCTTTGTGTCCCTCCCAACCTAATGGCAAGAAATGATTTCTACCTGCACCACTGGCAGTCTTCGTAATTTCACTACTGCAAGGGAGAAATGGAGAAACAAACATTACTGGAATAATCTCCAAAAGCTAACTGAAAAGCAGATGAGAAAAAAAACACCACTTTATAAGACAGGTAGTTGGAAGATGGCAATCAAATACATTTGTCCTTAAGTAGTAGTTTTATGGATATTGACCAAAGAAGCCATAAAAGGTCAGAAGAAAGAAACAGAAAATACATGCCTAATTTTATGAACAAGAGTAATTCTACTGACTACTTGTTTAAGTGCTTTGCTAGATCAAGATTCTAAGTATCATGCTGTTAACATACCTGGATATTACACAAAAACGCAGGTTTTGCTGTCAAAATTCAAACATCCACACTTGAAAATTTGGTCTTTAGAGAAGTAAAAAAAAACATTTTAAATGGGCTGAAATTAAAATCACATTTGCTAATGTTGCAACAGTCCATTCAAAACTGCACCAATTTATAGAATGCCTGATATGTACAGGCAGGATATCAAATCTCATCTAGCCCTCCAGTATGTCCTTTGTTATTCTGTGGTGACTGATATTTAGGAATCCAATATATCCGTTTGCTATGGAAAAAATGAAGAATTTGCCTTTTTACAGAAAATCTTTAGTTTTTACATTTTGTGAAAAAATAAAAACGTATACAGTAGAACCCCATTTATCTGAGTTTCCATTATCCGTCTCTTTGTATTAACCAAGCTGGGGCTGACAGCCCAAATCTGGGCTTGGGCTGTCAGCTGAAGCACAAGCTCCACCACACACTGCTGACAGTAAGAGTCCCACTGCATGAGGCTGAAGCTCTACGGATTATCCGAATTTTTGATTAACCAGTGTGGCCCCGGTTCCATTTAGATTGGATAAACGGGGTTCCAGTGTATCAATACAATATTGTGTTCAACTGATACCTCTAGCTAGGGAAACTAAAGTTCAGCATTACATTTTAATCATGGGAAAAAAATATTTTTATAGGTTTTTTTAAATCAAAAAATTCGGGTGATTTTAATCATGGAAAACTAGGATTCCTGGTGATGTTATATATCCATGGAAACTCTGATCATTCGTGGACTTAGCAATCATCACTGTTTATTTTTTGATGTCTTATCTCAATGAAGGACCCCACAAGCCTGATACACAGTGGTCATGATTATGAATTTGGATGATATCTCCACTTACACAACTACAATTGGCTGCTACAGAGAACAGAGTGAAAAGTATCTGAGACAAGTAATAAAAGTCTTTGGAAGTAAGAGTAACAAAGTACTAATAGACCTTATTATAGGAACTGGGGATGAAAGCCAATTGATACAAAAGTTTCATCTGCCTTTTCTGTCCATTCCAAAAGATATAGTTGTAGCCATGTCTGTTCTGGGATGTTAGAGAGACAAGATGAGTGCGGGAATATCTTTTATTGGACCAAATTCTGTTGGAGAGAGAAACAAGCATTTGAGCCACCCAGCGTTGTTCTTCAGGTCTTGGAAAGGTACTCTTGAGCGTCACAGCTAAATGCAAGATAGAACAGATTTGTTTAGTATAAGTACTTAGCACGTATTTTAAGGGTGTTTTTATCTTTTATCATTTTCCTGTGAGAGTTCATATGAGAGCATAGTGCACTAAATGCCCCAATAGCAATTATGTGGGTGAAACCAGACAATCATCACACTCTCAAATGAACTCACACAGGAAAATGATAAGAGACAAAAACACCCTATAGAGGGTGACCATACATCCCATTTTGGCAGAGATAGTCTCTTTTTTTAAGCCCTGGCCTGGCCATCCCGACTTTTTGGATAAAAATGGGCATTTGTTCCATTTACACTTGCCAACTGATTAAGTCAAAAGAAGTGGAATGCAGAGGAACATGGGGGGGTAGCAGGAATGGCACCCCCACACAGAGGGGGCAGGGCTTGGGCAGGTGGCAGGCAGGGTTTGGGCAAGCAGTGATGGCAGCCCCAGCCTTGCATGGGGAGAGTGGGGCAGGACAGCCCCAGCCCCGTGCAAGGAGGAACGGGGGTGGGTGAGCAGCTTGGGCTAGCCCTGCATGGGGAGTAAAGGCTCAGGCTAGCCCCATGTGGTGTCCCGTTTCCCTCTGGGAAATATGGTCACCTCCAACCCAGTAACATATATGGTTAAGTGGTTAGAGGTGAACAGAGTGATCACTCTATATCTGACCATCAGTCCTCATCCTCAAAGGAAATGGGTACAACACTTTCAAAAGACAAGCATGGGAACTTAAATTCATAATAGAATAAATCTGGAAGATACCAAAAATCATGGACTGAACAGACACACTGGATTTATGGTTTATTACAACAATCTGTAATCCACTAACCCCTGTTTTTGTCCTAAAACTGCAGAGATGTTAATGAGAGACTCTACCTTGAATGGTCCTTAGAATATGTGCTACCTACTTATGCTAAACAATCTGTTCCATCCCACATTTAGCTGTGAGGTTCTGAGTACCTTTCCCAGACCTCAAGAAGAGCTCTGTGAGACTCAAAAGCTTGTCTCTCTCAGTAACAGAAGTTGGTCCAACAGAAGATGATATTACCTCACCCACCTTGTCATTCCAAAAGATGACTTTTACCAACATGTTCACTTCTAAATCATTTAGTAGTCCAAAGAAAGGAGAATTTCTTAGCATATTTGTTAGTAAAGAGTTATTTTTTCCCAACTGTGTTCTTCTATGCCTGGTATCTGCTTATGATACTTACAGTACACAACTACATTAATGTTCTACACTACTCGATGATAACTTCCACCATTTGAAAACAGCATTTATTTGGAAAAGTTATTTTCAAATACTGTAATGCACGTGTGTATATAGTTCAACGTGAAGGAGGGAAATGTAGACTTAAGATATCACCTCTTCCCCCTTCCTAAAATATTATCTAAATGAGAATTATTTCCCACTTCAGTTAAACACTTTCACAAGAAGACTAACTGACATCAAGAAATGTTCCTGTTCCTTCACAGGTGGTATCAATATGTGGAATAATATGACAAATGGGAGTTTAAAGCAAAGTAACATTAAGATACTTAAAAGGGACACCATCATCTTTAAATAAATGCCAAGACTTTAACCACACATTTTTGAAAGTTAGGCTCTTAAGTCAATATTTAGTCACCTAAATACTGGCCTGATTTTCAGAAGTATTGACTTGAATGGGAACTGCTTGGTATTCAGCATTTTTTGCAGTTTTCTTCTGATGAGAGTAATTAGTCATTGCAGCAATTTACCAAGGAATATGGTGGATTCTCCACCACTCGCAGTCTTTAAATCTATGACTCTGTATGTTCCAAATAGGTCACAGCTCCCAACATGGTATCCTGTCATCATCTACTGACTGCAGAAGCTGAGCCATTCTGAATGGAATGCATTTATTTAGATGCAGTTGTCAGTGGTGTTAGCTTTTACCCCTGTGATGCATAGGCATCAAAACCATAATTCTTCTGTGAACACTGATCTTATTATCTGCCTGCTTGTGTCACAACAGGAGAATGAATACAGTAAAGTACTGAGGTAATACTGAGATAGAATCCTTTGATTTCCTCTTCCTGTTGTAAAGTTTGGAAAGGTAATGAATTTTTAAATGCTTCATTCTTGTCATGCTTTAATACCAATATGGCACTTGGATATAAAATAATTACTCATCTATGTCGCATTCCTTGCTCCCTTCTTCTGGAGAGATGATATACATCTAGAGATTTCCATAACAGCACTATACATTCTTTAGGATCACAGGAAAGTTATATTTTGCTTTATTTTCATATCCAGCTGGCCACAGAACAGATACATGTTAGAGGGTCTCCAAAACAGATAAGAGGTACCCCATGCCTTCAGCTGATATATTGATGAACTACAGGCCCTATTCTTTGTCTACATCAGTCTGCTATTCAAAAATTCATACAGACCCATAAAACCAAATTCTAGTTTCAGTTGTGCTCAGTGAGTTCCACTAGTTTAATGAGGTTTCATGTACATAACTAAGAAAAAAATTTGACTCGAGTTATATAACAGAGATACAGTTCTCTCCTCTAAATGAAACTGAAAATCAATGTCTGATTTTCTGTCTATGATGGTGTCATTCTAGCAAAACAACATTACTCATGTGTATCCTCTTGTAAATCCTTCACAAGCTTTGCACAACTCCAGGTAGGAAGTCCAATTTCTAGGTAGAATATAAATCAGTGAAAAATATTTTTCATTTGGATTTCAACAGAATCTGTATTATTGGCTCTGGTGTGCTATGGTACAACAGAGTCTATATTATACTTTCAGAAGTGCTATTTATATATTGTAACTAAGTGTTGCTCTGTGTTCTTCCCAGAAAAACAAAAGTAGTCTTTCATAATGAACATCAGAAATAGTTACAGCACTGCGGCTGCAACTCTAGAGTTAAGGGCTAGGAATGAATGCATCTCAACTTTACTTTCAGTCGCTTGCAACAGTTTCAAAAATTATCTTTCTGGATGAAATGTATCAGGTTTGGTCTTGACATGAACATGAATTATTTGAGAAAGACACAAAAATCTGTTTTACCCTTGGCATTATTTAAACAAATATATGTCCATTTCTAAAGATTATTAGAACTTTTCCATTGCCTGGCACTTTTTTTTTTTTTTTTAAACTTGGCATATCCTGCTCCTACTGAAATTAATGGTAAAAAGATTACAAGAAGTGGGATCAAGCCCTGTGATTTGCTAATCAGGGAGTCTCTGAAGGACTGGTTAAAACCAATGGAAAATTAGGATCCAGCTAGTATTTTTATGAATAGGAAATAATTTTTTAAGAAGGGTTTTGATGATTAGAAGTAAGAAAAGTATCAAACTATATTCTGATGATCAAAAAGGGGGTTACAGCAATAGAAAAACACCAACAGAACTATGGAGAATAATCCACCTCTAAATTATCAATGGTATGAAAGAAAATAAAAATGCTTCAAAAAACCTCTTATTTTATGCTTAAAACTTAATTCCACTTTTTTAAATTATGGAAGCAGATTAATTTATTAACTGATTTCCACCTAGCAAAGAAAAATAGTCACTGTTACAATATAGAATTTAGGAAGACCTAACACATGAAACCCATGTTCCATTGTAACTGAAGATGTCTCTTACGGTATTTCTCGATAGTAAACAAACAGCCAAAGTGCTTCAATTAACGGGTATTTATGCATTAATAACTTACTTTTATTGCCTACTAAGGCCACAAGTGGCTGAATTTCTGATTCTTCATTTGCTTTCTTTACCATATTATACCAGTCTTCTAAATTTTCAAAGCTCTGGTAATTGGTGATGTCATATACCAAAAGGACACCCTGAGGAGAAAAGATATATTTGAAACATTACACGTTGACAAAAGTTATTCATTGCAATAAGTTACTATTAAATTCATATTAAGTTTATTTTTTAAGATTCTCCAAAAGCTGAGATGCCACTAATTATAAATGTTTTTATTATTAATTATTATTGTAATCCAAACTGAAGTTAGAATTCAAGCAACACCACTAAATAAATACTTTATGAAGATAACAGCTACAAAGCTGTACACAGACTTTATTACTCAGATATTAACTGTACCACATAGAAACATAATGGAAATTAGCAAAGAAAAACAGCAAACAATATATTGCTTATAGAAGAATGTCATTGTCCAACATTTACATTTCTTTTAAAAACCTCAAAAACGTTTCAAAATGAAAGATAATATTGTAAAAACTAAGTTGTAAAAGGGCGGCTACTTATCTAGCTTTCACCACAGGTTTCCAGATTTGATTTATTTTTTTTTAATTGTGAATCACATATTTCTTATTGTCTGCTGCTTCTATTCTCTCAGCTGGGGCCAAAAGCCAGCTCCATTCCCTTACTGTTGTAGAAGACAAGTATTGGCAGGCTTTTAACAAAACTCTAAGGGCCTGATCAAAAGCTCAGCATAGGTCAATGGCGAGACTTGCATTAACTTCAATGGACTTTAGGTCATGTCCTAAGTGAGAAATATTCAAAAGACAGATATTAATCAGGTGTCCCATAAAGTCCATTATTTTGTAGCGAAAGTCCTTCGACATCCTGACTTCTCTACAGTCTTTAGCCTACCCTGTCTCTTCTTTTTTCCTCCATGGATTCCATGGTCAGCTCTCACCTTCATTCTCTTCTCAGTTATTGACTCCTTTGTCCTTCTCTCCCACTGTTCCATCCAATTCAATATCCCATAGCCCAGACTCACATCCAGAATCTGTTTCTGCTGCTCCTGTTCCCAGCTTTCTATATACCCCTAAAGAAAATCACAAAGACCATGTAGCGTTCCTCCACTGAAAATCCATCCTTTTCTCCTTATGTACCACCAACTTTCTTGCAAAATGGTTTTACCATTCCTTCAAAAGGCCTACTTATAACCTACAACCTACCTCTCTGCACAGTATCATCAGCTTCTTCAAAGAGATTGACAAGAACTAGCATGACCTCCCTTTCACCTTCTTCCCCACACAACACCCTTTCCTCTTTTATCTCACTCATTAAATCTAATGCCTTGCACCAACCGTTCCCTTCCAACTCTTCCATCACCTGCTCCTTGACTCCATTCCTCCCACTCACTGATCTCCTTACTCCTACTCTACCCATCCTTCTGAAAATATGCAGGGGGGAAGCAGCAGATATACAGTAAAGTTACTTTCTTAACTTTGAACATCAGTTAGACAGTAGGACTTGAGGGGGAGGGCAAGCAAGGGGGTACTAAGAGACTAGGACTGGGACAAGCCTTGCCCTCAAAAAAGCATACCCATGAACAGGTCAATCAAGCTAACTGTTTACTGAAGGTGTTCACATGGAAACTCAAAATAAAGATCATTGTGAACTAGAGATGAGCCATCAACTACCAAGGAGAATGTAAAAGATTCAGACTGCCTACTAACCAAGTGGCTATTCTACACAAATGGAATTTTGAGCAATTTGTGGCTGTTAAAAAAACAAAGTGGCAGAAAATAAAGGAGAAAGATAAGGTCTTGAAATCAAAAGATAGACCCTCCTTGGCAAAGACCTACCTTTATTCCATCTTGACTTGGGCAATAAGGCAGCATCTTAGTAAAGGCAGAAAGCTTAACAATATTATCATACCCGACAGTTGGGATGCCAATAAAGCTATCAGTTATTTTTAAAACAACAAAAACTGCACTGTATCCCAATTTTTGTTTTACTAGTGTAAGCTTTTTTGTGTGCAAAATATAGTGTTGTGCCATGTCTAACAGGAATGGAAAAAGGGGAGCACAAGTGTAGAGATTGTTTAAGTAAGGAAAACAGAAAATGAGAAGGAGTATGTGGCATGCTCCTTCCACCTCCAGTACTGCTCCCTTCCCCATTTAGCAGAAAAGCATGACCCTCCCTATCTCAGATAGCTCCAGAGTTCAGAAGACACTTGGGCAACAGCAGCATGTAAAATAAAATTAATGCAAAGTAACATATTTTTTAAATGTTTATACCTATCATGATGGGCTGGCTGTTTCCGGTATCTCTTCAGACCATCATTGTGCTGTTGCAGGGCTTAAAGCCAAGCATTAGCCCCTGCTCCCCCTTAGGAGAAAAGGAATCCCACCACAGACGTTTCATGGAAGATACTCTTGAAGTGAGTTTTAGCAACTGTAACTCCCCAGTGTCCTTACTATCACCTTCCAGGCCATCTCCAACACTGCCTTAAAAATGATGTACTTTCCTCAATCATTCTCTCTTTTTGAATCCTTTCAATGATTGTCCCACACAACAAGTTTAAACTCTTGGTACTTACTGCTAAGGTCCTGTACAATTTTGCTATGGCCTGCCTGCCTGCCCGTGCACACGCGCGCGCACACATACACACACACACACACACACACCCCTCTAACAATACCGTCCTCTCCCTGCTGTTTCTCTTTCTCCCACTCTAATCTCTACACTTTTTTCCAGGTTACCTGTATGCATGAACTAGGAGATCACACCCTCTTCTTAAATAAACAACAGAAACAGATGCTGATGTCTGAACTCATGGAAATTATATAGGATTGACAGTGTTTACTACTCTCTCCTTTCATCTCTTGGGGCTTACTTTGACTGCAACTCAGGATATCCACAAACTGATATCTGAAGACAGCATTGGGCCTGCTTCCACAATGGGTTACCCAGGTTTTATATCAATGAAACTATTATTTGAGAGTTGGGCTGGGAGGGATGCAATAGAAGACAAGGACAGACTGCATTTATGGCCTTTACACTAAACACTAATCTGTAATCTTATTTTTGGCCCCAACAAAAAGATGATGTAAAATACTCTATCAAAGACCTATTCTGAACTTTACAATTATGAAAGTTCTGGTCACAACTTCATATTTAAGATTTAGTTCTGTTTTCTACTGAAAGCAGAGATTTAACCTTCATTTTCTCTGAAAGAATACAGTGTATCCTCCTCAAATTTGCAATACTTTAAGTACAGAGAGAACAGATATAAAATTCAATAATTGTTATTTCCCCAACATGCACATGAAATACACTTAGAAAGGAGCAAAGAATCCTGTGGCACCTTACAGACTAACAGACTTTTTGGAGCATGAGCTCTCGTGGGTGAATACCCACTTCGTCAGATCCATGCAAGAAAAATGTTTGAGAACTGACGGAGGATACCACGATGTGAACAGTATGTTAATTCTCTACTCTCGAGCACATATTCCCTGCTTGCATAACAACATTCTGGCAATTGAGACATTATGCCTACCTTACTGTACATGTGAGTGCTTTTTGTTTCTGAATTGTAGAATATTTGCAAAAATAGTCCACTGGAAGCTGAGTGTACTGCAGAAATGATTTGCTGGTTTCTAGAGAAGGTATGGTCCGCACTACTCTTATTCTATTAACAAGCTAATTTATGAAGTAGCATATGCCAACTCTGAAGGATACTTTACACTAGAGATATGGATAGGGTCTTCAGTTTTACAGCTCAGAGATGGGAGTTGGTCTAAAACATATTTACAGCATAAATGGTAGAACTGCAATTATAAATGTTTTATAACAGTATTAAATAGAATGATACATAATTTGACACTAGAAAAACCAAAAGTTAAGAAGTTTTAATATTTACCACAACAAGGAGTCTGGTGGCACCTTCAAGATTAACAGATTTATTTGGGCATAAGCTTTCATGGGTAAAAAAAATTATTTCTTCAGATGCATGGAGTGAAAATTACCAATACAGACATTATATAATGACACATGAAGAGAAGTGCATCTGAAGAAGTGTTTTTTTTAACCCACGAAAGCTTATGCCCAAATAAATCTGTCAGTCTTTAAGGTGCCACTGGACTCCTAGTTGTTTTTGTGGCTACAGACTAATATTAAAAAGATTAAAGAAAATGCTAATCCAATACTTTTATAGTTTAAACATTTTTATTCTCAATGCTTATTAAATTATAGCCCTATCCAAATGATAGATATGATTATGAAAGAGCCGATTAAATTTTAATTTGAAATTATTAAATTTAATTTAATGCTCATAAAATGCCTTAGATTAAAAGTAATAGACACTGAAATCTTTTAGCCACAGAACAGACATAGTTCAATAAGCGGCAACTTCCCCCTACAAACATGCAGAGAACACCCATGCTTACAGGTAAGGAGGTAGTTCATGTCTATGCCTATTAATCATCAGCTTCTCTGGAGAGACTGACAAAAAGGTTGCCAAGATTGGCAATTCTGTGATGTGGCCATATTCTCACTAGGGACTAGATGCAAACTACACAGCTCACAAAAGGACAAAAAGCAGCCAATCAATCTAAGCTAATAGCCTTTATCTACTTGCACCTTCTTTTGTAAATTTCTTAATAAAATTTTCCCATTGTTAACATAGGTACATAAAAGTTCCTTATAATGATAATTATCACAATAATACATTAAACAAAAATCTAAGTTAGCTTTTAAAGGGTGCCTCAACCTGGCTGTTTAAATAATATTTACATAGCATCTTTCGTTCAGAAAGATCCCAAAGCTCTTTACTGTCTGCTAGAATCATTTCAGCCACCACGAAATTCAGCCACCTCTGAGGTGGAATGCAGCAACCACATCATTCTGGGCTAGCAACACTAAAACAACAGTTTTAGAAGGGGAAGTAAATTACAAACTTTTTCAGCTAAAAGTACATGGGAAATTAGGTAGTTACATTGAAAACAGACTGAGACACCAAGGTTAATACCACTCTGATTGCAAAATGTGACATAGGAAGCCCGGAGCTCTGTTCTATGCCTCAGCCACAAGATGGCATCTCTAAAAGTACCATAACCCTAACTTCCATCCTGGACAGTTGATTCTATTTTGACTCAGAAAGAAGGGAGCCACTAATGCCATTTTCTGCAGTGCCTAGAGTTTCTTTGGATGCTCCTCATCCAAATATTAAGCACACCCAACTGTCTGATTATGTCATCTGACCAGATCACGGACTAAGATGACGTAGGTACAGGATATATTGTTTACAATGGCTTGTACAGAATCTCTATCTATCATAGGCCCCAATCCATGAAAATGACGCATATGGGTAGACCTCTGCACCCATGTGGAGTCCATTTGACTTGCACACGCATAACAGTCCATTCACGTACAAGAAGTTGAAGAATCAGAGCTTGACATGGTTAAGTTCCTTGGGGAAGGGGACAAAGCAAAAAGAAAACTACCAGTACTTAATAATTAGTTCTATGGAAATGACACATGACATTATCTGCCTTAAGAACTGAAATTATTGCCTTTTGCACACTTAATAGAACCTTAACATAATATTCTGGATAGATATTTATGCAGTATATGATTGCTTAGGTCATACATCCATTTCACAGTTAACAAGGCATTAAGGGTCAGATTTTCAAAGGTATTTAGGCACGTAAAGATGAATATAGGCACCTAGTGAGATTTACAAGGCACCTATCTGCATCTTTACGTAAATCTTTGTAAATTTGATGCCTAATGATCTGGAATTTATGAACTCACACATAAAAGTGATTAGATGTGAAGGGGCTGACTTGAGGAAAGATTAAAAGAACTAACGGCAACATTTTGAAAACCACATTGGTGATTTAGGGACTTAAGTGCCAAAATTATTTTTGAATAAGTGACTTAGGAGACAAAATCCCATTGACTTTTCAATGGGAATTAGGTGTCTACCCTGCTTACGTACTTTTGTAAATCCTATTAGATACCTATCTGCATTCTTAGGCATTTAAATACTTTTGTTAATCTGCCTCTAGCAAATGGAGACTGGAGCAGTAGCATATTTAAAGACACTAAGTAAGTAGCTAATCAGGGATTTGGAGCAATCAAATTTTTGAATTGCTCCGCTCCAGCTCTGGGCAAAACACTATTGCTCTGTGCTCCAGCTCCAGGCTCCACTCCAAAGCCCTGTAGGTAAAAATTCCTTATTAATTTTTTGCTTCATGAATATCATCATATATTTTGTCTTAATTAAATATCTAGCTTTGGCTTATTATAATGATCAAATACATTATTCAATAATTAAATCATTTTATCTATGAAATAAAAGATCCAGGGCTGAAACCTTACCTTAATATTCAATATGCATTATATTTTCACATTACTTAATTCCAAGATATACCCATGGGTCCAACAAACAAAGCAACTGATCAGGATGCAATATTTCTATTTGCACTTTTTAAAGTTAGACTTTAGCATATCTCGTAGCAGGTTACCAAAGTACAAAAATCTCTTTAGGCAAAAACAGATCAAGTCAGTGTGCAGATGGATTTGCCCATTTCATCCCTCTGAACAACCTGATTGTATCTCTAAAGAGCAGTTAGTTTTGGGTCTGAATTAAGGTGACTACTTATAGTTGTTGATGACAAGGTGTGTAACACCAGCAATTTCAACTGCCTGCTGTGTTACAGAATGCAGGTGCATGCAGCTATATGCTGTGCCTATCTACTCCCTTTCTTTGTACTTCACTATATTGCCTGCTCCCAAGAATTTTGCTATGTACTTAGACTAGGATTCTTCCTTTCAAATTCCACATGGTGCCCTATTTAGATCTTCCCCTTTTTTGTTTCCACTACATCTTAAGATTCCCTACACTGAAGCAACTTTTAGTCTGGAAGAGAACAGACTACAGATTCTTCCAGAATTATCCATTCTGTTTCATTTGTTCTTCATGGAGGCTGCTGGGAAGCGAATGCTAAGAAAGTGTTCAGACCAGCCCTGGAAGGACAGACATCTTGGCATAAACACTTACTAGAATTAAGGAGAGGGAAACTAACACTAATTTATTAGGAAGTTGCAACTAATGTCATTTGTTTATCAAATAAAAGTAGCTTTTGCTATTCTTAGTTATTTTAATTGAAATGTTACTAGATCACTCAATGCTGCTAAATTACAGATTACTATGATTTAAAAGAACACAATCAACTTTATAAAAATCACACTTTGGTCTGAATTTTTTGAACCTACTATTGCTATGAGAAACTCCTACAATCATTAGGGAAAACAATAGAAGAAAAAGTATTAGTGTTCATTGGGAACACTGAATAGTCAGTTTCACCTGTTCCTTGGTAGGTTTTTCACAGGAGAGAGAAAAATCTTTTTTTTTTTTTTTTTTTTTAAGTAAGGTAAGTGTGGTTGTAAAACCACAGACATTACCAGGGTGACTCTGATGTCAGGTGTAATACTTGAAACTATTTAGCATTTTTTAGAAATTGACTAAATTTTAAGACAACAAGGAGGTCAGATTTTTTACTCTATGAATTTGAAAATCCTAGAGTCACTTTAATTAGCAGCCCCTGCTCTATATTTATTAGTGTGATGCCATGCCTCTGCTCTTGTCCAAGTCCTAGAGCCATATTCTTCCCTTTAATTTGAGAAGTAGAGAGCAGAAAATAGAAGTAAAAAGAAAAAATACATGAAAACAATACATTTTATTGTATACGTTGTCTATTGTTCCTATTGCAACTGCCAAAAATAAAAGAATGTAGTACTTAGTTTGATGTTACTAAGCCAAAAATAAAATTATGTGCTAGGGCTATTGATTAATTGCAGTTAACTCACGTGATTAACTCAAAAAAATTAATCACAGTTTTCATCACTGTTAAACAATAGAATACTACTTTAAATTTATTCAACTGGATGTTTTTCTACATTTTTAAATATACTGATTTCAATTACAACACTTGACGGTGTTCATTTTATATTATTATTTTTATTACAAATATTTGCAGTGCAAAAATGGCAAACAGAAGAAATAGTATTTTTCAATTCACCTCATACAAGTACTGTAGTGCATCAATCTCTTTATTGTGTAAGTGCAATTTACAAACGTAGATTTTTGTTACATAACTGCACCCAAAAACAAAACAATGCAAAACTTTAGAACCTACAAGTCCACTCAGACTTACTTCTTGTTCAGCCAATTGATAAGACAAATAATTTGTTTGCATTTACGGGAGATAATGCTGGCTGCTTCTTATTCACAATGTCACCTGAAAACGAGAACAGCCATTTGCATGGCACTTTTGTAGCCAGCATTGCAAGGTATTTACGTCCCAGTTATGCTAAACAGTCGTATGCCTCTTCATGCTTCAGCCACCATTCCAGGAAGATGCTTCCATGCTGATGATGCCCATTAAAAAAAATAATGCATTAAATTTGTGACTGAACTTCTTGGGGGAGAACTGTATGTCTCCTACTTTGTTTTACCCGCATTCTGCCATATATTTCATGTTATAGCAGTCTCGGACAATGACCGAGCACATGCTGTTCATTTTAAGAACGCTTTCACTACAGATTTGACAACACACAAAGAAGGTACCAATGTGAGATTTCTAAAGATAGCTACATTATAGAACCCAAGATTTAAGAATCTGAAGTGTCTTCCAAAATCTGAGAGAGACAAGGTGTAAAGAATGCTTTCAGAAGTTTTAAAAAGAGCAACACTCCAGTGCAGAAACTGCAGAACCTGAACCACCAAAAAAGAAAATCAACTGCTGGTGGCATCTGACTCAGATGATGAAAGTGAACATGCATTGGTCTGCACTGCTTTGGATGGTTATTGAGCAGAACCCATTATCAGCATGGATACACGTCCTCTGAAACTGTGGTTGAAGCATGAAGGGACATATGAATCTTTAGTGCATCTGGCACATAAATATCTTGCAATGCTGGCTGCAACAATGCCATGCAAATGTCTGTTTTCACTTTCAGGTGATATTGTAAACAGCAAGCAGGCAGCATTATCTCCTGCAAACGTAAACAAACTTCTTTGTCCGAACAATTGGCTGAACAAGAAATAGGACTGAGTGGACTTGTAGGCTCTAAAATTTTACATTTTTTATTTTTGAATGCATTTATTTTTTGTACATAATTCTACATTTGTATGTTCAACTTTCATGATAAGGAGATTGCACTGCAGTATTTGTATTAGGTAAATTGAAAAATACTATTTCTTTTGTTTTTTACAATGCAAATATTTGTAATCAAAAATAAATATAAAGTGAGCACTGTACACTTTATATTCTGTTGTAATTGAAAACAATATATTTGAAAATGTAAAAAATATCCAAAACTCTTTAAATAAATGGTATCCTATTATTGTTTAAACAGTGTGATTAATCACGATTTTTTTTTAACTCGCTTGACAGCCCAATTATGTGCACATCATTCCAAAACTGCATCTCATACATCTACATGTTGTTGCAATATTTTGTTTAGTCCTACCATTCAGTTAAAGTTGCTTCATAAGCTTTTGGCACAAAATTAATTTTCACTGTATGCAAGTTCTGCAAAAAATATTTAGCTACCTGGTTGCCTCCTTTTGTTTGCCCTCTTACAACACACTTGCTTGTATGATCTTAATGGTGTAGGATTGCTCTTAATTTCCTCCTTCTACTTTTTCCCCTCAGGGGGCATCTGCTCTCATAGCAGCCAGTATATCTGCCATACCATGTGGATATCCAACAGCCTTTACTGTTTACTGTGATTGCTTTTCTCAACTCAAGCCACAATGCATGGAAACATAGATCTGTTTTTTGAGAGTTGTTAGGGATCTGCAAACTAGCACCTTTGCTGCTTTTTTTTAAGCCCAACTCAAACGTCACTATATCCAAAAATAAAACTTGCACATAAATCAATGCTAAAATAAATTTTAAATTAAGCAGATGTTTAATTTTGGGACTAAAAGTGTTTCCTGAAAGAGTATGATTATGAAAGCAAAGTTGATCATTTTTTATTTGTTTTTACTGTACCTGGGCTCCATAGATGTATTTATCCAACATCTTGCCTCCTATTGTTTGCCCCCCGATATCCCACACTTGAAGAGTAACATTCAAGTTTCCTGAAAAAGAAAAATATGCAGAAGTTGATTTCTTTGAAGACACTGATTTGATGAAGTTAGATGCAACTACATTCAAAATGTAACATTAAAGCAGTTGATATAATTCCAGCATATCTGTAAATACCTTTTACAAACATTTTCTTGTACCCATCTAATAAATATTTGGCCCAAATACGTAGATGAACAAATCAACTGGGAAAAAAAGTTAATCCCTTTTAAAGAATACTCATTAAGATCTAGTAAGAATATAGCTAGACATGAACTGCATCTCATTGTAAGTGTTCTTTGGAGGAAAAGAATTAGAATGGTATAAGGTACAATTTTCCTAAGTCAAAGTTTAATAATGTATTTTAGTGAAGTAATCTGAAAAGAAGCTTAACAAAACAAATCTTTATACCATAATAGTTGCATTGTCCTTTATTTCTAGTAATATCAACCTAACCACATATTTTAACTCCCATGCGCCTGTTCAAATGTCTTAAACATTTAAAACTGGGATACATACACAGAGTAACTCTGTATTTTGGAAGAGATGTTACCAATACTACTGTACAGTTAGGTGATTATAATGGAAATGTTAACACAATCCTATTTTCAGGGTACAAAATCCTTCCTCCTCTGCCCTCCCCACTCCAAAGAGGCACTCAGCCATAAACCTGACTCGGCTTACAAATTCTCAGCCTCTAAGTTATTTTTTTTAAATCAATCAACAGACCATCCTTTTTGGTACATAACTCCAAGTAACTTTAAATTCAGTTTTGAAGACCATTACTCTACACTGTAGATAATATTGTTTGTTTGTTCCATAACCCCTAAAAAAAACCCCAACAAACAGAAATACCAAAATATGCTGAGAGGTTAAAAAAAAAATAAAAAAATCTACAGTCCATGCAGACCTGCCAATTCAATCATTCATATAGTTGTTAAAGTCCATTGCATCTAAAGAACTCAATTATCCAGAGCCATTTTTAGATGTAACAAAACAGATGTATTCTATGAGCAAACAATCCAAATTAGCACACAAAATATATACACACATAGATCTATGCCAAACTGTAACACACACACACGCGCATAACTTGACTGTCATCTTTTATGATCAGATAACTTCTACAGTACAAAACTGATTGTCAGGAAGCATCAGACTCTAGTACAGTAAAGTTCAATACAAATTTTCACCGATCTAACTACAATGCATGCATTAATAATACTTTGTATGTATACAAAACTATAACTTCAATTAATTTTTATTTCTAGACAAAAATGCAATAAAGTGACAAATTTCACATAAGTCATAAAATTTAAGTCTGACATTTCTTAACTCATACCAATAGTGTGGTAGGTAATGGGGGAGGAAAGAGCAAAATATTACTGGTTACAGAGAGTTTTACCCTTAAATTGGATATTTATTATTATTTTACAAACTTTATGTTCTTGAGCAAAATGTTATCTATTCACCCATAAAGAAAGAGAGCATTTACATGTAGAACTTTTATTCGCATTAAATGAGTTACACAAGTGAAAACCCCTCTTCTTGATGAAAATTTATTCTACCGCTTTGTGACAGTACATAGTAAATTACAAACATATACATGGAGATACTGTGCTTGGGCTACGAAGTGTAACAATTACATTTTTATAACACATTTTGTTCTCTTTTGGTTAAGTGTTCTGACTTTTTAGCCAAATCTTTTTAAATTGATATGTATGTCTCAGATGTACACGAATATTTCATGTACTTACTAAAAGATTCAATCTATGCAGAATATTAAAAACAAGCCTTACTTATTAATCTGTTTTTAAATTTATGAAATCTCTTTCTTAAAAACAAAGAATATTTATGGAAACAGTGCATTTCTGTTCAATACTCAAAAATAACTTTTCACCTGTAATAAGAAACATATCTGTTTTCATAAGGCATTGACTAATTCTTAAGTGTTGCTTTTAAAACTTAGAGCATAAATCTATAGTGACTACAGATAACACAAGAATAAGTCTTTCATAAACATATATGTGGCATGAACAAACTGGTGAATCAGTACTAGGAAGCAACTATGCTTCTTCAGTGGCTAACCAAATTAAACATACCCAAAAGCCCACCAAACAATGCATTCTGCAGTGTCCTATATCTAACTTCACTGTATTTGTTCTATTGCTAATTTACCATTTCATTCATGCTAGGTATATGGAAAAATATATTAGAAATAGTATAACTTTTTAAAACAAGGAAATTTTAGAATCGTAAGTGTGTGTGTTAAAATGTTTCCAAATTGATTACTATCCAATGTTGGAGACAAACAGAAGTTATTGGGCTCATTGTAGGGGTAACTGGGTGACCTTCTCTGGCCTGTGTCACACAGGTCAGACTAGATGATCTAGGTCTCTTATAGTCTTAAAAAAATACTAATAATCTTCTATGAAGATTATAGAAAATAAAATCTTGTTTGTCTAAATAAAGCTTGATTGTTTCATTCATGTTAAGGGGACTCCTATCTTAAATTAAACTAGAGCAGTTTCTGAAATTCATACTGATTATCTAGAGTGATAAATTAGTATTAACCCTATACTGCTTCATATGTTTTTTGCAAGATTATTCCATGTTGTGTAGTATCTATTTTGTGGTCAACGTTTTAGGATAGCTATGACAGTAGAAAAAAATCTGAACAATATGACTATTTAAAATTCAAATATTAGATATGGTAACATTAAATTTTACTTTTGGCATAAAATGTATTCTATCTACTGACCAATTTAAGGGAAGTGTATATTAACTCTGAATGTCAATAGCAAAAAAGTTAACTACACATGAAGAAAAATGTCAACAGTTCACTTTTTACAGCTATAGTATCCTTTCTCTCAGCACTAAAATTAATGAACCAGTAAACAATTACAGTTGAAGAATTCCATAGAAATTGCAGTCAGTCCATTGATGACAAACAAGAAAATCTGAATAGAGTTTTTCTGTTTGTTTATTCATTTGGTTTACATACACTTAGTAGAAAATGGCATGCAATGGGATGCAAAAAATGAGTAAATGAGAACTTAGTACATAGGTTGCTTTTGGTCTGAACTGAAGCCACTAAGAGGATTCAACAGTGACGTTTATAAAAGTACGCTTGGTGCATTGGTTAATCTTACTTAAAGTGCTGCACAGTCAAGATAAAACTAAAAACACAAGTCTGCCCACTTCTTGTACTGAAGACTTAAAAAATCATTTTCACAGTAGAACCCTGTTCAGTGAACTGTACCCAACCTCCCTGAAAGTATTTTGACTATGGCTCTTAAGAGGCTCTATCAGCAGAACCTCTGGCTAGCAGATACACCATTTTAAGCCATAAAATCTGCAGAGTGATTGCATCGACTTTACAGCATATTGGATCATTAAATATACTGAAATGGATCGATATTTGGAAAATAATTACCTGGAAAAAATTTCATGGAGAGAATTTGAGTAGCTGAATACTAAAAATCATATTGTTCACAATTAAACTAGTCAAAAATACTAGCAATGTGTATCAAATTGCTATTTTATTGGAGTAATCAACTGGTAAAATGATATTCCACTTCTTACTGTAAAACTATACCAGTTACTAAAAAACTGAAAAGTATAAGACTATACTGGATATACAAACATTCCAAAACAACATTTCATTTTTATCTACTAATATTAAGTTACTATTTGTTTTATAAATAAATCCTAATATATTTTATGGGGATAGAAAAATACATATTTCTGTTTGGTTTTTAAACTATCATTTCAATTTTGAAAAATCTGCTTACATTTAAACTCAAAACATAAGTTAGCGCTATTCCAAAGTCAGTTATCTACCACTTGTTCTACTAAAGAATGCAAACTAGTGCATGATTTTCTACTGATATTTGCATACTTTTGTCTAGTTATATGAATTCACATTTAGAGAAATATTAGTAACTTTGAATAAGCAAAACTAATATTTGTAATCAATAAATTAAAAGAATACATTTACTGAGGAAGTGCATTCCATAGTTACTTTTTGAACTTTAAAACTTTCCCCCCCAAAAAATCTGACTTTTCCATACAAATTTATCCCTCTAGAGACAAAGGGACACAGTGAGAAACCCAGGGGGAAATGCATCTTTCTTGACAAAAAATTTATTTATATTTTACAAACACAGAAATAAGAAAATATACATAGGCAGTCACTATTCTATATGTTTGGGTGTGATTTACACCTACACTCTTATACTGAAATATAATTATGGAACATAACAATTATGAATGGGGACAAAAGTATGACACTTCTCGAAGTTTTCCACCCAAAAAGAATATTTAGAAACCCAATAATGTGCTAATAGCTTCTGTATGTTTAACAGCTGGAAAAAAACTTGCAAAAGTACAAGTTCTGAGCATACATGCTGCAGGATTTGTGTACACATTCCATTGACAAGTGCTGCTGTAAGTATTCTGCATACTTGTATTTCTAGAAGAGCAGGCAGGACAATAAAAAAATACTCTATCCATTTTATGCAAAAATAAGCACATGGACTTGGAATATGTGTCAAGTCATACACATAAGAGTACAGTGGACTAACTAAAAATAATCTTAAAGAACATAATCCTTTTATGTATTCCTGCATTCTATACAACTTGGGAGAAAAATAACATAATAATTAGAAATAATTGGCAATATAGTTTTAACAAAATAACACTCAGAACACTGCATGTTTTCATGAAAGATTGCAGATTTCATTTCTAGTTTGCTACTAGTATGTTACCAAAATAAAGATAGAACTTGCATCAACTTTATCATACCTGATTGCAACTTAATACTTAAAAGCACTTTTTCCAGCTTTCATTTATTAAGCTCACCATGGTAAATTGCTTTTAATGGAATACTTTCATGATTACAAATTGAACAGCCACAATGAATGAATGGTTCTTTTTATACCCCCAATTGTTCAGAAACAAACTTTAAGCACTAACCATTCTTTTTGATTATTTTTTGCATTTTCCATGCAGTGTGTGCAACTGGCATCTAAATAGTTTCTTTGCCGTCGTGAACTGAAACATCTTGAATGCTCAAACTGTATTTTTATGAGTGCCGAGGGACCTTAAATTTTAGTGGTCTATTAAATGCCAGCAATTTCATGCTGCCTTGCATAAAACAGCATTCACATATTAGAGCACAGTGATTCCATAGGTACATTATACTTCTCCCCCACAACCCAAAAATACAAGTTCAGTGTATTTTAGCTAAAAAATTAGATTTATTTCAAAATGCAAAGATATTTTCAGTTAATACATAATTATATTTTGTTTATGTTATGTATTGTACTACTATCCACTTGAGTAGGTTAATCTTAATAGGTATACCAAAAAGTAATATTTTTTTAAAATGTGGCTAATAATGGTTCTAGGAAAATAACAATGTTTTATCTTTAAAGAAATAAACAAAAAATACACAATCCTTTTTCACTTGGTGTCTACATAATAAAAAATCTGAGAGAAACTACCCTCATAGCCAAATTAATGGTTCTATTTAAAAACATCTGCATGAAAAGCACTAGCTTACCTTATGTATTTCATTCTCAAGACCTTGTCTCTGCAAGTTTTACTATTGCCACCACTTTCAATCCAAGACTCTTTATTCTCTTACCTGGTAATGTTATTCTTTTCAAAAAGAAGTCCAGTCCTACAGTCTGTTTGTACTGTTTCCCAAAAGCTTCTTGGGCAAAACGTGTGGCTAAAGATGTCTAAAAACAGAACCACATCAAATTATTGGTATTTTAAAGGCTGCACACCCAATTTAAACCAGTCCTAAATCTAATAAAACAAAGGTAAGCAATTTTTTAATCAATGCCAGCTAACAATATTCTCTGATGGCAGACAAGCTTTCTGGTCAGCTTAAAATATAATAGAAGTAGATGATAATGGCAAGTTATGTCGGCAAAAAACAAAGAGTAAAACATTCAGCATTCTTCCTCTATATTTTAAAAAATATTCTGATATTAAAAATGCAGAATTGTATTACATTTTTAATTGAGTGCCAATACCGTACTCCGCTCCATACAAACATAAGGTGATATGGTCCTTACCCCATAGGGCTTACAATTATTAAAAAGAAAGTCCTGATTTCTACAACATGGGAACATGTATACATCACTAATCACAAACCTTCAACAGTGGACGACTACTCTCACACAGATCCACACTGCAACTCTGTATGGTTGCAGGGATCCAATTCCAGCACAAGAACTGCAGGATAAGGGCCTACCTGGGGACTAAAATAGTGCCTGATCCTGCATTTATATGCCTATTGAGGCTACACACATGAAGTTTTGCATGCATTGTGTCAAATAGTATGTTGGAAATTGTTTTTCCAGTGTTAAATTTCACAAAGTTATGTCATCATGAATGTACACTGATACATTGGGCTGCCTTTTGAAATAACAGAGATCTCTCACTTTTTACTAGGAACCTCAAAAAGGGCATGCTTCTAATGACTTTAATATGCAGAAAGTAACAAAGTATGTATTTTCTGTTTCTTCATGACCAGTTGTAATTTATTTATCAAAGACAATAAAAATACATGATATAATGTAAAAAGGATACAAAAGAACAGAAAACACCAGCTATATGAATTCCTAGAACTGTTGAAAAAAATAATATGATGCCTTAAAAATTAGCGTGATGTTGCTAAAAGAATGTATCCTATATCAAATCATTGCCAAGCATTTATCAGTCTCTTGTTAACATGACATCTACAAACTGCAGAAATTAGCCATATTTCTGCCTCTATCAGTAAGGAAAAAAAATATTAGGTAACAGCTTCACAAAGCCCCTACACTGCCAGAGACTGACATCCAAAGTGAGCAAATAGGAATCTAACCAATCTTTAAATAAAACACTGAATGACATCAAGTGTTATTAAAAATGAGTAGTAGAGGATATCCAGTTAACATACAATACGTTACAATAATACAAATAGTCCTGTTACTGTAAACAGATATGTTACACTACTAATGTGAGGGGGGGGGCACTGTAATGCTTGCTCTTTTTCTACAACAGCTTGTACCCCTTTTCATGAGAAGTTATTTATACACTACCACCACCAAAGGACTCCACAATTAAAAATCAAGCATGAATAGGGAAATACTGATCCAGAAAGTTATTTGTGAAGGAAATAATACAAGACTTAACACTTGCTTGATTGTACCATTCATATTCCCATCACTATCAGGGATTAATAGGTGTCTTGACCTCAGAAGATATTTTTAAACCAGATCCAAAACCCAATTAAATTAATGAGAATTGTTTAATTTACTCTAGTGGACTCAGGCCCATACAGAATTAAGAAAATAAATGAAAACAAGCAAACTATAATTAAATAAGCATATTCATGCCGTTTGTACCACATTTGGCAGTGAAAAGGTTGAGGATCACAGAGGATGAGAATCCGCCACCACAAAGCTATCTGACAATTATTTTTAAGTACATGTTCAAAATAAATATTAGTAAAAATTTTGATTGGCGTACCACTAACTCATTCACATTATTTTTGTAATCTAACACTAAGGATTTGATCATTTTTAAAAAAATCTATCACCACCTCAGATATAGGCAAGTATAAACAAAGTGCAGAAGTGCACCGTATAGGTAGGCCTCTATTCCTGTAAACTGAATGTAGAATTACAAAATAGGAACTTTTCCCTTGTAATTTCCCCTTTCATTAGTGAAAAATAACTAACACCTGGGATGCAGAACAAACTATAAACCCTATAATATGGTCAGATTTGGAAAATATAAAATCCTAATTTAGATCCATGATAAATAAGCAAACTCTCCCATTTTAAGGATACAGTAAATACTAACTTTATCACTCTGTGACACTTGATATTCCCAAAAGGTTTCTAGGGGTGTTAATAAAAATAAACAACACATTCAATTAACAGCCAACCAATAAGAGCAACAAGTAATCAACAGCATGGCAAAGTTCTCTTAAATAGCTTTCCTCCACTCTCCTGAATGCAAAGGAATTTATTGCAGAAAATCATTGACTAACTCCCTTTTTTTAATTTTTTTTTAATGAACGTTAGCGCTCACGAAAGGTGTAAGATTGCCAGCCCTGAAGACTGGAGTTCTCTATTCATTCACAGAACAAGTATTTATCCACAAGAACACTGACAGCAGCAGTTCAAGTCCTCTACACATGGAAAAGTTGTCTCCATGCCCATTCAGGTCCATCCACAATGCAAAAGCTCCATACGATCCTAAAATTGCTCTCTAGAAGGGTTCTTGAGAAAAGTTTTAGGTAACAATTTTGGCATCAGCCATAGCCTGTGTGGTCAAGGTAAATTATTTTCCATTCCAATGGTTGATGAAAGCTATTCTAGCTCAAAAAAACATTTTCTGTGACAGTTTTAAACAAGATTTTCCCCATCCAAAAAGTTTCATGAATCTGGAGAACAATTTTGTAACATAGACTGGGTCTCATTACATGACCTCTCTACTATGACTGCCAACCATTGTGTTGATAGACTCTGTCTCTATTTAGGCCCCAATTCAGCAAAGCATTTAAGCACTTGCCTAAATATAAGCATATGCATAAGTGCTTTGCTGAATACGGATGGCTGACTGAATCTGGGTCTTAATGCATATGCCTGATAATATTTATTTAGCAGCCCAGTCCCTCCCCTTTCAGCTAAAGTTCTTGGGGTGCTGAATTAGCAATTAATCTAATGAAATCATAGAAGTATAAGAACCACAAAGAACTTAGGAGCAGTTTTAAGAATGAGTGATTTGGGGGGAGTTCCCTACAAACCAGGATACAGTTTCATGTAAGCGGTGAAGCAGAGGAGAAGACTGCTTGCTTATAATTTTAGATCAATCACCAACTAGTTGTATCAGCTGTGCTGGAAATTGTCCATAAATTGTCCTGAAAAAGAGCTCTCCAGTTCAAAAGCTTGTCTCTTTCAAAAGAACTTGGTCTAATAAAAGATATTACTTTGTCTCTCTCCTATCCTGGGACAAACAAGGCTACACCACCACTGCAAACATTCATTTACAGACTGACAAACAAAAAATCAGACTATGTCTGAAAAAAAAGTTTCCATCTGTCAAATGTTAGATGGCAAGTCATGATATATGCAAAGACATCCAGACAATGTCAGTCAAGCTTTCTTACTAGCCATTTTGTGGGTATTTGTAGAGCAGGAGTGGGAACTTCCCAAAGGCTGCCCTACTTGCCTACTTTCCTCCCTAGGAGGTAAATTTTTCAGAAGTGTCAATGGGATTTTGGCTGTTACCTCTGGATCCAACAATAAGGTCTTCCATCAAAGGTTTCCACTTTACTAAACCCATTGAGAATTCACTATAACCACCCAAAAATTAATCTGTATCCCCTCTCACCCCACCCCTTCCAATTTATCATGTCAACTCTCTATTTATAGTAACAAGCCACAGTGGACTACAATCTGCACTAGCACCCAATTGTAAGAATCTTAGGTGTACAAAATGACAAGAAACTGTAGGGCAGAAAATGCTTTAATTTTTATACTGGTTATGGAGTAACTCAAATATGGATAAATTTTCAAAGAAGAGAGTCTAGTTTATAAAAACACACTGATCTAAAATTTTGCTTATTCCTAGTTTACAAAGCAAATAATTTTATAATTTTGATTTTTTGGCCTTCCCACTCCACTGCAAACCAACAATGAAAAACTGTCCTTTAAAAGGAAAAGTGGCTGATAAATGTTTACAGACAACCTATTTATTTTTGACTATCTAGGTTTGCAAGCCTGAATATGGATCTCTGAATAGTTTCACCATCTGCAAAATGGAGACTACGATAGTAATCTACATGATAGTGGTGAAGTGAAATTTAATTAATGTTTATAAAGCACTTTGAGATCTTCAAATGAAAGGTGCTACAGAAGTACAAAGTATTAGGTGAGCAGCGAGGCTATAAATGCTAAATACTTTTTAGCCGGAGAAGGAAATTCCAGTTCATTAATGGCTGAAAATAGTTATGTGATGAGCAAGCCAATATTTACTTCCTCAGAGATCAACAACAATGAAGTCTGAAATTAGGTTGATCATTGAGGTTGTAGAATTTGAAAATAGCATCTCACTACCCACAGATCAATCCAAAATTTTAAAAAAAAAGGGAGGGGAGGGCAAAGATCCAGGAGCAATGCACATTTGAGAAGCCCATCTCAAAGCTGATGTAGGGGAAGAGGGTTTTAGGATTCCGACCGGGGGTAGGACACAGTTAAGTTCCATCTTTTGTATCAACCGCGAGAGTACATGTCCGATAAATTCAAGTCCCACACCCAACTGGAAGGGAGAGAAGGAATGTGCACTGCCCCTTATCTCCAGCTCTGAAGCCTCCTAACTTTTGGGGTGAATCCAGCTATTCTATTCTTCCTCCAACATCCCAGCAGGTAAGGGGATGGTACATTTCTGCTGCTCTACCCACCCCCATGACCTTTATTTTTCCAAGACCTCCTTGCCCATGAATAGCTCCAGAACCTAGTTCCACAGAGAGACAGCTTTCCCGAGCAGCAGCAGAGCAAAACTAGTGTGGTTTTTGTTAGTTTCACTACTGCCAAGTTTCTCAACATGCAAACCAATGAGTGTGTGGAAAGATGTAGAAGCAGCATCCAGAGACTGACACCATTTTTTCAATCTATATTAAAGTCACTAATTTAAAAAAAGTTTGGTTTAGTTTCTGGAGGGGAGGGATTTGACAAAAACTCTGGTTCCTGAAGTTTGTTCCCTTCTCTCTTTCCCTCCTCTTCCTTCCTATAAAAGAAAGTATTTTCTTTTATACTTCTGTTTATTTTCGCTTAACTCAATCCTCCTTTTCTGTTTCAGATTTCTTTTGATCACCTGGTTTAATCTGTCTTCTTTGTTTTTGTCTAACTCATTCCAACCCTTTTTTAATCATCATTTTTTTCCTCAGGTTGTGCACTGTTTTTCCTATTTTTTTTCCTTTTTAATATTTTCTTAGCATTTTTTTTAAATTTTAACCTTTTCTTTATTTTCTCCATTTTAGTATACTGTTTTTCTTCTGGTCTGTGTCTTTGTATTTCTATCAGTCGCTCCTCCCTTTCTATCATGCTGTTACCCTTACTCCTTTCCTCCAGGAGCAGCACTTCCACTCAGGTCAACCTGATTTAGACTCCACAGCTACCCTGAATCATTCCCATTTCTCTTGCCACTCTGCCACGTCACCAGTCAGGTTTAGCCCATCCATCCCTCCATCTCCATCTATGGAGGGGTTGATGGGCCTAACCTGAGTAGCACTGTGACACCATCTTACAGGTCTCAATGCCACTGCTGTGCACTGAGTGCTAGATGGGCTCACTCTCCAACCCTCCCCTCCAGGTCTCATCTTTCAGCACCCCCCACTCTACTCTTGTGGATGTTTATGTAGCAAAAAAGACTCTTAGTGACCTTTCCATGACTTCCATGAGTTTTTTCCCACACCTCTGTCATGAAATTTTCTAAAAAAGTGATTGGGAGTGAAGCACTGCTCCCTGCATCATGAATGGGGCCACTACTTAGGAAGAGAAATGGAAACACTGTCCTGGACTGGAAGTGCCATGAAGCTGTCTGAGCAGTTTTGTTTTTAAACTACTGAAAGCAGTTCCATGGAGTTTAAATCATTCCCCCTCTCTCCTAGGCATGACACCAGAAGACATGCAAGTTTGCTGCCTTCTTGTAAGCTGGCTGAACCATTGTTCCTCAAGAGGCAGGAGACCAGTGTTGCCATTGTTGGCCTGGAGGAAGAAAAGGAAAATATGAAACTCTGGATCTCAGAAGGGAATGAGAGAATATATCTTCTGCCACTATTCCTATTCCTCTCCATTGACTGAAGATAGAGCATAACTCCTGTAGAGAGAGGAATGTGTACAGTGAATGGGGGCTGAGTAAGTGCACAAAGGAAGCTGGATGAGAAGCATACACAAGAGGGAGGCTGGGCGGGGGAAAAGAAAAGTATGCTTATACACACACTGTTTTAAGAACTAGGGGGAACAGGTGACAACACAGGAGAGGGAACTCAAATGGTTTGATCTTAAGAGGTCTCCAAATGCACCTGAACTGGCCCCAAGGCTGTATCCTCCCCATCCATTCAGGTTGTCAGACCTCTTTTACTTTTGCAAGATTTTCCTGCAAGGCTCAAAGGTGCAACTGGGCCTTCTAGGCATCAACGTGGCTGGAAGAAGCCTCTCTAATAGCACTATCTAGGCTAGGAGGGAGGGCAGGGATTTAAAGCGATCAAATTTTTGATTTGCTCCACTCCAGCTCCAGGCAAAAACCTACTACTCTGCGCTCCAGCTCCGCTCCAAAGCCCTGAGTGTGAGGAAAGCAAAGCAGCCCCCAATCAATGTAACCTGCACTGAGGATTCAGAGATGCAACCAGGAAAAAACATCAAAATGCACCAATGCTTGTAATTCCAGATATGGTAAGAGGTCTTGCCATAAGGTACTTAACAGCAGTAGTGAAAAGGACTTCTTAGTTTGATTTGTATACTGGGAAAGCTAAGAGCAAAAGACTAGAGCTTTCTTGAGCATTTATAATACACTCCTTAGATTGTCACTTGGAATCATTTGTCCATTGATTAAAATATAACACCACTTTCATGGCATAAAAGGTTTTCTTTACAACTATTAGAGCTAGATCTCTTTAATTTAAAGAAAAGAGTTAAGTCTATATTTAGCCACATGCCTTTGTCAGCACAGAGAATCTTCCTACTTATCAATGGAAAGCAGATTTTCCAACACCTGCAAACTATATGAAGTCTTGGTTTTTCCCCTGAATCATATGTAAACCAGTTATTCTGTGACCAAATTTTTAAATTTCCTACTAAAAAGTAAGTAACAAAGGAGAAATTGTACTTTTGAGATTCACATTCATGATGGAGATTATCAGGTATGTCTCATTAACACATTCAAGATATGTGTAATAATACATACACTGAGGAGTCCTTGTGGCACCTTAGAGACTAACAGATGTATTTGGGCATAAGCTTTCGTGGGATATAATCCACTTCATCAGATGTATGGAGTGGAAAATACAGTAAGCAGGTATAAATATATTTAAATATACAGCACAAGATGGGAGTTGCCTTACCAAGTGTGGGAGGGGGTCAGTGCTAACAAGGCCAATTCAATTGGGGTGGGAGTGGCCCATTCTCAGCAGCTGACAAGAAGGAGTATCAACAGAGGGAAAAAAAAAATTTGTAGTGACTCAGCCACTCCCAGTCTTTATTAAGGCCTAATTTGATGGTGTCAAGTTTGCAAATTAATTACAGTTCTGCAGTTTTTCATTGAAGTCTGTTTCTGAAGTTTTTTTGTTAAAGAATGTTGTTATTGAGTATCTATGGAGACTGAACTGCTCTCCTACTGGTTTTTGAATGTTACAATTCTTGATGTCTGATTTGTGTCCATTTATTCTTTTGAGTAGAGACTGTCCAGTTTGGCCAACGTATACAGCAGAGGAGCACTGCTGGCACATGATGGCATACATCACATTGGTAGATGTGTAGGTGAACGAGCCCTTGATGGTGTGGCTGATGTGGTTGGGTCCTATGATGGTGTCCCTTGAATAGATATGCAGACAGAGATGAAACAGGGTTTGTTGCAGGGGTTGGTTCCTGGGTTAGTGTTTCTGTTCTGTAGTGTGTAGTTGCTGGTATTTGCTTCAGGTTGGGAGGCTGTCTATAAGCGAGGACTGGCCTGTCTCCCAAGGTCTGTGAGAGTGAGGGATCGTCCTTCAGGATAGACTGTAGAGCCTTGATGATGTGCTGGAGACGTTTTAGTTGGGGGCTGAAGGTGATGGCTAGTGGCGTTCTTTTACTTTCTTTGTTGGGCCTGTCCTGTAGTCTGGGTACCCTTCTGGCTCTGTCAATCAGTTTCTTCACTTCACTAGGTGGGTACTGTAGTTCTAAGAATGCTTGATAGAGATCCTATAGGTGTTTGTCCCTCTCTAGGGATTGGAACAAATGTGGTTATATCTGAGAGCTTGGCTGTAAACAATGGATCATGTGATGTGGTCTGGATGAAAGCTGGAGGCATGTAGGTAAGTATAGTGGTCAGTAGGTTTTTGGTATAGGGTGGTGTTTATATGACCATTGCTTATTTGTACTGTAGTGTTCAGAAGTGGATCTCTTGTGCGGACTGGTCCAGGCTGAGGTTGATGGTGGGGTGGAAATTGTTGAAATCCAGGTGGGATTCCTCAACAGCCTCCTCCCCATGGGTCAGACTTCCACGAGAAACTGCAGAACTGGAATTAATTAGCAAACTTGACACCATAAAATTAGGCCTTGTCATAAACAGATAGTTAAGGGTTAATGTCTCTTTCACCTGGAAAGGGGTAATGAACAACACCTGACCAGAGGACCAATCAGAAAACAAGATACTTTCAAATCTCAAGGCAGGGAAGTTTGGGTGTGGGTCCTTTGTTCTGTGTGCTCTCTAGGCTCTGAGGGTGATCACACTATCTCCAGGCTCTCTAATCTTCTGTTTCCAATTTGTAAGTACAAGTAGGAAGACAATATAGGCTTTTACATTGTTTTCTGTATTTGCACATGTGTAGTGTGCTGCAAATGTTTAAATTGTATTTTTTTTCTGAATAAGGCTGTTTATTCATTTTTTATAAGCAAATAACCATGTAATATTTCATCTTGATTACAGAGACCATTTTTATGTCTTTTCTTTCTTTTCTTTTTTTTTTTTTATTAAAAGCTTTTTCTTTTTAAGACCTGTTAGATTTTTCCCTAGGTAAGGCTCAAGGGGACTGAGCCTGTACTGCCTCTGGGGAAGAGGGAAGGGGGAGGAAAAAAACCTGCTCAGTGTGTTTCATGGAGTTTGAAGCACCCTGATCTCCTAGGGGAACCCAGGGAGGGGAAGCCTAGGAGTGGCATTAGTGAGGGAAAGAGTTTACTTTCCCTGTGTTAAGATCCAGGGGATCTGGGTCTTGGGGGTCCCCAGGGAAGGTTTTGGGGAGACCAGAGTTTTTCAAACACTCAGAGTTTGATTGGTGGCAGCCTATTAGATCTAAACTGGTAATTAAGCTTAGAGGTTTCATGCAGGTACCCAAATTTTGGACGCTAAGGTTCAGATTTGGGAAATATACCTTATGACAGGCCTGAGTAAAGACTGGGAGTGGCTGGGTCACTACAAAAGATAGTTTTCCCTCTGTTGATACTCACACCTTCTTGTCAACCGCTGGGAATGGGCCACTTCCACCCTAATTTAATTTGCCTCTTTAGCACTGACCCCTCCACTTGGTAAGGCAACTCCCATCTTTACATGTACTGTATATTTATACCTGCCTACTGTATTTTCCACTCTATGCATCTGATGAAGTGGGTTATATCCCATGAAAGCTTATGCCCAAATACATCTGTTAGTCTCTAAGGTGCCACAAGGACTACTCGTTATTTTTACTAATACAGACTAACATGGCTACTCCTTTTTGAAACCTGAATACGTACACTATAATTACTTTTTGTTGTCTTCTTTGGTACATAGTGACCGTTGCTTTGCCTTATTTAGCATTATGCTAGTCATGGACTTCATGTAGTTCACAATTCTATAATCAGGGTGTTTGTTAATTACATTCCTAACCTTCACAGAAAGAAAACCTTGAAAATGTGAACCAAAATTAAACCACCACACTGGTGACTTCCCATACCCTGAAATAATAGTTCTGACAGATATAAAGTTGCCTCATTCCTGTCAGTAGTCTAGTAGTTTTTGAAATCTTAAGAACACAAGTTGAATAGCAACATACGTCACTTTTGATTATATCGGCAGCAACATCCAGCTAGTATGTTTGTCCCTGAACTCTGCCTTACCAGAACCCCAAATCCCTTCCCAATGCCAGTCCAGATGCCAAAACCTGCCGCTTCCCCCTACAACTTCTATGCTGTTACTATGCCTTGCCAACACAAAGTGTGCAAAACACTGAAAATATGGGAACAACATAGGATAAATTGGCTTTAATGTCAAAATAAACACCACAAAGGCCTGTAGTGATTGTATTATTAGCTTTTAACTTTATTAAGGACTTTTATACTTGATGTTAAGCCAGTTCAGAATTCCTAGTTTGCTGCACCAGAGGGTGGCAGGACGCAAGGACCTTGCCAGAGTTTGGGTGCCAGTCCGGGCGGGCGGGAAGGAGGGTCTAGGAGGCTGCCCAGGGCCACTGCACCTTGCGCCCCACAAGACAGATGGGGTTGGCCACAGCAGCCTCCCCTCACTGTCCGTCGTGGGATGCTGCGCTGTCTGACAGCGGGGAACCATCATCTCTGCCGTTCGCTGCCCCCAGAGGTCTCTGGAGACCCGACGGAGAGGCGGCTCATGGTGCGATTGTTCCACTCCCGAGCACCACCGCGCTGTGGGCCTCGAGTCCGAGGTCGCTGGTCTCCCAGGGACGTGGCTAGGGACAACTGCCGGTCCGGCAGCCACCGAGAATCGCCTGTCAGTCACTGGCCAGATGTGGCGACAACGACAGGCGCGACAGCCACTAGTGACGGGGGAAGGGGCTTGGCTGTTTGAGCTGCATGCGCCGCTAGTCGGGGCTGGGGGCCACCTGGCGGGCGAAGCAGGCGGGCCCGGTGCGGGGACGTTCCGCAGCGGGAGGGGACAGAGAACATCCCGGGGAGGGTTGAGGTGCAGCCCCGGCAGCGAGGAGCGGAGGCAGACGGGCCCCGGCACTGACCTTGCCGGAGGTGCCGTCCCCCAACACCACTAGCTTGAGCTGCCGGTCCGGACTCTCCTCCTCCGAGTCCGACATGGTGCCTGCGCCCGGCGAGGCGGGGAGCGAGTGCCGCTCTCACGACGCCTAGACCGGCACAGAGGCCGGAGCCGCCATCTTCCCTTGATGCGGCCGCTGTCGCTAAGGCCGAGTCTGGGCAAGACCACCGCG
The DNA here is from genome assembly GCF_003597395.2 of Chelonoidis abingdonii. Lineage (NCBI taxonomy): Eukaryota > Metazoa > Chordata > Testudines > Testudinidae > Chelonoidis > Chelonoidis abingdonii. The sequence goes on along the minus strand of NC_133773.1, from coordinate 117,122,035 downwards.
AGGCCGAACCGGAGGAGGGCGAGAGAGACGGGGCTGCGGACCCAGCGACCGCTCCCCGTCGGGACCGTCAGCTCGCTGGGCCCTCCGCGTCCCTGCACCCTCACAGCCTCTCTCCCCCTTCCCGCGTGATAGTGGCCTGGCCCGGAATTCTGAGAGCTTCAATGGTTTAATCCCTTAGTGACGCCCGGCGTGGTAACTAAGGACCGTGGGGTGAAAGGTCACAGGGCGGGGAGCGCCACAACTAGCTCCTCCTTCTCCCATTCCCGGGGGGCGGGCTTCAGGGGATTTCCCGCCCTCTGCTCTGCTTGCCCAGCGGAGCGCGCTGATTCTTTGCCCTGTTCTGGAGGTGGGACGGCGGCGCATGCGAATTCTTCGCCCCCCCCACCGCTCAGGGGCGTGGTGGCATCTACTCCCTTGTGCGAGCCGAGCGCTGGGCAAAGAGAGGGAGCAGGGGGTCCTTTGCCCAGACCGTGCAGAGGCCCCTAGGAAGCGGTGGGAGGAACCGTGCCCCCAGGCTACTGCCGTTGGTGGAGTCCAAACGAGAGTGGGGCTGGAGCCGCCCCGGGGGAAATCAAGCAGCACCACCCTCTCCCCTTTCTTTGCTGCTGCCCAGGCTGAAAAGCGGGGGCTGTAAGATCACTTGTCCCCTTTGTCTCAGTGATTCAGAGGCGCGGCCCCCTGCGCTGAAGCTCTGCCAGGGGGGCAGGCAGCGTCCTCCCCCCCCCCCCCCCCCCCCAAGGAAGAAGCCCTTCCAGGGCCTGCTCTCAGGCCCTATGTTTCTGGCTCCAGCCATCAAGGGCTAACCTGCTTGTGAGGCACCGCTCCCCTATAACGCAGTTGAGAGCCTGGGAGGGCCCTTACTGCGACTTGTGCACAGGAAGGGTTAAGGGCTCCACCTGGGGGAAGCCATTAAACGGCCAAATTCGAATGGCATGGTGACCCTGTGTGCCATTTCCCAATGCCTCTCTCTTGGGTTTGGCCCAGCCACCCCCCTCTGTGATGCCAGCAGGGAATAGGCTTTGCAAGTACTCAACCAGCTCTGGTCAGAGGCCACTATACTCTTGCAGAGTAGGTTCTCAGATGTGGGAGGCATGGCATGGCTGGCTCTGTTTTAAAAAAGGGAGCGATGCCAAAGGTCCTTTGCTCGCACACAGTGCCCCCCCCCCATTTCCAGCAGATATGTGCATTGCTCATTGAGTTCAGACTGGACAATCTTTGATGATGATGTGAGGGGTTGGATCACAGAAACCCCCTTGGGAACTGCCAACTGATGTGTCAAGACTACTTCTGCCCCTGCTTTCCCTGCCAGCTTGGGACTCCAGGACCCTGTCTCGTTGAGCCAGACACATCAGTCTGCTCCAACCCAGACCCAGGGTCTGAACTAAGTGCCCCAAAGCTGCAGACTTAACTGAAAGCAACTTTAAGAAGTGTTCCTGTCTTTAACACTCAGATACCCAACTCCCAATGGGGTCCAAACTCAATAAATCCGTTTTACCCTGTATAAAGTTTATACAGGGTAAAGTCATAAATTGTTCGCCCTCTATAACACTGAAAGAGTTATGCATAGCTGTCCCCCCCATTAATAGACACTCTGAGTTAATTAATTAATAAAAAGTGATTTTATTAAATACAGAAAGGATTTAAGTGGTTCCAAGTAGTAACAGACAGAACAAAGTGAATTACCAAGCAAAATAAAATAAAATATGCAAATCTAAGTCTAGTACAGCAATAAAACTGAATACAGATAAAATCTCACCCTCAATAAGTTTCTTTCACAGACTGGACGGCCTCCTAGTCTGGACACAATCCTTTCCCCTGATACAACCCTTGTTCTAGCTCAGGTGGTAGCTAGGGGATTTCTCATGATGGCTGCCTAATTTGTTCTGTTCCACCCACTTATATATCTTTTGCATAAGGTGGGAATCCTTTGTCCCCCCGGGTTCCCACTCTTCCTTCTCAACGGAAATGCGTCAGGTTAAAGATGGATTCCAGTTCAGGTGACATGATCACATGCCACTGTAAGACTTCATTACCCACTTGCCATCACACACGTATACAGGAAGACTTACAAGTAAAACAGAGCCATCTACAGTTAATTGTCCTGGTCAATGGGAGCCATTAAGATTCCAAACCACCATTAATGGTCCACACTTTGCATAACTACAATAGGACCTCAGAGTTATATTTCATATTTCTAGTTTCAGATACAAGAGTGATACATTTATACAAATAGGATGACCACACTCAATAGACTATAAACTTTGTAATGATACCTTTCAAGAGACCTTTTGCATGAAGCATATTTTAGTTACATTGTATTCACATTCAGCATATTTTCATAAAATCATACAGAGTGCAACATCACAGATGATACATACACAACATGGATGAGAAAAATACTCAAAACTTCTATCTTGATTCTTTTCTTTATGGAGCTAGGTGAAAACAACTGTGCTGTCATATAAGTGTAAGTCAAAAAGGGCTGAGAACTGACAAATTGGATGCTAACAGACTGTGAATCCTAGTGATTATTTAACATGGTGATACTCTAAACAAAAAGAGCTCTCAGCCCTGCGTGTAGGTAATTCCATTGCTTCACGCTGACGCAACAGACATTCTAGGCTTCAGTTACAATCTTGGAATCTTTTTATATAGACTGTGGTAGTGCCTATTTTCGGCACTATACAAACAAAATAAAGGATGTTTCCTGTCTCTAGACCTCTGTGTGAGTTTGCATAGCAAGCGGCTAGCTTGCATATATGGAGTTCAAAGAGGAGGTATTCCCATTGTGTGCATTGTAAGAAGCACATTTGTGCACTTCTTTAAAGCATTCCTTTCTGAAAACTGCTGGTTAAAATGGCATCTAAGGGTCCCATTTTCCATCTCACAATGATTTCCAGTAAGAATTTGCTCAGTTTACATAAGGTTTTTTTCTTACTGCCGCTCCTGCAGACTCAGCCTAGGATCTGAGAGCTAATCTGGATTCTTGTATGTTGCTATGAATAATGAAGATTCAGTTGCAAGTATGTATTGGCCCAGAATATCATGGGATGCTGCCTTGCTGGCAATTCTCCATGGCCTGGCCTGTATTTTTGCCTAGTTTACATGACCACTTCATGGTACAATACCCTGCAAACCACCAGAGAGATAAACTAATGCTAAACCCCACAGGAAGACTGGGAATCTGAGTTTCCTGGAAGTTCTGGAACAGCCTTCCCAGGGGAGTAGTGGGGGCAAAAGACATATCTGGCTTCAAGACTAAGCCTGAGAAGTTTATGGAGGGGATGGTATAATGGGATAGCCTAATTTTGGCAATTAATTCGTCTTTGACTGCTAGCGGTAAATATGCCCAATGGCTTGTGATGGGATGTTATATGGGGTGGGATCTGAGTTACTACAGAGAATTCTTTCCTGGGTATCTGGCTGGTGAGTCTTGCCCACATGCTTAGGGTTTAGCTGATCGCCATATTTGGGATTGGGAAGGAATTTTCCTCCAGGACAAATTGGCAGAAGCCCTGGGGGGGGGGTCGTCTTCCTCTGCAGCATGGGGCATGGGTCACTTGCTGGAAGATTCTCTGCACCTTGAAGTCTTTAAATCATGATTAGAGGACTTCAGTGGCTCAGACACAGGTTTGATACATGAGTGGGTGGATGAGATTCTGTGGCCTGCATTGTGCAGGAGGTCAGACTATATGATCATAATGGTCCCTTCTGACCTTAAAGGCTATGATTCTGTAATACCGAGGTCTTATGTAGTGCTTTTCACCAATAGATCACAAAAAGTGATTCATAATCTTCCATGTGTTTATCCTTATAATGCCATATGAAGTAATGATATGTCAGTCTTTTCAACTTTGCAATTTACAACATACCACACCTTAAGATCTCATTATTCCAATTACATTCTTGCTTTTCTCTCTCAACTGCATTTCCAGCCTGATTTCTACAGCCACTATCTTGAAAACTGTTAGAAATAGACCTAATGCTGTATACCATTTGAAATTTATAATCCCATATTTCAAATGGAGTTATGCATTACTCTAACACTGGGCTTGTGAGAATAGTGGTTGGTGAAATCATATTTGAATAACAAATTTTGGTTAGAAAAAAATCAGTAATCAAAATTGTCTGATTTTTAAGTATAGGCACCATCTAATTAATTCCGCCCCCCCTAGCCGTTTTCTTGTCAGTGAATGTTATATAACATTTGTTTATATCAATATTTGTATCTGGAAGATGATTCTTTCTGTTATGGTATCAACATAAACACTTCTTGTTTGCCTCTTCAAGAGGAGTTACAGCTGCCCAATTAGCTAACTGGCAAAAATGTAGCCACACCAATGTTGCTGTACTAGCTATTGTCAGTGTGGTGTACTGATGTAAGCAGCATCAGAACATGTCGATGCTTACACCATTGCACCATGTATGTTAGGGGTTTGCACTGATGCAGTTACATTTATGTAGCCACTTGGTGGCTAACAAAAAAAAACAACAACATTAGACAAGGCCTTAAGATGGGGGAGGTAACCTGTAGAGTTTAAAATAATATCTGGAATATCATCTAGTCTTTCCTGTTTTATTGGATGGATTCCTTTCAAGGACTCAGGGATGTGGACTGGGGCATATCTCAACCCTTAATTTAAAGTATTCAGTCTTTGACAAAAAAGCTTTATCTCTAACTAAGAATCAGGAACCCAACTAAATAGATGCTAAAGGGACACAGTCAACTTAAAAATAACATTTTGTCTGGTGTTTTGTTTTACTTCCTATTATAAGTAACATCTAAAATTATTGTATCTGGAAGATTAGAGAAAATGTATGTTTATTTTATTTTATGCACTGAGTAGCACATTTTGTACAGTTTCACCATGTCTCCTGGATAGTCAGGCCCCAGTCCTGCAATCACACAGACTGCAGGAATCTGCCTCAGTGATTTCAGTGTCATAGCTAGTTTCCCTTGTTTGTTTGGGTCTTTCACACAGCAACAGAGACGATAAACATTTTTTTTTAAATTGGAAAATATAATTGTAAAACAAAAATTGGCAGAGGAACTCAAGGGCAGGTATAGTAACTGAAACTAAACAGTTATATTTTTTAACCGATGAGATGACAGGTTGACAATGTCCTTTTTATAACCAAAATTTAAAAAATCTGAATAAAAAATCATTTCTTCTTTCCTTGGTAACTGTGGGGTCATAAAAGCTTCAATCCTCTATATATACACATTATAACCCCAATGAGTTCAAGGGGACTACTCATGCTGATAAAGTTATTAATATACTCCAGTGTTTGCAGAATCAGAGCTAATAGTTACTAGTTCTCCAATAATCCAGAGTTTACATGGGAAAAAAAAAAAAGGATAGGCAAGACCTGAATTTTTGGTGTAAAAAGACAAGCAGAGAAAAATCTGAAAATTTTCTCATACATCAGAAAGAAGTAAAACATCACATACCCCTTCTATTTTCCTGTGCAGGTCGCCTTTAACTTAATTGGGCTGTGGTGACTCTGACTGACCTATCCAACTTCCGAGAGGTCAGTATCTGAATAGGACTCAAACAGGGAAAGGAAAGGAACTGAGACAAACATGAACTTTCTTTTATGCTTTGTGACTTTATTGAAGTTTTGTATGATTAACACTAAATAACATTGAAAATGAATGTACTAAGGTAGTTGACACTCACACTATAAGGCAAGTGTTTCATGACTCACCAGGACTGAGAAACAGTCTGGCAGACCAGTACAAATGTTCTTGGGACCAGTAAACTTTTCTGAACGCTGGTTCTGGATTAGTGATCAGAAGAAGAAAAATATACTTCCCAGAATACGCTTACATAACCATATTTTAATATTTTTTTCTTATAGTAGAACTGTTAATAAAGAATAGTATGGGCCTAACGTAGCATAGCTGCTATACTGTTCATGCACAACACAGATTTCCAAACCTTTATTACTTTTGAAATGTTTTTCCACAAAATGATTAGTTTAATGTTTTTTCCTCCTTGAGGATTACGGTCCTACCAAGTGTGAACTTCACATGGACAGTTATCTTGTGTTCAACACACATGTGCACAGCGATTTAACTAGACAGGTGCTTCTTTCCCCATCTTCTTAATAACTGAAAAACAGTTGCTCAACATTTCTCAAAAACTTCACCTTTGGAGAACAGAAGGTTTGAGCCCCTGGAGAACAGATTTCAGGGGGCTGGAGTGGAAATACTTCTGAGCCTTAACCATAATGTTTACTACCACAAGTATAATAGAGAACCATTATATGGAAGACTTTCATGGAACGTGGTATGACTGTCTTCTCTGCACACTGCACCTCCTTTTGCCTGCTCCTGTGCAGACCAGAGCAACTAATTTAAGATAAGCAGCAGTGAATTTGGTGGAAGCCCACCTCAGCTGGTTAATTTCAATCCTTGGTCTGTTCCTGCACTATGAGATAGGGGGAGTTAAATTAGACAACACTGAAGTGCTCCCACTACCCGCTAACAGCTGGTTATTTTCATTTAGATGCTTTGCTTAAATCAGGAGTAGGGGAAAAGCAGTGGAGCAGCAAGGGGAGGGGAGAGCAGGTTAGGAAAGGAATGGACCAGTTGGGAAGGGAGAAGATATTCTACCATGCATGAGAGAAGGGTAACGGAAAGGGGAAACAAGGAGAGGGGTGAGAGATAGGAAGAGTAAAAGCAGGGTGTGGGAGGCAACCAAAGACAGTGTTTGTGTGACAGTAAGAGAGAATGAGTGGGAGCCGGTGAATATGTAGATCTGGGATGGAGGAACAGACAGGGGAAAAAAGGGTCAATACCAGTATTGAAAACACACACCAAGAAATGACATAACTCTTAATACCACAATAGATAGATCTGACATGCACAATTTTCCTTTGTAGATCATTCCTTTTCTTTCCATTTTCTTTATGAGTTCTTTTAGCTTGAGTATATTTAAGGTATGAATACTCTTGCTCTGAGAAAGTGAACAACAGAGTGAGAAAAACCATGTAGCCCCAACTCTTACCATCTTCATTAATTTAACAGTGCCTTGAGTATATATTTCTGATTTGCTTAATAGCTGTAATTAAAATAAGAATAAAAATCAATATTATGCAAATATTGGGAAAACAATATATTAGTCTGTATGTTAAAAGGCAAACCCATTCATTAGTAACCTCTAAAGACCTGTGGAAACTGGCAGCAGGAGGCATACAATATGGATACAACTAGACAACTCACATCTCAATAGACCTGTTATGATTACTAGCTATGTGAAAGTCAGTGACATGCTCAATTCCTCATTTCGCATTTTAAAATATGCCCGTAAAATTAAAAAAAAACAAATCAACAAACAAAGAAAATGTGGCTCAGCGAGAGAGTATGTCATACACATGTCCAAGTTACATTATGATGTTAAAGTGGTAACAAGTTTTAATAAAATCAAAAACGGCTTCTTCACTCTGTTACACTCCTTTTACATTTTACTTTAGTGCAATGGAGTGGAGAAGCAAGCTCCAAATCCTTATGCAACTTAGTTGTTCATGTTAAGCAAACTAATTAAGTTTTGTACTGTGTCATTTATTGTTATTAGTGTGTCCCTTCCAGGGTAACTTTGGAACTGAAATGTTTTCATCATTTTTCATCCTTTTATCCTGTTTATTATTTGCTATGCATCAAGAATGCTGCATAAGACACAAAGTAAAGTCAGTGACTGCCCCAAAGAACTTGCTATTTAAACGGTGAAAAGGAAAATCTAGGGCATACTGAGAAACACTGAAATTAACAAACTTGAGTATATTTTGTAGAAGTGTCTTTTCTCATGTCTGGTAGGTACACCTAATCCTCACAGTCAAACTCATTTTATGCATCTTTGCGAACACTAGGGAAGAATCTCAGAAGAGAGAGCTTGAATGGAACTTTTACTTACAAGTGTTTTGTTTATTGTAAAATCCAGTCTTAATTGTGATACTTGTTCCATTTTTGTTTTACTCTCTGTTTAAATTTTATTTGAATTTCCTTGTAAAAAGGCTTCATTGATAGTCTGAAAAACCTCTATTTATGCACAGAAAAGACAGAAGTGTAAACTCCATGAATGTGCCTTAGCCTTAACTTGGAGTGACCAGCTCTCCATGTGAGAAGGTAATTTAGTCTCCATTCTCATTCAGTCTTTGGCCTGTACCTTTGTTTTCCCCTATGATCGTTGATTTTGCCATGTGTACATTTTCTGCTACCAGTTGAATTAAGACTATCTTATTTCACACAGGCCACCAAATAGCCTTTAAATGGTAATGACTGCCAGTGACTATTGACTTGTCTGGATTTTAACTGAGGGGCCAGAGGAGGAATAGCAAATATCAATCTTCTAAAATATCTAGTCTCCCATTTCTGCATGCTAAATAAGCTACACTAAATGATTGCGGCTTCCTCAATTTAGGGCTCATTTTCAATCCTTGTTATCTATTTAGACATGTATTTCTTCATAAGTAAGTGCATACACTTTGCATGTGAAAACACATGACTAGGTGGTCACAAGCAAATCAGGGTTTGTGTGTGAACATGCAGTGTACAAAGTAAGCATTTTCAGTGTGAAAATACATATATAAACAGGGTATGAGCACATCCTTCATGTGGAGTGGTTGTAACAAGAATGAGTCACTTGTGTCCCCATTCCACCTGGCTCTACTTTAGATGTCCTTCCACAAACCTCACCACAACAAGATGGTCATCAAAGCAGAATGATACATACTCCATGTGTGGGATAAGTTAACCACTATTAAAGAAAGTGCAAAGTAGTTATGATCTGGCTCATCATTCAAAGTGAACAAAGAGGGATTGAGTCAGGGGATCAGTATTTCAGTCCTGAGCTATTTTCCCTAGTTTCTTCTGTAGAGCTAGTACACTCACCATTTCAACCAGAATCCCGCTGCTCCCTAATGATCTCTTTTGCTCTGCAGCTAGACACTGATTTAAAGCCCATAGAAGACACTGAGACCACAGGTAGACATTCAATGCAGTGTTGACAAGTTCCATTGGGAACCATATCCATTCTTCCTCCGGCAGATAGAACATTCACTACATGTGTTTCACCAACGGTATTCTCACCTTTGGAAAAAAATCAAAGCCCAAACAGAAAAATTGGGATGGAGCTCCATTACAAAACTTCCTTAATCCACCGATCCATTTATGGTTTTGTGTGGGTCTAACCCCTTTTCTCCCTTAACTCTCACTACGTTAGAGGCTTGCATATATAAAAAATCTGTTTCCACTTCATCAGTTACCATCTCTAATGTCTCTACTGAATCAGTTTTACATCTGTGTGCATTTTGGGGGGGCAATTTGATTCTTTTGATGTTAAATTAAATACTATAAACAATAAAATTGACCAGATTGACAGCTGAGTGGAAATGGTAGAGAATTACTTGTTACAGATGTAAAGACAGGAGGTGGCTTTTTTCTGTACAAGACACTGAAATCTTCCATGCACTGCGCAAAACACAGGGCCAATAGTTAGGACTGAAACAGCAATTCTAATCTGAGATACCATAAAGAACCCACTCTGGACACCTGTTCTACAGTTGTGTAGATAGACAAACAAGCTGAATATCTCCTATCAATAATAAATCAATCTGAGAAAATAGTGATCTGTTTGTGAACATTTCACTAGAAGGAAAAGCAGCAAAAGCAAAAGCATATTATTTGCCCAGCTGTCATGATAATGGGTCATAGGTTAGTCATTTTTTCTATGATCACCTTTTGTAGCTGTCAGAGTTCAGGGCAACTGCACCTGTGTTCCCCTTCCATGGTCTACCAAGGACACCCACTTTTAGGCCTCTGGCTCCCAGCCATTGCCTCTTTTGGACATAGACCCACATCTCTCTCCCTCATGACTTTTTTTTTCCCCCAGGCTGCATAGTTGCCTGCCTACATTGTGATATCCCCAGCATGCCAGATCACCTAAAAGGCCAGCATCTATACTTGGATTTTTCTTCAGAAATTATGAACAGAGAATTGCCCACAGCTCTTTATAAGCAAGCACATTTATTCTTAAGGTGAAAGCATTATAGAAAACACATTAAAAACAATAAAAGAAACTTCTCACAAGCTAAAAAGCTTAGCAGAGGTCACCCAAACTCCTATCTTGGTCTCTGGTACGTGTCACTGCTTCAAAATCCATAACTGGGTTTTCCCAATGGTTACAAGTTCATAACTGTCTCAGATTCAGAACCAGAACACCGATGGATAGTTCAGTCTTTCCTTTATACAATTTGGGCCTTTGATCTTGGCCTCATGTAACAGGTGATCAGCAGACAATGACCCACTCCTCAGGGCATAGCTTCAAAAGGCTAGATTTGCATTCACCTCCCATTAGATATCCCTCAGAAAAACCACTTAAGACTTCTTGTTCCAGAAGTACATTCTTGCCTGGCACATTTGTTCACAATAGCACTTGAACTCCTAGGTCTCACATTTGTCACACACAGACCCTTGAGGGGTTACATGCAATCCTGACTCACAAAAATACATAGAATCATAGGGTTAGAAGGGACCACAAAGGTCATCTAGTATAACCCCATGCCAAGATGCATAAACCATTAATTTAATACAATGGACCCCAAAAATACTTATATTAATTTAATAACTCTTCTAAGGATATGGCAGGAAATTGCTATATCTGTCACAGCAACAACAGTAATTCTTTATAATTTCCATACCCAAAACACTGTACAAGTATGAGCTAACTGACTCACCTAGCAGAAAGAAATCATAGTACTGTCATTCTTCTTTTACAAAGACAAAGGGCCAGATTCACAAAGGTACCTTAGGCACCTAAGTCCCAGTATTGGGAGCCATTATAATCCACAAACCACTTCTCAGCTGCCACCTAACCCTGTAGCTGCTTGAACTCACTTGGTGCCTAAATCTCCACTGTAAAAGTTCCCTCAGCCCCTAAATTTCTGCCTCTGAACATGCATGCTGCTGCCTCACTCTAGGCATCCAAAGACCTGTCTCCCACCTAAGCCCCAATGCCATCCACAAATTGGGGAAGGATAAAGCAGTACCTATTTCACTTGTGGGGTCTGAGCTGGTAGGTGTGCTCTGAAGCTTCCTACCAGACTAGTTCCCATTCAAAATCTGGATGGAGGAGGAGGTGCCACTACCCACCTTATAATTTTTAGCCCAATGAGCAGAGCACTCACTTGGCATGTGGGAGACCCAGATTCAGTTCCTCCTTCTGCCTGATGGTCAAAAGGATTTGAACAGTGGTCTCAGGAAAGTGCTCTAGCCATTGAGCACTGAATTATTCTGATGTGGGCATCCATTAATCTCTTCTGTTGAAACTTTTTCACTGTGGATATATAATTAAAGAGACATAGTAGTAGGGGAACTAGACCCTGCATCTCCCAGGTGGGAGCCCTCACTACCAGCCTACAGAGTCACACACTATCTTACAGTCTTTTTATTTCTGGCCCAATATATAGCTAATCCATCTCTGCTGTAGTACATGCTACCATGCTGTTGAGTTCAGTCCTGACTTGAGCCCAGTAAATCATGTATTTGCTGACAGTTGTTAAAGTCAAGACTGAAGGGCCATTCCTTCCTAATTAGCTCCCCAGGCACCTCACTTTTGTTTAAAAAGCCTATAGATGGGATAGGAAAATGTTCTGAGTCATGATCCACTGGATAAATGAACCTTTGACCAAGCAGCTGCTTTTCTGAAGCAAATCCATGTAGTGTTGTGTGCTGAGGTTGAACCCCATAGCTTATGGAAAATATCTGCTACGAGGGTCACAGCTCCTTAAATCTCAATCCTCACATACCCAAAGTTGAGACAGTAATGCCCCTCTCCTCCCAAGCACTGTTGAGGCTTCATTGCTCCATCTGTTTGTCTAACTGATGCACATCAAGCTGAAACCACTCCACTGGATGCAGTATTTCCTGTCACTCAGTAAGAGGAAAAACTGCATTGAGTATGAACACCATGGGTCTGATTCTCTTGTGTGGTCATTTACCCTACTGCAAGGTAAATATGAAATGAATATGAAATCCATTCTGATTTAGTATCCTTCACTACACACTGTGCACTGGTGTAGGGGAATGGAGGATCAGGCCCAATGTTTCTTCCACCATCCCAAGAAGCTCCATATCAGCTGGCCCGCTTCACCTCGAAATGCCAGAGCATAAGGCAGAGATGACAGAAGTACCAGAGAAGTCAGTTTGCATTGTCAGGAGATGATCAGTGATAGGAGAGACATTCAATAACTAGATGCAGGTGTGTAACTTGCCATATTTGGTTTTGAAGTGTTATGTTGGATGATTATTTTTGTCACTGCCCAGTGTTACGAACAAGCACATTGCATTTGAAAGCATTTACAGAACAATTCTTACTAATATTGTTAAAGCTCACCATGCAATGGATATTGTTTCTTGGCTTGGATAGTAAAGGGCTAGAATTTAAGGCACATTTCCCATTCTTTCCCTGCTATATAAAAGAAACTAAAATAGGGATTATGTGTAGTTACTTCCTAAGCAAATATGATTTGCAAAATTAGATGTCTGAGTCAAAAGTGTTATGAACTTTCATTGTCAAAACTTGCATTCAATCTGTTTGGGTGTGTTATCAAAAGATGTAATAGCATAACTCCTACTAAGCATTTTATTTTGGTGCTATTTTGTGTATAAAAAAACTGATCTTTCCAGGGAAGTTTTGGATCTATTTGGGGGTAATTTAGAAAAGTCAAAATTTCAGGCATTTTTGACAGAGATTAGGTTGTCTTCAGTGGGCTGTACATGTAGACCTAATGTGCATCTAACCTGTAGAGGAGAGTTAGCAGTCTGATGGATGTACAGAATAAAGAGAGAGAAGAAAGAAAATATTGTTAGGAACAACACATCTTAAAATTTTAGAACAGCCTCTGTTACTTTAAAAATGCATCTATATAACTTTGATAATCATACACTTCTGTAAACTTTGATAATCATACACTTCTGTGATTACCTCCACTGAAATCAGTGAAATTACACCAGGGAAAGTGAAGGGAGAATCAGGCCATTGTTACTAACACCCTTGATTTTACAAGTGAAAATGGAGTTGACAATTGCAATTTTAAAGTTACGTTAAAAAAATGTTGTCACTAAACAGATTATTTATTTTAATGAAATATCTAATAAATCAAAGCCCTCATCACATACTACATGGGCGTTGAATAATGGGCCAAATCCCTGAAGTTTTTACTCAGTCCAAATTCAGGCAAAGGTCCCATTGACCTAGGTACGGACTTAATAAAAACTATTGGAGGAGTTCAGATTTGGTCCAGTCATATATTAAAAATAAATAGCTTTCATAACCAGTGTCAATACTAAAGTACCTTCATCTGCCATTAAACTGGTGGAATACCACTAAAAATACACCTCTGTCGGGTAAAGCATGAAAACGGAGTTGCAAGCATAGAACTAGCTATGCGGACTCTGGAGTCTCCCCCGCTGCAGCCCATGGTGCATGGGCTGGAGTGCACTGCTATAGTTACTTGTATTCACTGAGAGTACACATTTTTGCAAATGTAAATATAATTTTCAAGTTGACAGTGTCCTTTTAAATACATATATGTGCAGCATAGTTAGGCTTGGAAGGGTTCGATTTTTATCATAAATGTCAGTAAAAATCAGCTTCGTTATACGCACACAAACCAACAAAAAAAGTATTTCCAGCTACAATCAAAGTTTAGAGGTAGGCAAAGTAAGAAAAATACTGATTAAGAATAAATTGGAGTCCAAATCCACTTATTTAGAATTTTGAATGAGGCTTGTTGCAAGGGGACTAGCAAATGAGTAGTAAAAGAAGGTATGATTTGTTGATTAAAGGATATTTACTTTGTATATTTTGACATGAGATGCTAACAATTTGTGTTTTAACAGTTTATAAAGCTCTAACTTTTAGAATCTCGATGTCTACTGTCATTAAATAATTGTCTGGTTCCCCCATAATTTCACACAACTGTAAAAATTTAAGATCAATAAAAATATTTTAACTGCTTTAAAATAAAATTTGATATTATCCATCAAAATTATTTTTTTTAAATTTGCCAAGGATAAGCAAAGTACATGATGGGATTAAGGCCAGTATTCTGAAGCCTACTGACATCATCACACTTCCAGAGGCTGGAGTGCTTCTATTCCACCCGCCTCTGAAATGTAGCAACTTTTCAATAGAAAAAACTCTTGAAATGCTACATAATAGTTTAAGACAGAAACTGACAAAGAATTCAACATTCAATTAGAACTACAAAGAGAATTTAAGACAGAAATGTAGCTACCAAATTGGAATGGATTCAGAGCACAAGGGTAACACCACTGTTCTGGCAAAAACGTGTTAGGGATACGCATAGGCATGACCTAAGTTTACATCACAGCTAAATGACTGATTTTTTTTTTCAGTAAGTTAAAATAATGGTATGTGTGTTTGTATGCATGCATATAAATACTATATAGTTAACAGCATTTTTGGAGAAAAAAATTCTCATGTCCAAAAGATCAGCCCCTTTGCATTTTTACAAACATATTTATTACATGGTAGAGAAATTATATGTATTCAGTGGTTTATAGGTTAAAAGCACAGAGAGTCACTACAGTCATATCTGAATTTAGTATCTAAGGGCCAGATTTTCAAAAGATCACAGATTTCATTTAGGCACCTAAATGAAGTGGCTAGATTTTCATTTATCCTCAGTGCCCAGCAGCGCCTACTGACAATAGTGGGATGTATTGGATGCTGTGCAGTTTTGAAAATCTGGTCACTTCTTAGGTTCCAAAGTGGGAACTAAACTCTGATTTAAAACATCTGTCAAAAAAAAATGTATGTACCCTTCGAGCCATTTCCTGCAATCCTCACTCAGGCAAATCTGCCATTGCATCAGGCCCAACAATGCCATTCAAATGTGAGCAGACACCTGTTGTCAATTCATTCCACAAGAACTTTTCCAAAACATTTCCTTCTGTATTGTGATATTAACTGCCATGTGCCAAAATTTTCGCTCAGCCTGCAACTTTCAACATCAATATCAAGCTCAGTCAGCTGGCCCTTGGGCCAAATCCTGTTCACCTTACTCAAGAAAGGAGTTCCACTGAGATCAACAGAGCTGCATTTGGCTCCAGAGCAGAGTAGGCTGGACTGTGTGACATCACTGCTTGCTTTATTCTATTTTTTGACTTTCTAGAACTTTGTAAGAAAAAATATGTATAGTCTACAATATAAAAGCAACTGAAAACACAAGCCAGTCAGCCTATCAGTGACATGAGACATGCTTACCTGGGTTCTGACAAGGATATTATGTGAGCAAATGTAAATAATGGAGCTTTAAAAAGCAGCAGTTTAAGAATGGTGAATGGTTCTGAGCTGTGCTTGTACAAACTACAACTTAAAAGGCTAGAGGCCTCATTTTGAGCCACTAAAATTCAAAGTGACAGAAACCTACAAATTTTTATTGCTGTGCATTTAATAAAATGTACATTTACAAGCTGTCAGTTTGAAATGTTGAATAACTGGTAGTTTAGAAGGGTGAACAGCAGTTTGGGTTGTGTCTGAGGTTCATTACTACCTACTTGTAATGTTTCTCAGATACTCAAAATAATCCTTCAGCTCAAGCACTTTTGTTATCTCTATTAATTCAACACTGGCACACAAAAATCCATTGACTTTGCAGTAAGGTCAGCAAAAGGAATTTATCATGTTCCCATAAAGTAAGGTGTAATTAAGAGTTCCCCTTTTGCTTGTTTAATGTGCTAATACGAGAACATTAGGACCAATGTCCCATCTATTGCTTCATTTTGGCAGCTGTCTGGGTTTTTGTTAATTTATAGACTCAATTATGTAGACTCTCTTAAATCCACAGCATTGGTGGGTGGTAAGGTACATGGTTAATGAAGAAACATAGGGTAGGAAACCCCTTTAATGCCTGTTTTATGTGCATCCTGGGTAATGTTTTTTAGAGAACAAGGATCAAAGATTGTAACTTTAGGAAACTCTCAAGCCAGGAATAAACGTACATGGTTTTAAGACACCCCTAAAAATTACGAGAGGGCTAATATCCCTATGATTTGTGGTCTTTTCTAAAATAAAATATCAAACCAAATGTTTGGCTCTGTATAATAAAAGCAGGTTATTTAATGGTTTCCAGGATGAAATGTGAGAAATACCTTTCATAAAGGCTTCCTAATAGTTATGTATTACAAGGACTCATGAAAATTCCTCATTTTCAGCATAAATGGAGACTCCTATAGAAACTTTATTAGATATTATTTATTCACATGCCCTCGAAGGGACTACACATGGACTTTTTTAATTAACACTATTTGCAACACTTCCCTCGTGTTTTCACTAACAATCTCATATGTTTTGGAATCCCTACCAGAAATTTGTCATCACTTACTCTAATTACAAAGTCTTCTACTACTCTAAAAGGAATACAATGAATTACAGTCTATACTTTGTTTAATTAAAAACAAAACATTGTTTAAGTAACCTTGAGGTTGTAACAGCCTCACCTCAACCACCCCCCAAAAAACCCAACAAGAAATGTAAAATAAACATTGGTTCACCATTCTTTACACACCACTGAGCCTGGCATTTGAGAGAAAGTGAAATTATTTAAAGATAAAGTAATGGTTTTGTAGACATTCTGCAGTTCCCCACACATTGAGGCTCAACAGTAAAGAAGCTCCTGTGTTTGATACTGGATATCAAACACTGCTGCTCCCTCACTTCCCCCATTGTGGGTGTTGAAAATGGTTGTCATTATAGTGTAGACAGGAGTCTAGCTTTGTTATATGTGTTGTCTAGTGTAAACAGGACTGTTTTTCTTAACATGTCTCATTGGTACAACTTGGCTGGCAGGAGCAATGTTGGGGGCCACAAATGTGGACAGGCCACAGATGGCTGCTGGCATTTTAACCTGTGTTGTCTGAATTGCTCGAGTTTGGCTAAATGGCATTTCACCCTGACGAAACTAGCACTACCACTTTGATATGGACAAGGGAGTCCCATTGATAGGAGCAAGGGTGGGAATTTTTTTAAACCTTGAACACGGTCTTGTCCCTATCTACAAGTTTTCAAACCATGTTAGCTTCTTCATGAAGAACTCAATTTGTGAAAAAAGTGCTTCTCAGAAAGCTTCAGAAATCAGTGGAGAGTGGATCCAACCAGGTCATAAAGTGTTCTACAAAACCTTGTTGTAACCTGTCAAACCAACTGATCACACAATTAGGTCCAAAACCACAGAACTCTCAAAACTGTGTTAGTATCTCCAGTATCACAGGGACAGTGTTTCAATGCAATTCTCCAGAAAAATACTCGCACTGTTTGAAAGATCTTTGTATTCAGAGGTTCCGAGTTCTTTCTTTTTCTGAAGGCATAACTCACTACATATTGTATGAACTGCAGCAGCTGTCTATGCAAGGACACGATGTGTTCTCTAAAGTTCCTCAGTGGTAAATATTGCATCTCCAAATTCAGCATAGACTTAATGGCAAAGGGGACAGAGCTGTGCAATAGATTAGTATGAACCATTTTAAAATTCATTACACAAAGGAGACTAGATATTACATATGATTGGCTCATGAGTCATGAATGATGGTTACAGCATATAAATATGCCTGTTCTACCTGGATGTGTTGTGTCTTCATGCTTCAGACTCCTTAGGAATACATTAGTGAATCCTTCACAATAACCTGGAGTCTCTTACTGCTATTATACTATGCTCTTTAATTTTTTCTTCCAACCAAAAGTCTAATTCCATTTTACTGTGTTGCTGGCCCATTAGACAGGTTTCCTAATGCTAAAGACTTAGCTTGGCTGTATCTGTATCAGAGGTTCCAATAAGTTGTATAGAGGACATTGAATAGGCCGTTTGAGCCAGGATGAATGTCTCCATACCATATGTTGCAACAAGACAGTTAAAGTTGGCATTTAAGTTGTCATTATGCTTCAAAATAAACACCCCTTGAAATGAACAACTTAATACCTTTCTCACGTGTATTGTTTTGGGCTATCTGCAGACTCAGGCATCAGTTACACATTTAGAAATTTTTCTCTGTAACACAAAGGGCTGGAGATTTTCAGTTTCTAAATAGCAGCTTAAATTCAAGCGCACAAGATGGCAAGCACAGAAGAACAGTGCCAACTTGACAAGGTACCAGAAGTTGGTTCAGTTCAACATTTGAGGAACAGGATTGGGAGCAGGCAGCACAGGCGCAGAGGTACTTTTCATGACACTATCCATGCAAATCTAGGTAGGAGGTAGTCCAATTCTGTGGTCCCTTGCTTCCCTCTGAGCAGCTGCAGGGGCTCGCAGTCATTTGCAGAATGGATCCTGCAGAAGAAGGGTAGGTTAACAGAGAAGCAGTATTCCCTACAGGACATCTCTTGTTTCTGTGCAGGGCTAGAGAGGGTACGCGTCTTCCAAAGTCATTTGCCCCACAGTCTCCTCCCACCAAGAGAGGAAGTGTAGGAAAATTCTGTGGCAGAATCCTCACCCTACTCTTCCATAATTGTTTGAAGGAGGCGCTTTTACTCATGCTTTCTTGATCTGTAAATCACCTATCTTCATGAGCAGAATAGGGGAGCAATAAGTTTACTAACTGAGGGCCAAATCCCCTTAAAAGACATAGAAAATATGTTTACAATTTCTTAAACACCATGTTTTATTTTATTACTTGTTTCATGAAGTTCAGTACAAGGAGAAGAAATTAACTAGTGCCATTCCAGTGAGCACTTGGTGCACTTATCTTTCTAGCCCTTTAATGGGCCTGAGGTTTCATCTGTCTCCAATTGAAATCAATGGCAATATGCCAGTTGATGTCAGTGGGTGCAGGACTGGGCCTTTAATCCTGCAATTCTCACCCAAGTATGATTTCCATTGAATTCCATTTCTTGACTACAGGCAGTTTAAAGGGAATAATCCTTACACTCCTGAATATAGTCCCATTGATTTGACCCAAATGTGTAAGTAACAGAAAAAGAAACCCCACCAGATACTAATTTTACACAGCAAAAGCTGCTTCCCAATATTTTAGACATAGGAATCTGGCGTATTTTTGTGCATGTCTATGTAATATATATAATACACACACTATATATAGATATATATAAGCTTTACAATAATAAAGAACAGTTAAACTAAATAGAAATTGGTTATTAGAAAATACTGTATCTCACCATGCTTTTCAGAATGCTAAGTGCAAAGGTTTTTGTTGTAGTTTGTTCCAAGGATCTATCTCTCTGCCTAGACATTCCTAGTACTCCTCCACCAACACCACACGCACACTCATTATAGCCTTCAGTACAAGAGTTTTTTTTTAAACTCCAGAGCCCATACTGCAAACCATTCTTTGGTGAGTAGACCAGTTCTCCCATTGAAGTCAGTAGACTAGCAGTTGTGAGTATAAAGGGTTCACTGGGCAAGGGTTTGCTGAATCAGACAATAGGTGTGCAGCTAAACCTCACTCATCAGGCTACATCTACACTACAGGCTAAATTCGAATTAGCTTAAATCGATTTTATAAAACAGATATTATAAAGTCGATTGTGTGCGTCCACACTAGGCACATTAATTCGGTGGTGTGCATCCATGGTCCAAGGCTAGCATCGATTTCTGGAGCGGTGCACTGTGGGTAGCTACTGTAAAATAATGAGGCCAATAATGTCTATTTCCGTCCACACTAACACTATTCCGATATAGTAATATCGATTTTAGCATTACTCCTCTCGTTTTGTAGGAGTACAGAAATCGATTTAAAGAGCCCTTTAAATCGATATAAAGAGCAGTGTAGTGTGGACGGGTGCAGCGTTAAATTGATTTAACGCTGTTAAAATCGGTTTAACAGCATAGTGTAGACGAGGCCTCAGACGAACAGAGACATTGAGTTAAGTTAGACTGCTCCTAAACCTAGGAAGAGTGAGATTTAATCCTTTTAAAATAACTTTGTAGCTGGTTATTGGTTGAGGGCCAAACTTTGCTGGGACTATTCCCACTGATGTACCTTTTGGCCCTGTATATGTCTAACTGCAAATCATATCCATTTCAATTGCCTGTCGTACAAGTCTGTCAGACATCTGCCAAGACATCATTTAATTCAGGCATTGGCATATGCCTAGAGTTTAAATATGAAGAGGATACAAGACAAATACATGAAAGCCATATCTTGCCATGTCCAAAAGCACCTATATGTCAGCTGACCAGGATGAGGGTGATCTAGTCTAGAGGTCAGAGCTGGCATCACGCTTAGTAGCTAGGATTAGAGCCATAGTCAGTAGTGAGGATCCAGAGCTAAAGGCCAAATTGGAAGGCAGGAACTGGATACCAGAGCCAAGGGTTGAGCAAGAGTCCATCATCAGGAGCCTGAGCCAAGGGTCTAGAGGACATGAACTGGAGCAACCAGGGTATCAGGCAGGGAGAGGTTCAAGGCAGTATGCAACACTGGATGCAAGGCAGGAACAACCGGAACAAGGTAACATAGGAGCAGGTACAGTGAAGGGCATGAACACTGACAGACCAGTGAGGAGCTGCTGCTGCTGGTGGTGGTATAAGAGCTGGCCTGCTGGCCTCTGCAGCCAGGCAGGCAGGCAGTTGCAGACTGCCTGCAACTGTACTGCCCACTGTACTAATGAAGCTGCCTGGAGACTATTCTGCTGTAGGTCCTGATTGCTAACACTATAGTCATTTCTTACTCAGTCCAACCTCAGTCCACGAAGGCTTCAGGATCTGGGCTATGATTTCCCAATATTATGGGACCTCTTTGAAGGAGGACAAATCCCAGGAGGTGCAGTTGCAGATCATTCTTGTGGGTGCAAGGGAAAAATTGATGTTTCCAATGAAGGAGAACTTGGCAGACTTTGCTCATGTGAATACACACATTCCATTATCTTAATAACTGGTAGCTCCATTTGGAGTAAACATTGAGACTGGGCTTTTCAGAAGTGCCAAAGAGCTTTAGGGGCATGTCACATTGAAAGTAAATGGGATTTGCGTGCGTAAGTCATTAGGTGCTTTAGAAAACACCTAGGTTGTTGCATCTCATCCAGTGCTATGAAGAAGGCTCGATTATTGGCTTCTCAGCATGCACAGAAATGAGAGACCCAGTTAGATCACCAGCTGTGTGAAGTTTTCTGCATGCATAGTTAATTTGCTGAATTAAATATACATGGATCAGGAAGTGAGAATGACTCTATAGTCTGGTGTTTGGGGACTCACCTGGATCCCAGTCACTGCCCCAGCAAATACTTAATGATGTAGTCACCCTCAGGGGGTCACAAGGTTATTACATGGGGGGGGGGTCATGAGCTGTCAGCCTCCACCCCCAAACCCTGCTTTACCTCCAGCATTTATAATGGTGTTAAATATAAAAAAGTGGTTTTAACTTATAAGGGGGAACTTTCATAGGTTTGCTGTAGGGGTCACCAATACAAAAGTTTGAGACCCACTGATGTAGTGGAACAGCTCCAACAGGAGAGATTTAGCGGTACTCCCCTACAATGTGGAAGATCCAAGCTCAAATCCCTGCTCCAGATGAGATGGCCTGAGGACTTGGCCCAGGGTCTCCTACAGGCCCCCTGAATGCCCAAACCACAGGGAGGCACTTCAGCCTCAACCTGTTTTAGCAATGGTGTTGCAGCAAGCCCTTGGCTTTTAATAACCTAAATAAAAGTTGTTATAGGTGCCTGAAAGGAAATGCAGTGTTTTGTCCTGGGTTGAAAACGCTATTTCATTCCTCTCATAATATCCCTCCCCTCCCTCCCGCGGGAGAAAACTGATTGATTTGTTTTTGTTTCTGATCAGTCCAAACCTACCACCTTTCCCTCCCTTTTTCAGTTTGGCCAGCAAACCAATCCAGTATTATTGGCACAGTTCTAGCCCTGGGGCTTTCTGTCCCGGCGGATTGACTCCCCCTCTTCCTTGCTGTATACCGGCTGTTGGGGGATCACCTTGAGCTGTCTTTTGGCGTTTCGGAGCAACAAACTTTCTGAGACGGGAAGCCAGAGCTTCTAGTAGCCAGTTAGCAGTAATTGCCTTGAAGTGCCATAATTTTTTAACACGTAGCGGGACTGATTTTCCGTGGCATTTATATCGAACTCTAAGGCTAAGAAAGTGTTTTGTTTAGTTCTCGGGGCAATTGCAGTAACGCCTCAGACACGCCGTGAAAGTTTAACTAGAAATAAACTTTCTAACCAAAAATATCTCTGCGGGAATCGAGAACCTTTACTCAAGCAATTCCCGTAATCCTTAAGTATATAAATGGACATGCTCATTACCATAGTTATGCACCTAATTCCCCCATAGTAACGAGTCTGATATAAAGTTTGGTTTGTCTGATCTTTGCATAATCATTTTGCAATAATCACCTGGGAAATATTAATTCTTTTTCTGATCTTATAGGAAGTTAATGAGAAATGTCCTTCACATGAGCTATGGAACTGGGCCAGCTGAAGGTTAGGTTGTACAGACACTGCAAGACAAAGCACCTGCATGTAGATTTTAATTTCTTTCTAATACTTAAATCGGTTATATAATGACTACAAATATTTGTTCTGTATTTTCCACAGTGGCTTTGCCCTTCGCGGACAATAATCACTTACTGTTTTGTTAGCGCGTTTCTGTCTATAGAAGACAGCCGCTGCCAGTGGTTCTTGACTGAATGATTAGACCGCTTCTGAACCAAGCATAATATAATGCAGAATAACTGAAGCGAACTCCATATGCGAAGACAACTTGAGATTCTTCCAGTTCTCTTTATCTTTGGACAGGGCGCCCTTTGGTGCTTCGGGACACTAGAACGTGAATTTCTTGCTGATGTATTAACTTTAAAACAGTCTCAACTCCAGGATGTTTTTTTGTTTGTTTTGTTTGTTTCTGACAAACTACATTAGGCGAGGAAGTACTCTGCCCACAGCAGCTTTGAAGGGTTCAGGATCCCTGAAATCTCCCAGCTCTGTGCAATACAGTACCAGTTTTCTGCATTCGCATTCCGAAGCTGTGGCGTTTATGTTCAAGGGGAACTTGACAAAGCCCCATCATTCTGCTTCATTTCTGAAAGGAATTGCAGCGATTCTAAGACACAGAGCAGCCAGGCGGGTGTAGTTGTTTAGCCCCTGCTGTTCTACAACAGAATGTCGCGTAATGAACTGTAATATATGTGATCTCTATTATGTTTAAGAGGCTTTTAGTTTGTGCAGCTCTATTAGACCCTTGATACCTCTAAAAGTAGGAATTCGCATCACGTGACCGAAAAGAATGTGAAAACAGAGTGAATGAGCTGGAGAAACAAACTATAAATCTAGGCGCTTGCACTCTGGGCTGCTGAATTGCACAGACTGATTTCAGGCGGCGGTAGATCGTGCTTTGGAGCAAGTAACTTATTTTTGGATATCTTTGAGTATCTCTGTTGTCCCTACAGGGGAGCAGGAGGATTCTAATCCATCGCTGCTGTTACAGTCAATGGACGTAGTCTCTTTTCCTCACTGTCTTTTCTCCCCCGCTTTCTGTAACGCCCTCTGTTACTTTCCATGTAACCTGAAAATATTTGGGTTGTTTAACAAGTTTCTAGCTTTTGAAGGAGGTTGCAAGGAGGAGAGACCGCAAGGAGCAAACGTCAAAGTCGATCCCGAGTAAACACTTGCAAAACGGTTGTAGCAGCAACTGAAACTTCCCTTTCTGTGCCTCCACCAATAGCTCCAAAAAGATCCCATTCATTAAGAGCTACGGCCCCGGAAGCAACTGCAATGAGCTGAGATCCTCTAATTAACCCCCCCGAGCAGTGCTGTGGCCACGCGAGGCTCCCTGTCGAAATGCCGCTGTGTATATAGAAATGCACTCACGCATATGTCTGTTTTGGCCCTTGTCCTCACTCGTTCTGGACAGGTAGGCCTGGTGCTATTTTTTTTATATAGGATTGACATGAATCGAAAAATTTGCCAGAGACTGCAGGATTTGGCCTCGTGGCAGTGTTACATCCCTACCTGATTGCTGTCTAAACAGTTTTAACAGGAAGGACTGAGACGTACACCTTCAAATTATTCCTGTCAGTGGAAAGGGCCCACACAATTGCTTAAACGTTAATGTTTTCTAGGCCACTAAACTTGAGAGACACTTTTTAAAATATAAATATATTGGGGAGATTTAGGTACTGCGCAGCTTTTGAAGTGGAGATCTAGGCATTTTGGAGATCTTCGCACTTACTGACATTAACAGCTTGGAGAACAAATGCAGTATATCCACATGGACATTTGGGGGTTTAGAAACTGCACAATGATATCCGATACTATAGGAAAATACATTAAAAATAGCCAAATAGTAATCTTGGACAAAACCCTACGCTCTTCATTCAGACAGAACTCACATTGACTTCACTGGAAGCAGGATCGGGTCCTATTTATATTTTACACTCTCTAGGAAGGTGTCTAGGAGCTATAACCTTTCACTGAGTGAGTGATCTGTGTAATTATAGCTTACGATATTGGTGTGGTTTTCAGTTTACTAATCTGTATAGGCTGATCCATAAATCCTAAAGCAGGGACCTGATCCTGCTCTCATTAACTTCGGTGCCTGGTCTCACTGGGAACAGGGCCAGTGTTCTGTTCATATCTGTGGGGTGGTTTTATTTGTTTGTTCGCCGTTTCCTTTGTTACCTGCCAGAGCAATGACCATGTTTTTGTTCTGTTTATACAGGGCCTAGTCCAATGGGGATCCTGCTCCATGGCTGGAGAAGCTAGGCCTACTGCAATACAAATAAATCTAATACAATAATAAATAACAAATCACAGAAGCCTGTTTAATAACTAGTGGAAACGACAGAAAATCGATTGTGAATCGTGTCCTTCATTTCGCTATTGTGCTGTTTCACACAGTAAATGACAATGCACACCCCTAATCCTTATTGCTAAGCAGCAGAAAGACAAGGTGTTTGACTCTGGTTTTGGAATCTCTCTTCTTCACGTTGCGTAACTACGCGGGCATGGCGTGTTCTCTAGAGCAGAACGGTGTAGTTGGCAAACAAGGATCCGAATGAATTTCGGATCGAGCTGCCTCCCTAGTCTGGGCTTTCGCCAAGATTATCATAAAGGCAGAAGTAAATGGAGCCCTGTCCATCAGGCAGAGACTAGAGCAGAGCCTCCACCCCGGGTCTGTCGCTTCTGGGATCTGCCGGGAGCCGTAAAGGGAGGCGCGTGCGATCATTCCGAAGCTTGCTCTCCAGACGCCTTTATCCTTGGTGGTGGTGGCTATACAATAAAGGGGAATTGCTCTGCTCCCAGAGGCTCTTTGCTACACACAGGGCACCATCAGTCTTCACTTATCGCTGCGACTTGAATGGGACCCAAGCAAAACAAAGCAGCGCCGAGAATTCTGCCGAGAGCTAATTATCTTGGGTCGACTCCACTTAAGTGTGAACAGCCGCAGAATGGCAGGGGACAATGTGCTCGCCAATAATGCGTTTCCAAAGGCATTTAGCACGTTTGCGCGGGGAGGGGGGGGGGGCTTGCTAGCTCGTCTCTCTCACACAGACACGCGTGCATGAGGCACAGGCTGAAAGCAGCTGTGTGAGCGCATCTCAGCGCCACGCTAACAGTGCGCTCAGACCTAGCTGCTGGGCAGCTGATCAATCTGGGGGTGTAAACGCTGATTTCCCAGATGCAGGGAAGGGGGCTTGGTCTGGCATCTCCCTTCCCCCTAGGAGTACTCTTGCAGCTGAGCGGACTGCTGAAATGGCCCCATTATCCCGCCGTGTTTCAACCACATATGGTGGGTGGATTTAGGTGTCAAAAGGAGGAGAATTAGAAATGGTAATTGTCCGTCATTAGAGGCGAAACGTGATCTGTCACAACAACTGGAACATGTCTGGGCGCTAGCGAAAATAATTTGAATGATTAGCGCTCATTATGGATGTCAAGCCGCGTCCATTAAGTTGTATAAAGAAATTATCCTTGACGTGCGAAATCAGACTGCAAATATACAGGCCTGGCATTCCGCAGGCCCAGAGCGGGGAGGGAGAGGGCCGCCTTGGCTTCCTAGCGAGCTGCAGAGGGGCGATCAGCCCAGCCTAGCCCCCAAAGCCCGTCCAGCCCCAACCCCGCAGCCGAGGGGCAGCCGGCCGGTGGCCTGGCTCGTCCAGGATTCCCACGCGTCCCGTTAGCTGTTCACTATCCAGCCCCTGCCCTGTCATCCCAGCCGCAGAAATCAGCAGCGATGGGTGCTCTGCCCTTCTGGTGCAGGACAAAGTCCCATCCCGCAGCCTCCACTTGCTGGGTGTAATTCATCTGGAGAGGTGAGCTGGGCTGGTCCTGCTAAAGCGAGAGGACCTTGTACACCGCAGAGCAACTAGTACTGGAAGGGGAAAGAAGGACGGAGAAACTGAGCTGCATCCGGGAAACAATTCGCGTTGTATACTCAGTGTAGCTAATGGGGCTGGCTTTCACCTCCCAGTGGTTTTCCACAGAGAGGAAAGGATGGAGACAGATAAGGTCTTGTATCCTGAATGGCTGAAGGATATTCTGGAAGCTGTCACCTTCAGGGACACATCTCCATCACCTGTTGTTGCTGGAGTCTTTGACAGAACCAGTCTCTTGATTCTTCCCCCAATCGCCTGAGCTCATATCCGCTCTCCTTCCTGTGACTAATAGCAATATCAGTGCATTTAGAATGCCAGTTCTGTCTCTGCATTGCAGCCCGACACACGCCTCTCTCTCTCACACAGACATCTCATTACCTCTGCGCGAGAGTACTGAAAAATGTTTGAAACTCAACAGGATCTCCCGTCTATCAGAAAATATGCCTAAAATAGCGACAACTATTAGTGCCTCTTTTAGAAAGAGAACTAAACTATTATTTTTAAAGTAGAGTGATGTGCCCTTACCATGGGATGCATTTATTTATTTTAATCCTGCTATTATTTGGGTAAGATTGCAGTATTTTTTTCTCTCCCTCTCCCCTGGAATTCCAGACATACCTTCACTTGATCACACTACAATTAACCTGATGTTTAAGTATGTTTTGGAAGCATTAAAGATATAGACATATTTTTGAATTTATAGGCCATCCGTACTCTACCGAGGATTTTTAAGCAGAAGTCCAGGTTGAAATCAGATCAATGGCACGATCTTCAGTCTGCACAATGGAAATCGGTCGCTATTTTTTTTATTTTACTTTTTTTTTATGGCGAGAACAAACAAGTAGACAAAGAACACTTGCTGTTCGTTGTATGCACAAATAGCGTGACTGAGAGAGTCCAGATGCTAATCTAAGTGAATGATGTAAATACACCCTCCAAAGGGTATGACACACACAAATATTAGTATGTTTAGAATAGGAAAATCAGGGCAAGTTTTCTTCATCTCGAGTTATTGGGAAAATTTTCAATGTCTATATAAAGTTCCAGCTGTTTCCATTTTGTTGTTCTTAGTTTAATTTGGGACTATAAATCATCCTTGATTCTATGAAATTTTGTAATAGCTAAAATGTATCTTTGTCTCTTCCACTGCAACCCCAGAAAAAAGAAGGGCCAGTTAGTTCGAAAACGAGCGCTTAGTACATCTGCACAGAAGGTAAAGTGACATACTGATTCTTTCCCTAAACATTGCGAAATCGAAATAAGACGATCTTCTGAACTGCTCCATATCTGAATTTGCTAAAAAAAAACAACCCACAACAACTTGCAGTCACGATCAATACCCCCAGGAATCCATCGAAAGGTTAATCCACTATTTTGTCTGTCTCTAGCTCCTTTACAACAGTTATTTTTGCGAGTTATTTTGTGCAGCCACTAATTAAGGGGACCTAGTTCAACATTAGAATTAGGAAACCAAGTAGCTGCTCCATTTAAAATATGAGCTTCCAGGCAGTGACCATCCAACAGACAAATATTTACTTTTTCGTTTTTTATTCTTTCAGTTTTCAAATCTGGGTTCTTGTCAAAGCATTTCGTCCCTAGTTATTAATGGAGTCCTTTGCGGCGCACATCGGTTCCCTCCCGTAGTTAAAACGTGCGGCAAGGTACAGTGAAGGTACAAACGTTTAGTATGATCTAAGCCAAGAGAAAGGATGGGAACAGCCACTGGACGTTTGTGTAGCAGGGACGCTCATTCTTTGGGGGATCGCGAATATGCTTGATGGGCCGGTCCAACGTCTATGATTCACTATTACAACAAAAACACCAGACAAACAAAACTCAGTTGTGAACACGGAACTAGAGACACGATTTGGCTGAGGTTCTACTACAAACGTGCAACTATTCCCAAACTGAAGTTCGCCTAGAAATAGATTAACCCTTATTTCCTTTGCAGCACGGATGGTTTATTTCCCCTACAGATCAATTTTTAAAAAGCAATGATCCGTGCCCTCAGAAAAACCCCACCCAGCTTAAAATATAGCTTCCCCACCCATTAGTTAGTGCTCATCATCAGTGCCTTTGTCACGTCTCGAAATATGGAAGCAGGTCGTGTTTTTATCCTGAGATTTCCTAGCATCCAGTGTAGGTATCTTCATGCTGCACATATGTGTGCTATGATTTATATTGCAGTTACCACCCTGAATTTCTCTTCGTCAAATCTGCATTGGGTTTTTCCAGCTTCTAGGACTAATCTACCGGGCCACAGGGATCTGAACGTCAGACTTCTATTCTCTTCTTCAGCCTCCTTACCAGTCCCTAGCTCAGATTTCGTGTCCGAAGAGACCCCCGTTATTAGTGTTATTACCATTAATTATTAATATGAGTCCTAAATTATAAATCGCCATTTTGTTTTGCCACCAGCCGTCCATGAAAAGGCTTCAGTGTAATGATTTCAGCTTCAAACCCCTTGTTTCTAAAACAGGACTGGAGTTCCGAGCGTGCTTTCATTTCCTGGTTGGGCTCTGCAAACCTTGCCCCGATTACACGTTTTCATTAATAATGTATGCTTTGTCTGACCAGAGGGGCATCCGGCAAGAGCTTGCCATAGGACGTGTGTCCACACGCAGTATGTGACAGCCGCTTACAGCCCTTACAATCTGTAAATACAAGGGTGCTCTACAACCGCAGGTAGCAGCGAATTGATCAGCGTCAGCCTGGTGTTTATTATTTTAGCAGCAGGCACACACAGACGACAGGAGAAATCTGCTGGGGATCCCTTCCCTCCTCCCAAATCTGAACTCTTGCTGCCGAAAAGGCGAAGATGTTTTCCCAGGCCCTACACGTGTGCCTATATTTAATAACAGACCTCATGGTAGGAGATAAGGAGAGTCATGCAAGAACCTCAACAAGAACTGGCCTCACTGCCACAATCCGCGGGTGGGAGTCCAGTAATCTGTAACCTACACCTTTGGAAATATCACTTCGCCCTCGTTTTTAAGGACAGTAGCCAGGGGCTAGATGGTTTAAATCATCATAAAACTATCGCGTGGCCGAGCAGGGGACGTTGTGATTAACACATTGCACAGCCGTACGAGAGACCCCAGATAGTCCCAGGCCAAGTAAAGTAAGAGTGGAATCCTGCTCATCCCGCGGGAAGGAGGCAGGGCTACACCTACACCATTCTGCAGCTGTCCTCTGTTGAAGGAGCAAGAGGCATTATTGGTGGGCTCTCAAGGAAAATACATCCAGTCTGCCACCCAGAGGAGGAAGGGGCTTGTATCTTCATGGAAGCTGTGATGAAGTGGGACTGTTCTTAATGTTTCTGCTGAATATTGTGGGGGGGTGGGGGGGCTCAGTTTCTGGACGATACTCTGTCTCCTGGCAACTAATGGCCCTGGCCCTTCCTCCCTGCAGGGGGATGCTAAAGGTGTGGGAGAACAAAGAGGTCAGGTGACCTCCTGGCCCAGGAAAGGAACTCAGCAGAAAAGGAGGGGCTGGAGGGGGTTTCACTTTTGGGCTGGCTGGAAAGAGGCAGGGAACCTCAAGTCTGAGGTCTAAGATCCTTGCCCCCCAGAGGGACCTGGCTGAGGGGTCCTTGTTGTACCTACAAGCCCTGCTTGGGACTGTGTTCCTGTCCGCTAATAAAGCTTATGTTTCACTGGCTGGCTGAGAGTCATGGATGAATTGCAGAAAGGGGGGTGGGGAGGGTGCAGGGCCCTGACTCCCTCACACTCCCTGACAGAAGCCCACTGTGGATAAAAAGTAATAATAACGCTATCTAACTGTGTTAAGATAATTGATCACATACAGAGTCCTATCCCTGTGAGACATCACTGCATGGAGGAAATACTAGGAAGAGATCTTGAAAATTACTGCGGGTCTCTAGCCTTCTTTTGGTCGGGGAAGTGAGAGGGGAGGTTCTAGGTAAGCAGCCCCGATTCCGGCTGGACAGTTGGGGTTCCTTGCGCCCCCTTCAATCGGACTTCGGGGGTGGGAGGAGTAGTAGAGAATGCTGGTCACTAATTTCCTCCAGGATGTGGGCTAAGTGTAGGTGCCCAGGGTAATCTGTTTAGATCTGAAATCACTAGACCGCCTGGCACCACCGACCATACAGGACTACCCCGTGAACTCCGATAGGCCTGATGAGAATTACCAGCCACTAGCTTGATTCGTTCCTCGCAGAGATCCCAAATGGTACCTGGTCTATACTCCGCCTCACTGTGGACAACCGGGCCTCTGCCAGACGGCACTCTCTGTCAGATCTAGAGCCAGCTTCATGCGCAGCTGAGGCTGCTGTGCTAGGGGGAGATACTGAAGCATTGTGAGCTGCAATCTCTCTCGCTCTCTCTTCCAAAAATCGAACTTTAAAGGTTTCTTTGCTTTCCTGTTACCTAGCCAAGCCGGAAATATGGATGAAAGCAAAGCGATGGAAGTTAAATTCAGACCGGATGCACCAGGTGCTGATGCATAGGCGTGGATGCATCTGCCTACCCCTACTGCTACCTCACCCAGATCGTGCATTTGCGTTTCCTTTTGGATCTTAACCACACCTAAGTTCAGTGACAGCAACAGTAAACAGAAGTGATTGTTTTCACTTCCGTGCTTAGCTAGCAGATTGCCCCCTTTCCTTGCTGAGCCTCACAAGAGTAACTTGCGTCTTTCTGGTGAGCCTATTACTATTGGTCTTACTTGAGCGCCTCTAATCGTACCCTTGCAAATCGAGTGAAAGCCTCAGCTAGTGAAGAATGCAGCGACCCATCTACTTCGTGGCGATTGCTGTGGAAAATATCACACCTGTGCTTCACAGGCTACTCATTTACCTCCAAGTGCCAATCAAGGTCCTGGCGATGTTGATCTTGGAGACCAATTCTCCTCCCATGTTTCATCTCCACAACTGAGTTCGGTGGGACCCTGTGGCTGACAGTCTCCAGTTTGAATTATGAAGGCTGGCCGCACCATGAGGTGGAGAGCCCTTGCCTCGGAATTAGCTGCCCCCCCACCGGTCCAACCCTGCATACTTTTTGGTGAGCGTCAGAGCACAAGGCGCAGTTCATCTCTACTTACTCAGGCTTCCGGGTGCCAGAGGGTGATGAGCCGCAGCTAGAATTGGCATACGGTTTTTTTTAAGTGATGTTTTAAAAATATGTATACATGCTCCCAGCTAGTACAATAGATACACTTGTAGAAGATGTTTCCCTCAATGAATATAATTTAATAAACACAATAAGGCGAGGTGAACCTGATAACTATATCTGGTGGCTATTTCTGATATGCAAATCAGCAGTGAAATGGTTAATAGTGTACATAATAAGACTTGGTATTTATCTATTGCCTTACCTCTTCCAGGGTCTAACATCCCACGTCCCTTCGGGCTGTTACTGCAGGCTGGCTCCGTACTCAAGACTACCCTGTATCCGGAGGACTATCACTGATAACGGAGTGTCCTATTGCTCTTAAGCTGCTTTAAAGCCACAAATGATTCTTACGTCCACAATCATTAACAACTGCACCCTTTGCAATTAAAAAAATCCCCCTAACATGACATTTTAGCTTGTCTACGCCAAATCCCGCAGATCTCCCAGCATCTGTGGATTGCTGTGCTCAAATACGCCTCTTTTGCGCCTGTTCAACACTTTGTTACATTGTTTATCTACAATTTTATGCAAAGGCTGCAAATAAATGGCGTTTCCTTCGGAAGACGCTGCAAATTGCCAGCCCCTTATGGGATGGTGTGTTTCTGGAATCCTAGGAAGCTAGCGGTCCTACAGTCCTCAGGCAACTTTCTCATTCAAGTGAACATGAGACAAGATTAAGACAGACTTGTATTCTGCAGGTACAGCCACTGAAGCAGCTCTATTTCGTTAACCGAGCTTCGAAATGCAGATGTTTACTGCAGCGAGCCTTTGTGCTTGCGGGGCAATAGTGGTGAAATACCCTGACTTTACACAGTGTGCGTTTGAATGAGAAATATAACGGTGATTTCCACTCTGCAGGCTTCTTCAAGGAAGTGAAATCGAAGTCCCCTTTTTACCGTCCCTTGCTAACAAACATGCACGTGTGTCTCCCTCGTCCCCTTTGAGCTGAAACGAAACCCTGACCCAAGTACGTTGGCTGTTTCTTGCCTGCAAAAGCATTTCCCAGCCCACAAAAATCCCCTCCTTGTATTTAGCCGTTCGCCTGTCAACAGAGTGGCAGAGGCCACGTTACTGTCATTAACCTTTTCATCACCTTTGCTCCCAACAAATTCCTTATCACAGTTCACGTGGATTCCCTTGGAATAAGGGCAGGTGCGATCTCTTATCCACGGGGTTTTCAACGCTCTATTAAGCACAGGCCCAGTGGCGTTGAGATGGGTGAGGCCCAAGTCAGAGTACCGGACACAATGTGGTTGAAACAGTGTCATTTAGAAAGAGAGATTTAATTGTCAGTATTTTTTTCTTGTGACATTTTAGGCTGGAAGATTAGACTGACTTCTGTTTTGATTGCTTCTGCCTCTCTCTCTACGGGCACAGGGAAACATGTCCATTTATGCATGTGGACGTATATATAGAAAGATACACAAAGATAAATAAAATATTAGATTATACAACGATTTGGTTTCTCTTCTCTTTAATTGTAGCTTTTTGTTTACTGATTACGACTTTTTTTATATTTAAAACTCGTTTTCTGCCAACGCGTGGGTGGATATTTATTCACACTAATTATTGCACTGATTTGCAAGGTTTCCTGCTTTTGATATGAAAAATCTCACCCAGGACACGTATTTCGGATTTAATCACTGAAATGTTGATGACAACAAGAAATGCATATTTTGAGATAAAGGGCTGATTTTTAGTGTCAAAATCCTACTCTGTCTCAGCTGTGTAAATCCACAGTAATTCTATTTACTTCAGTGAAGTTACGCTGGATTTATAGCGGATTTTTCCCTTTAAGGGAAAATAAAAAACAATAATTGTTTCTACATAAAGTGTAAATCATTTCTTTAAAAAGCGGGGGGGGGCATTTTAAGAATGATCAGTTTCAGTTTCTTTGGGTTTAAAACACGTGTACTATTTCTTAAACATCAAGTTTTATCACAGACAAGAGAAGGAAATTTTAGTGTTTTAATATTCTATAGCTGGATGTAAAAAATAAAAATAAATGCCAAAACGTCAGAATAATTTCATATAGATTATCCTCGATATTTTTTACCTTTAGTACACACAATCACCACTTTCCTTTCATTTTACATTTTCCTGCAGCACTATATGGATTAAAAATTACTCAATAAAAACCACATTTAATTATAATCAAAAGAAAGCTTCAACATAACCCTTTTCCTTCGCAACAACTACAAAAAACCCTAGAAACCCAAACATCCTTCAGATCTCTACCCAAAAGCTGAGGTCAGATCCTCCTTTGGTGTAAATGATCATCACTCCTTTGAAGTCAATGGCGCTCTGACAATTTACACCAGTTGAGACGGCCTAAATCAGCGTTAGTAAGCAAAGGTGGCTGCAGGAAGAGAAGATCCTGCGCCTTCATGCGTGCGAAAGCTGCAGCAGTGAAAAGAAAATCGGAAACAAATGTTAAAAAGTGTGTTGAGAGGAACGATGGGTTATCGGGAACTTTAAAGGGGCAGAAAGGGGCCCCGAACTTGCAACCCCAATGTCCCATTTATTTTCATGAGTTTCGCCTGAGAAAATACTTTAGGTCTAAGGAATTACGTTCCATTTCCCTCCCCCCCGCAACATAATCGAAATAAAACATCCCCCACCTCCTCGTTTCAAAATCGCAACCCCACCAGATCCTGCTGGAGTTTCTGAACGTTTTCCTTGTCAGGAGCAATATTTGAACATTGACCACGAAAAATCTACAAACTAGATTTCGCGAAAACTGATATTTACAAGGAAGAACAAAACTCCCTAACTCCACTTGCCAAGGCAAACAACTCCCTGGGCTTAGGAAAGATATCTCAGCGCTGGGGTGGGCGGTGGATTTCCAGGTCTCTCCTCCCACCGAGGAAATCGCTGCTAGAGAATTCCAGCTTTTCACTGCCATGCAGAGGGAAAGGAGAGGTTGGCCTCCCCTGAATAATTTAAAGAAGGAAGATGAATCTCTGAGTATGTAGATCTATGTATATTCCGTGGGTGGGGCATATTCCATAGATGGATGCACATAAACCCAATCCTTAGACGCTTAATTTTGGAGCCTTTGTGGAGTATAATAACCACCAAGGAAAAAAGGTTCATTGGCAAAGTAGCTTTAGGGATTCAGGGGGAGGAGAAAGCATTGGGAAATGGCCCAAGTCACGCACACCTCCAGAAACAAATATATTAGGTTGCGTTTAGGTCTGCTTGCAAAATCGGTTTCACTACTTCGGTTCTTTTGAACGATTCTTTTTTGTGCGAATCATACGAAAGTCCCTCCAATCAGCCCAGAAAGGAAAGTAGTGTAACAAAGGAGGGCAGGGAAACGTGATGAATTTTTGGCAAATATCGCCCATTGTCATGTGCCCGTGTCCAAGTGTCTCTCCACCATGAAAAGGACTTCACTGCACGAAACAATAAAACGCAGCTCTCTTGAATTCGGTCCCGGACACTACTAGGAATTTGGACGGAATTATTGGACGTAAAGACGCTTAATTTACGCGTGATACTCTAAAAAGCCATGAGCCTTAGCTGGAAAGTACAGAGTCATCGGCACACACACAACTCACGCAGCCACAAATTCTCCCCCCAGTGTTTTTCCCTGGTGTACAATTCCAGAGGAAATAAAACACTAGGAGGATCATGCTGCCACAGCATTTTGTAGTCTTTATAGATTTGTTTCAGGAACTTTTAGGAGATCAGTTCAAAGGAGGGAGGCTGCCCCAAGTGGCTATTTCATTTTTATATGGATTTCGTAGTTTAATTAAGAACTGGAAGTTTGGAAGGCGATTCTCCGCCTACCCGATCCAGTTTTGCAGCTTTAAGCGTCGTGTGAAGTAGGACCCCTGGCTATGCACAGCGTGCTAGGGTTATTAGGTAAGCACTGCGCACAGGAATGAGAGAGTGGAAAATACATACACTTGGAATAACGATTTTGCCATTCCGTGGTTTGAAATTATAAAACAGGCTGCCGACGACTTGCTCCATACAATCCCCACAAGAGCCAGCACCAACAAATATGGCCTCGACGTCCGAGGGATTCACTATTGCTAGCAATGACAAAAAAAAGTTAAAAATAATAAAACAAAAATAAAAGAAAGCTAATCTGCCCACCCACACACATTCCTCCAGAGCAGATTGTGGATTGTTAATTAATCCAGTGCACAAAACCCTTACTCCTCAAGTCCTTTCTAAAGCAAAGTGCACGCTCTGGATAAAGTGCACTTTAAATTGTACTCGTCCAATCAAATACTTCGGAATTTATCTTTTTAGCCTATAATTATAGCGAATATTCTGACTTCACTGCATCCAAAATGTAATTTAACTAGACATAAAATATTCAACCTCTCTCTCAGACGGAAAAGAGACCTAGTATTGTTCTGAATATATTTGATCAAATATATGTCAATACCTCTAACATCAATGGTCCGCAGATTCACCCAAAATGTATTAATCTAAACTGTCTTCCGCTAGGGAAATGAAACAATAAGTACTGCCAGTGGAGGGGAGGAGAGGAGATACTTTCTAAACGAAAAATATCTGTGCGTATTTAGAATTCTACGCAAAACATAGAAAGTACACAATGGACATAACTATGTGTTAAACTAAAGTTTATAAATTAAAAAAGTACAGCGGATAGCTTACAAACATTCACAATTCATTTAAAGTAAATAATCTAGTTGAGTGCACAGTGCCATTAAAAGAGGAAAAAGTCACGAATTACCTTGCAAGAAAAAGACTTGTTATATAACTGAAATAGATCACAAACCCACATGATAGGTTTGCTGACGAATTTCAAGAAGGAAAAAGAAGAGGCACTGAATGGTACTGATTTTCTCCATTACGTCCATTTTTTAAAAGCCTGACTAGAAATATTCACATTGAATATAAAAATAACAACAACAACTTTAGTACAACTGGAAAGTGCTAAAAACTCGTTACTTCTCCGCCCCCAACCCCCACCAAGGAAAGCTACGAGGGAGAAAAGAGGTCTGGGCTTTTTGATGCAGGGCTCACCCTTTTGTGACACATCTGTCCTTTGCCATGGACCATGAAGAACAGGAATAACATGGGCAACAAAGAGCACGGGGGATTTGAAAGAGGTTCCTTACATTCAGCACCATAAAAGGCACACACGGTTTGCAATAATTTGGAAGACCAAGGACTCCAACAAATAGAGAAAAATAATCTTCCTTTCAGTCCATGGGGGAGTCCTTGATCTCCTGCTCTGATCTGGGTTTCTTTTTCCTTTCTCTCACACCAGATTCGGGTCTGTATCAATCCGGAGCAACAACATTAGCAGAACAAAAACAAACAAGCAAGTTTACACGGAATAGAGTGACAACATGGATACCATGAACTAGTCGTGCCGAATTACAAAAGTTCTCGGCTTGGGGTTGGGGGGGGGGGAGTTTGCAAAAGTTACAACTTGGACAGGAGGAGGAGGGGAAATTACCCAAATAACAATAATAAAAATAATCAAATAAAATAATAATAATAATAATAAATACTGTCCGGTGCATACAGTCCTGCAGCTGGAGCTCGGGGCTGCTTTGGGTCTGAGAGGGCTGGGGCTGGTCAGTGTCATTGAGTCCCCGCGGCTGCGGTGCAGGTGGACAGGGCCCACCCGGGCAGGCAGTAGTAGGGGTAGTAGTAGGAAGGCTGCAGGGAAAGCAGCGAGGGCGGCCTCAGCATCTCCCCTGGGTGATACTGTCTCTGATCGTCCCGCACCAGCACTTTCACCGCCACTTTCTTGGCGGCCGGGGCCGAGGCCAGCAGGTCCGCGGCCATCTGGCGCCGCTTGGTCTTGTAGCGGCGGTTCTGGAACCAGATCTTCACCTGGGTCTCGGTGAGCTTGAGCGAGGCGGCCAGGTCGGCTCGCTCCGGGCCCGAGAGGTAGCGCTGGTGGTTGAAGCGCCGCTCCAGCTCGAAGACCTGCGCGTGGGAAAAGGCCGCCCGCGAGCGCTTCTTCCGCGGCTTGGGGGCCGCCTGCTCCTCCTCCCCGGCCAGCAGCTTCTCGCACTTGCTGCCGCCGTCCTCCTCCTCCGGCGGGCTGCGATCTGCGGGGGAGAACAACGGCCGCGAGATCAGAGACAGGCCAGGCTGCGCCGGAGCAGGTCACGGACCCAAACCCAGGGACAATGGGGCTAGGGGAGATCGTCATCCCCCCGCAATGCGGCCTCCTAGGCACAGCTCAGAGGGCAGGCCTAGGCCCGCAGCAGGCCTGGTTCACGGGGAAGGTCACACAAATCCAGCCAGGCACAGCTCAGGGGTAAGGCTGCACCGCACCCCCAAACCCAGCCAGGCACAGCTCAGGGGTAAGGCCGCACTGCACCCCCAAAACCCAGCCAGGCACAGCTCAGGGGCAAGACCGCACTGCACCCCCAAAACCCAGCCAGGCACAGCTCAGAGGTAGGCCGCACTGCACACCCCCCACCAGGCACAGCTCAGGGGCAAGGCCGCACTGCACCCCCAAAACCCAGCCAGGTACAGATCAGGGGCAAGGCCGCACTGCATCCCCTCCTTATGCAGGCACAGTTCAAGACTTTTGACTGCTTGCTTTACAGGTCTCATTTCATCCCCGCAAGGGGGGTGGCAGGAGACGCAGACAAGAACAGGATCACGCTGCGTTCCCCAGCCCAGGGATGTCTTCGGGGACTACAACTCGCTCCAGCCGGGCGCAGCTCAGGGGAGCTGTTACACTGCACCCCCCAGCCGGGGAACATGTTAGGATATGTCCCTGTCCCACTCAGACAGCCCTCGGGGGTCACGGGCTGGCCCAGCTCCTCCCACCATCACTGAGGCAGAGCTCCGGGGGCTCCTAGGACATTTCAGACACTCGGCTTTACACACGTCTCATTCATAAGGAAGGAGCGATTGCAGGGAAGTTAGTGATCGGTAACTAGGGATTATTAGTGGGATGGCTTTTATCTTTTGGGAGCACATCAGAGAGCGCAGCAAACGCTCTGAATCGCTGGGCAAGAGACGTGACTGCTTGTGCTGAGCTTGCTTTCCTCTGTGGTTTTGCATTTCTCTCCTTTCATTGCACTGTTCTGCCTGCGTCATCTGGACTTGTCTGGCACCCAGGGGCGAGGGGATGGCTCCCTCCTTTGCCATCATTATTCTTTGTTGTCAATTGCCTCGCCTATCCCTTTTAAAAATAAATAAATCCCCGGTGGAAAAGGCGCCTCTGAACCAAGGCTTGTGGGAGTAAAAAGGCAGCTAGAAAATATTTCACTTCTCACAAGCCGCAGGGAGGCCGCCTGCCGCCAGCAGCGAGTGTGACCCCAAATGCAAGGGCCGGGGGGTTCTATTTCCTTTAGCGCAAAGTAAAATTGTGAGCCCCACATCGTTGCTGTTAGCCCAGACCATAAGGACCCAAGGCTTAGGCAGGGGAATACACCTCACCAAGAGCCCGCGAGATGTGTTCACTGCTCTTCTGCCCCCACACTAGTTCTTTTCTTAGCAAAGTTATGGTCTTGGTAAACTTCTCACCATACCCAGTCAGGTGAATCTTTGTAACAACTTGTTGTCTGAAGAGCACTTCCAGAACACAGAGCTGGTGGCCGGTTATTGTGACTGATCTATTTAGCTGTGCCATTCACACACAGGGTCTGTACCTCTCTACCGCGAGCTTTCTATGAGTCCTTCTGCCCCCCATCTCTATTCTGATTCTCCTTCCTTGTGAGATGCCCCAGCTACAACCACTAGCCAGCGCCCACCCCGGGAGAGCTCCCGAGAGACCGATTCTCCTTCGCCCTTAGGGACGGGAGGCATAAGGCACAAGAGAGCCCGGCAGCGATCGCACACCATGCCACACCAGGGCAGGGCACGCTGAGCTCGGCCACCATCAGGAGCTGGGGGCTGGAGGGCTCTGGACCAGGCATCGCCAGTGTCCGGGGCACTTGGGCACACAGGGAAACGGGTGTCCAAACTCTCAGAGGGCTGATCGCAAATCCCAGGGGACCGGGAGTCCCAGCTCTCTAAGGCACATGGAGCTCAGCTGCTGGCACTGGGGAGGGGGGGTGGCACCAGGGCTCCCCCCACCCAGGGCCATCCTCGGCCCATGCCCTCTCCACCGACTCTCCCCCCACAAGCGTACCTGAAACGCTGGCCGACATCTCGCTGTCACTGAGGCCCTGGGGCTCTTCCTCCTGATCCCCAGGCTGAGCCTCCCGCGCAGGCCGCCCCCGACCAGGGGCCTCTCTGGAGCGAGCGGTGCTGCCGGGCGGCCCCTGCTGCACCCCGGCGCCCTCCTCCTCCGAGCGCCTCTCGCCCTCGTGGTCATCGCTGAGCGCCGAGTCCGAATCCCAGCCCGCCGGGGCTCCCATCGTCCTCCCCGCAGCCGCCGGCGCAGCCCGGGCGCAGGCCGGGGACTGCAGCAAAGTCTCGCCCGCCTCCGCCTTCTCGCCGAACAGCCTCCAGCAGCAAGCGGGCGCGGTGGGGGTGGTTGGCGGCGGCCGCCCCGCCAAGTGCTGGGCGCGCTCCTCCTTCTTGT
The DNA here is from genome assembly GCF_003597395.2 of Chelonoidis abingdonii. Classification (NCBI taxonomy): domain Eukaryota; kingdom Metazoa; phylum Chordata; order Testudines; family Testudinidae; genus Chelonoidis; species Chelonoidis abingdonii. The sequence goes on along the minus strand of NC_133773.1, from coordinate 117,082,053 downwards.
TGAGGATGGCCTGAATGGAGAAAGGCGTCAAGGCGCTACCGCTGCGGACAGCCATCGGCCCCGGGGCCGCTGCGGGGAGAGCGGGCACAGAGACACCCAAGCGAGAGTTGCCGCCGAAGCGCCCCGGTGCACCAGCGCCTGCCCTGGCACCGGCGCCAGATCCAGTCTCCGCCCAGATCCTGCTCCTTCAGCTGGGAGACTTCATCGCCGCCCCCGGCTGCAGCCCCTGCTCCCCGGCTCGGAGAGGGCTAGCGGCGGTGGGGAGCTGGGGAGGCTTTAATACGCCGTTCCCATGCAGCCCTCCCATAAGAGCCTGGGTGGCTGCCTGGCCTGGGGGCTGCTTCTGAGCCTCCCTCGCTCCCTGTCCCCTGCAGCAGCGGGGTCCCTCGCGGCGCTGGACTTTTTCCTGCCTCTAGCTGTTCCTTTGCTCTTTCCTTCTCCTTTTTCTCCCAGCCCCGGTGTCATGCCTCACCTATGAGTGACAGCCCCGACCCCGAGCTTTCCCATTGGGCAGCGCTCCACGCAGGGTGGGAGTTGATTGGCGCGCCACAGCTGGAAGCTGTTGATCTTCGGTCAGGACTGGGCGAGTAGAAGGGAGTCGGACGTGGGCTAGTTAACCCCTTCCTCCCTGGGGTGGGGGGCTGCATGTCCATGTCACGGACGCCCTTCAAGCCTGGAGCGATCTATCCGCCACGAATAGATCTTCTGTACCCTAACCCAAGGGGTTCACAGAAATGTATTAGCCCTTTAACTTTTCATTCTAAACGCGTGCTGGTTCAAAGGATCGCCACGAGTTTCCATTTATAATGTACAAGATCCTCTCACTTTCTATATTATGGTTTAACCCACCCCAAACAAATGCTTCCGTTCCTTGTGAAAAACCATGTACTTAATCCGAATCATTAGCTCTCAGAATTTCGGGGTGCTTTCCCCTCCTTCTCTCTGTTGGTTAAGTTGGGAAATCGATGTAGTGACCCACTTTTAAAATATGGTTTAATTAAAGTTGAAACAGTCAATGGAAACATAAACAGTGTTCCAAATTAGGAAACTTTTTGAAATACGGCTCTCTAGGAAGAGTCTTTAACATTATTTATTTCATAGTCTGTTAGGGACTGTAAAACTGCGCCTGAATTAAAGCTGCGTATGCTATTTACCTTTATATTGTGGAGAAAAACGTTCAGACTTTGGGTTGCTTGCTTTATAGGGACCATTCAAAATTTCTTCAACAATTTTCTAAAACGGGGTGTTATTTTTTCTATTATTGTAGTTATCTACAATTTGATGCTTTTGTGTCAATGATTATTTTAATCTAATGGGACTTTTAAAGTCATTTTTTTGTTACTGCGATAAAAAACGTTCTTACTTCTAAATCGCTATATGACGGAAAGAAAATAAATCGAAATAACAGGAACATTTTGGAAACTATGGACTCAACACGTATCTTATAAATGTTACTTATTTAAACATATACAACAAATGTGTCTCAAGTATCATGTTTTATTTTCCCCATTTAAAATATTGTCACTCTAATAAAATATCGAAAAATCCCGACTGGAGTATTAATAAGGCAAATGGAAAATATAATCTCAGTGCTCCAGTTCTGAGTTTTGGGTTTGATGATGAGGGCCAATACAATGAAAAATATAATCTAAAGATTCTTCGTTACGGAACTGGCGGTTTTTATCGTGTAATAAATACACACGATTTTACTGCCTGGAACAGAACCTCGCCTCTTTTATAAACCTATCGAAACCTCCAGCGTTTTTTATTTTGTTGCCTGCAGCAGCGTCGTTTTACACTCGACCAAGAAACCGATTGATTGTGAACGATTCTCGTTCAAAATATTTCCTAAAACTTCAGTATTTCCGCCAAAAAATACCTGCTTTGCCCTGCGCAGTGAAGAAACCAAAAAGCCTCTTTGATATGACGAATGAGGGTCTGATTAAAGCTTGGGAACAAATAAAGCCACTTTAAATATGATCTGGGCTCCCTCTTCTCGTGTTCCCATGACCTCCTGGGTAGTTATCAGTTCTGGCACGTCGTGTCTAGGTTCATAGGTTCGGGCAATAGACATGCGAAGGAAACTGGGGGTGGGGGAGATGGAGAGGGTAACAGACATATGGGACATATATGAGGGAGTATGTGTGAAATATGCAGCCCACGACCCTGACTATCAGTAACTATGCACGGAGCTTCTGGGTGCTGTGCCGTGTGTTTATAGTAGCCACGCCGGGAGCTGTACGGGTACCAGGACCGATTAACAGCGGCTGGGAGTGTGGGGTATGCGCGTGGCTGTAGGAGAGAGACACACACACGCTGGGAGTTTTGAGGCACAGCCTGAGTAACAGATGCAGGCACTTGGCATAGGTGACCCGGGTGGGGGTGACAGAAACACGCAAAGCGCTTTCGAGGCGCAGAGCGGCGCGATGGGGGCAGGGTCCCCGCGTGCCCAGGCGCGTGCGGGGAGCCCGCGTGGGGACTGGGAGCGGAGCGAGGCAGGACTGCGGCGCTCCCAGGCCAGGCTCCGGGCGCCGCTAGAGCCGCCGCTCGGATTTACACATAAGCTGCTGGACGCCCCCCGGGGGCTAGCTCGCTAGGGCTGGGCTGCTTCTTTGCTAGGCTGCCCCCACGGAGTCCCGGATGCGCTTGCGGTGCCCTCTCCCAGCCTCGGGCGAGAAGGCCGGGCAGCGAGCGCCGGAGAACAGGGGTAAGCAAGCCGGAGTGTACGCGGAGCCTGAGGCCGGGCCAGGCTGGTTGCTCCAGGCGCGGCGGCTGCTCGCAGCTGCCTGGGACCTACTGGGTGGTCCGCGCTCCTCGCTGGGCTGAGCAGCAGGCGCAGCTCCGCAACCATCAGGCAGCAGGACGCCCAGCGCCGCGGAGCCGCTCAGTTTGTTTGCTCTGCCATCCACAGACTGATAATTTATGACCTGTACGCGCAGTTGCCACCGGGGCTCAAACTCCAGCCTGCCGGCTTCAGCTCTGCCCGAACTCAGCTCCGAGCATTCAGAGGGTGAGAGTCTGTATTGGGGTGTCTCCCAGGCAGCCCTGCGTATCCCTGCCCTGCACCAGACATCCCACTGGAGCAAAGTTAGGGAGACGCACAGTCAATCCGGCTGGTGAGGGAAGGAGAGAGAGGATCGCTTGTCCGCAACACACATTCACTGCAGCTGACTGGAAAGTCTGTGCCAGAAATCGCTTTTATTCTGACTTGCAAAAAGTTCATTTTTTCCCCACTAATTTGTCATGATTCGTTACAAATAATCTCTTCTAATTATCATCAGCCAGGAGCCTTCTAATCAGATGCAATGCTCACTTATTAGTTTGCTAAAATCGTTTTTTAAAAAGTCATTTTTTTCAATGGTCCAGTGAAATGCCTCTGTATACCGAGAAATAACGTTTTTTCTTCCTGGAGCCATCCATTCTGCACTGAAACAGTCTTGCAGATCTAACCATATTTACTGCTTTCCTTTACACATCGTCGTATTGTTTTGCAGAGATAAATTGCTTCACACAGTAAACTTGAAGTCACTATTTACAACCGTACGTTCGAATTATTCACCAAAAGACCCAGGACACTTACAAATAATTACTCCCTGATAATATCTGAGAGAGAAAGAGGAAAATATATAAATCTCCTCTGCAGAAGAAAGTTAAGCAATAAAGAAAGATTTACAATGTTGTTTAATTGATAGGTCAGAGTGTAACATACGAATGTCCCGGAAGTGGCAATTTCCACATCTCCCTCAATCCATCAGTAAGTGTTTTATAGGACTCGATTTCGCCTTAAAAATAGAAAACAAGTATTTTGTCTGAGTTGCCATTTTATATAGCTGACATGCAGATAGCAAATCTTTGTGTATATTATATATCTGTTTTAAAAGTGTGATGCTTTAGATCTACCTGTTAGTTCTTCACAGGAAATTATTTTGCATCTATCTAGTTGGGCTTAATTTATACAGCTCCATCTCTTTATCTCCTGTATCAGAAACTTTGACATATTAATTTCAGCGAATAGATCATCTATTTTTCCTTGCAGTTTTTGTTCTCTGTCTTTTCAGATCATGTCAAGAAATATGAGGAAAAATAGCGGTCGGATAGTAGATCTTAAATATTATGAACCGTAAAAACACTCAGTTGTAAACAGCTCTACAACTACAAATAGACAGGCTGCGCCACCTAGAGGCAGTTCTGCATCAGTACTCACTCTCATGGCTGTCTTGCTGCTCTGTTAAGTAACTCGGCTGAAAACAATCTTGATCCTGATTATTGATTAAACAGAGAAGTAGTTCATGAACACAGCAGTAATCTAGCATTCGGCAACACAGTCTATGCTCTGAAGGACATGCCTGTTAGTTGGTGCAGTGCTGATATATTTTTAATGTAAGTGTTTAAACCAAGTTTTGGACAATTTAGATATTGAATCAGTAGAAAGTGATGTGAGCGAGTAAGGATGACCAGTGTGAGTAAAGGTAACAGGATAGGGCCCAAAATGGCCCAAATTTGAGTTATATCAGAGGCCTGGGAGAAACCAGATATTTTTCCTTTAAACTGCCTACGGAGTAGTTAGAAGTGTCCTTATTTCAGATGAATTACTCCTTTCTTAAGCTGTGAGTCTTTCCTCTAGGACTGAAGAGAAAGTAGGCTCAGACTCAGAATGATGGCCCACAAGTTCCTCTCAATATTGTGGTATGTCGAAGAGACAAAATGGTATGAATTGGAGAAGGTCAAAGTGCATACTTCCTGAAATGTGACATGAGTAAGGCATAAAACTATCTGGTCAACCTTCATCACTTAAGCATTCCCTAACTTCGATGGGGATAAAGTGAGCAGGATTTATCCAACATGCCTGGATTTGGGGAGCACTAACTAGCCCTCAGTTAAAGAGGGTCACATGAAAGAACCCATAGTGGAATGGGGAAAATAATGATACTCATAATTATTACACAGTATGGGAAGCAGTCTGGAATCCACTGAGTAGCTAAAAGTCTTTACCCACTGATCAGAAACCTGTGCATGGGTTCATGTCCAGGCCCCTAGCCCATTCTGAGCTGCAGCCTTAAATGTCTTTTACTAAATACTTGCACAGGGCCTACTTCTTTTAGCCTGGGGTCCTTCATATTAATACAGTTGTGTAAATGCTTTAAAAATGTAAACAAATTTTTTTTCTTCTTTTTAAACAAATAATCCCCTGAGGTGTTGGAAACCCAAATGGAAATGACCTGCTTGTTTTCACTGTCCAAGGTAAGTGAAATGCAAAGGAAATACATACATACATACATACACACACAAATAAAGAGATTGCATAAATGGAGGAAAAGCAAATTAGATGTTTAACATTCTCCTATTTAAAAATGGTAAGGTGCTATGAGTCTCATAGATAATGTTTCACAATGGAGCTACATCATCCTTTACATGGGAGTAAACTGCATAAGGACAGAAAACCTTGTAAGTTTCCCTGACATTGTTCCCTTAGGGAGGTAGGGTTTGGCCACCTGGGGAACCAGCTGGGGATTTGTTCCTCCCACATCCAGTGGTTCTCCCAAGACCCATGCAGATCTCAGGAATTCCAGAGGCTAGAAACATCCTCAGTGAACGCTTGTGCTTCTACACTGGCTTCCTATCCCTTATAGCCCTTTCCTAGTCCATATAGAAGCACAGTTGCAACTGAGATGTGCTGCCAAGTGCTCTTCCTCCATCCGTGGTGGTTCCAAAGCATGGAGAGGGACAGTTCCTAAGTAATTCTGCCCAGGGATCATTAATTTAAGGTGAGATTTCCCCTGAAGAGCAGCTGTCTCCCAAACCGTACTCTCAGTTTACCTCCTTCTGATTGTACATGCATGGATCCCAACAGAGCCTCGTGGAAGGTCTTTCATGGGGTGTGGGGAAGACAGGGCCACTTCTGACTCTGAGTGGAGGGAATGATCTAGTACAGTGGTTCTCATCAAGGGGTGAACAAACCCCTAGGGGTACGCAGAGGTCCTCCAGGAGGTACATTAACTCATCTAGAGATTTGCCTAGTTTTACAACAGGCTACGTAAAAAGCACCAGAGAAGTCAATAGAAACTAAAATTTCATACAGACAATGACTTGTTTATACTGCTCTATATACTATATCCTGAAATGTAAGTACAATATTTATATTCCAATTGATTTATTTTTACAATTAATGGTAAAAATGAAAATGTAAGCGATTTTTCAGTAATGGCGTGCTATGACACTTATATTTTTATGTCTGATTTTGTAGGCAAGTGTTTTTAAGTGAGGTGAAACTTGGGGGTACACAGGACAAATCAGACTCCTGAAAGGGGTACAGGAGCCTGGAAAGGTTGAGAACCGCTGACCTATTAGTACATTACTTTTATCATGACTGTGCTCCTTTAAAGTTCTGCAATATATGCAATGTAAAGGGTTCTGGACAGAACACCAATTTCACAAGAAACCATCAGGTCAGCCTCTTCTAAATAGGATAGGATTACATTTGATGATAAATCATGTTTCCAGGTGAATCATTCCAGATGAAATGCATGGTGATTGTAGTATGTATATTGTTTAAGTAAGTTACAACAAAGATTTCTTACTTATTTATTAGTGGGTCTTCTTGCATGATTAACGGTTGCAGTACCAACATGCTCAAATTGCTTTTACAAAAGCAAGAACCTTATGCTCCTGCCATTGTTGTCAGTGGTATGTTTTATTTACTTTAGTGGCTGCAGGAAAGGCTCCTTAATATTAATAGAAAGATTATCATGATTTTTAGAATTGCATTTGAACTAAGCAAGTATTTTCCTCTTAATATTAAACTTTAAACACACATTTAATATTAAAAATTAGAAATTTTAAATTTATCAACCCCTGAGATATACTTACCAAATTAGCGTTGGTAGGTTTTAATCCAGATTGTAATCTGCTTCTTTTAGCTTTTTCCCCATATAAGGAAAATGAGATGTTCCTTTAAGACTGGGAGACACAAATGCAAACATTCCTATAGAGGTTTATAACTAAACTGAAAGTAATGTCTGAATCTTGCTGGTTGTTGCAGGGTGACGCTATTTGGCCCCGTTTAAATGCTCATAGCCACTGCTCCTGGAAACAAACTAAAACTCCTATTGTAACCTCATTTTTGGAGTAAAAAGTGGAATCCTGGCATGCAAAATACTGAAAAAACAACAATGTCAGCACTTTGCAAATGGCTTCACAGTTAATCTCCCTTAACGTACCCCTCCCCCTGCCCACGAAAAGGAGACAAAGAAAATACTTAGTTAAAATTATCTGAATAACTCCTAGGAAAAAATTAGAGATGCACATTTACTTCCACCACTTATACAGTGTCACCGAAAGGCAAAATGGGATATTGACTCACTAAGGGCCCAATTCTCCTTTACATGTTCAGGCAAAACTCTCATTCTAGTCAGCCTTTTCCCTCACTTATTGCCCCTAGTGCTGGAATGAATTGATGTATCTTCTTTATCTTCTGATATATTTGTCTGTTACACTCTGTACATCTTTCAGAAGTTTGGCTAGAATTGTTAATAATAATGACATAGCATGCTAATCCAAAGATCTGGGAGCATCTTGTAAATAGTAATTAAGCTTTATAACCCTTTTATGAAATACATATATTACAATACTTTGCTTCTGGACTTAACTTTCCATGTGTAGTCTCGATGCTTTAAAGGAGGGTTAGCATAATTATTCCCATTTTAACAGTAGAGCAACTGAAGCACTGAGATTAAAGTCCAACATCATATATCAAGTATGTGACAGAGTCAAGAATAGAATGGCTTCCAGAATCTACTGTACCTATTGGGAAACACCCCCTCTTATATGATTTATTAAGACATTCAAATTTTAATGTATCCCCACTCATTAAAGGAAAGTCATTTGTCCTATGCAAGGTTCTTATGCTATCAAATGTTCTTGTTGTCTGATGCTACAATCTTTAATTAGGCAAAACTCACACTGAAGTCAGTCGTCTTTCCTCTTTGTTTCTATTGCTACAATCAATTAATGCCTCACCTTCATCTTATATTTGTCTTCTATATTCTGAAGGAGAATTCATCTTTCTCCTCTGACAAATAGTTATGTAATTAAAGCCAGTGGGAGTTTTCCCCATGGCATAATCACTTACAAGTAAAATAAGGTAAAGACCAGTTAAGTAAAACAAGTAAAATAATACTGGACTTGCCTACTTCACAAGGTGTTATGAAGTTTAATTAATGGGATTTCATATTTTTGTATGAAAGATGTTAAGTACTATGGTCAGTTTTGTAATCACCTCAGATTCAGTTTTGCATCATTTTTAATATTCAAATTCAGTAATAAATACATAGACAATAACAACAGAAGAATCCAAAATCCACCAGTGGCTACCCCTTGTAAGCGCATTCTGATCGCAAGAAATTATCCAAAAGATCCAGGATCTGGTTACAGTGTGTGACACATTCTTCACCTCTGGGTTTTTCTTTGTTGTGTAGACATACTTTGAAATCTTACTAACAAGGCTCTAGCCTGTTATCGTTTGATCCCCAAAACCTTAAGGATGTCTTGACAAGGGAACAAGACTAACTCAGGGAAAATAGGGTTTTAAAAACCCAGCTCCTAGACCGGAGGAGATAGCAAACAGGAGCAGCAAACAGGGGAGTTTTGCAAGGCAGTTTAAAAAGGGAGTATGAGAGGCAGATACACATAACAAACATACTCTTTAAAAAAAAACGTAGGCCAATAACACCCCTTCCCCCCAAAACAAGCAAACGGACACAAAAAGAACCCTTCAAGAGTAAAAATAATGCAGGCAGTAGTCCAGCCGCAGAGTAGGGGTTAGCCAGTTTATTGCACTGACTGCAGCACTTACATCACCTGCCCACCAGGCAGGTAATTGTATGTGTGCATTCGATGTGAACAACTCATGGCCCTCAGAGAGAGAGACTGTATGGGCTCTTGACACCAAAGTTGCTGAACTGGCAGAGCTAAGGGAGACAGAGATACACAGAGGAGACTTTCAGGGACACAATAGAGCAATTCCACCTCCAGTCTGACAGCCTTTATGTTGTTGAGAAGGGTGAAAGTCTCTGGGAAGGAGAAGATCAAGCTGGAGTAAAGGTAAACAATCCTGTAGTTGGGACCCTCTCCTTCCAGGTGATGTCATGGTATCCTCTCACACTGAGAATACTGCTCCTGGGGCATGAATCCTAGTTTCTAGGAAGAGCCAAATAATAGTAATGGGGGATTTAATTATTAGAAATCTAGGTAGTTGGGTTTTTTAAGACTGTGAGAACTGCCTGGTGCAAATGTTGTGGATCATTACAAGACATCTAGACAGATGTACGTGCGGTACTGGGGAGGAGCCAGTGGTTGTGGCACACGTAGGTACCAATGACATAGGAAAGGATAGAAGAGAAGTTCTGGAGGCCAAATTTAGTCTGCTAGGAAAGAGATTAAAGTCCAAGACCTCCATGGTAGCATTTTCTGAAATGCTCCCAGTTCTGCGTGCAGGGCCAGAAAGACAGGCAGAACTGCAGGGTCTCAATGCATGGATCAACCGATGGTGTAGGAAGGAGGGTTTTAGGTTGATTAGGAGCTGGGGAAACTTTTGGGAAAAGAGGAGTCTATAGAGGAAGGCTGGACTCCACTTAAATTAAAATGGAACCAGATTGCTGGCATGTAAAATTTAAAAAGATTGTAGAAGCATTTTAAGACTAAGGGCTGGGGAAAAGCTGACAAGTGCAGAAGCACATATGGATCAGACAGAGACAACCCTTGGAGACTGTCATAAAGTATATTTCCCAAATCTGAACCTTAGCGTCCAAAATTTGGATACCTGCATGAAACCTCTAAGCTTAATTACCAGCTTAGATCTGATAGCCTGCCACCACCCAAAAATATAGTGTATTTGGGGCACATCTGAACCTCCCAACCTTCCCTGGGGACCCCAAGAACCAAGCCCTGGATTCTTAAAACACAGGAAAATAACATTCCCCTCCCCCCGGACTTTCCAAAAGTGAGAGAGACGTAATCCTGACACAGAGAGAATTAGCCTCTCTCAATATCCCCCTGTCCTCCTCCCCACCCGTCCGGTGTTTATACCACATCTCCTGGATAAAACGAAGGGAAACAAGTGAAAGATCATCAGGTTCTCTAAAAGAAATCTTTTAATAAAAGAAAGGAAAAAGTAAACGATTATCTCTGTAACTCAAGATGTAAATATTACAGGGTCCTATAGTTTACAGACAAAGGAAGAACCCTTCCTCCAGTACCAATACAAATCAAAATATTCTCAGCAACTACACATATAAAAGTTAACCAGGCCAGATCCACATGTGCAAATAGAGTAAACACAAACCAATTAAAAAGGCGCTAAATCGCCTGTTCTACTTACTATTTGAACAGAACTTTAGAGAGCCTGTAGTAAATGTTCTGGTCCTCTCATACCCCCGAGAAAAGACCCAGCGTACACACAGAACAAAGGAACCCACACCAAAAACTTCCCTCCACACAGGTTGAAATAAATCTTGTCTCCGATTGGTCCTCTGGTCAGGTGTTTAGTTCCCTGTTTGTTAACCCTTTACAGGTGAAAGAGACATTAACCCTTAGCTATCTGTTTATGACAGAGACGTATTCATTAAAAGGGGAACTCTATATCCTAGCAAAGAGTATAGGAAAGAAGTTACTAAAGTACAGATAGAAGCTAATGAAGAACAGTCAAATGTAAAATAGTCCCATTTAAATATACACATAAAGGTAAGCAAGTGAATATTGGCAAAATGTAAAAGTGCTTATATATAAATGCTAGAAATCTAAATACTATGATGGGTAAACTGGAGTGCCTGCTATTAAATGTGGATATTGATATAATTGGCATTGTAGAAACTTGGTAAAATGAGGTTAATCAATGGGGGACAGTAATTCCAGGGTGGTGGAGTGGCATTATGTGAAAGAAAGCATAGAGTGAAATAAAACAAAAATCTTAAATGAATCAAATTGTGTCAGAATATACCCAAGAATAGAAATTACAGGCTTGAACAATAAGAGTATAGCCGTAGGAATGTACTACCAACCACCTGACCAGGATGGTGACAGTGATTGTGAAATGCTCTGGGAAACTAGAGAGGCGACAAAGGCAGAAAACACAGAGATGGGAGATTTCAACTATTCTTATATTGACTGGATACATATCACCTCAAGACAGGATGCAGAGATGACATTTCTAGACATCATAAATGACTGCTTCTTAGAGCAACTTGCCCTGGAACCCACAAGGGGAGAGGCACTTCTTGATTTAGTCCTAAGTGGAGCATAGGATCTGGTCCAAGATAGAAGGTGAATATAGCTGAACTCAGTAACAGCAACCGTAATGTAATTCAGTTTAACATTCCGTAGAGTGAAACATGCCAAAGAAACCCACCACAGTAGCATTAACTTCAAAAAGGGGAACTACACAAAAATGAGGAGGGTAGTTAAATGGAAATGAAAAGGAACAGTAACAAGGGTGAAACGCCTGCAAAATGCATGGATATAATTTAAAAACACTATAATAAAGGCTTAGACTAAATGTATACCCAAAATACCGGGGAAAAAAACAAACAAACAAACAGTAAGAGGGCCAAAAATGCCACCCTGCCTAAAGAATACAGTGAAAGAGGTGGTAAGAGGCATCCTTCAAAAAATTGGAAGTTAAATCCTAGCTAGGAAAATAAAAAGTATAAACTTTGGCAAGTCAATTATAAAAGTATAATAAGGCAGGCCAAAATAAATAAATAAATGAAAAAAAATGAAAGAGCAGCTAGCTAAGGACACAAGCTAACAGCATATTTTAAAAAAGTACATCAGAAGCAGGAAGCCTGCTAAAGAGTCAGTGGTACCACTAAATGAATGAGGTGCTACAGGAGCACTCAAGGAAGACAAGGCTGTTGCGGAAAAGCTAAATGAACTATTTACATTTGTCAAGGCTGAATCCCCACTCTGGCACTTTGACTGCAGAAGGTGTGGGCCTGCAAGGATTCTAAAAATTAATACTGGCCACCCCAGGCTGGTATTAAACTCCCAAGGTTACAGTTTTTCTCTGAGCTTGGATGGATAGATGCTGCCACCACCCACGTGCAACCCCCCCCACCCCCTTTTTAGAGAACCCAGAAAGGCACACTTGAGAATTTCTTCCTGTGGGGTCCCTTCAAGCCCTTTCAATCCCCTTCCAGGGAGAAGCTGAGAGAGAAAAACAAAGGAAATCAGCTGTTGCCATCAGCTAATTAAACATATGCACAAAACCCAATCCTGTTCTTAAAAAAAGGTAAATGTTATTAAAAACAAAAAGAGAAAATACATCTGGAACATAGGTTTCAGAGTGGTAGCCGTGTTAGTCTGTATCAGCAAAAACAACAAGGAGTCCTTGTGGCACCTTAGCGATGAACAAATTTATTTGGGCATAAGCTTTCGTGGGCTAAAACACACTTCATCAGATTCATGGAGTGAAAAGTATAGTAAGCAGAATATATATTATAGCACATGAAAAATATGCGCTATAATATAGATTCCGCTTACTGTATTTTTCACTCCATGCATCTGATGAATTGGGTTTTAGCCCACAAAAGCTTATGCCCAAATAAATTTGTTCATCTGGAATTTAGGCTTTTTGCTAGATCTTACTTTTTGTATTTTTTTTTAAAGCATCAAGATAGCTCTCTTGACATTCAGCTTAAAGGTTACAAGCAAAACAAAAGCATCTGGGGTTAGCACAGAGGAGTCAACAAGCCAATAAGAAATAACCCTAATCGTGTCTTGCTAGACATTCCCTGATTTACTTACATATCTGGGGTTTCAGATAAGTAGGTTTGAGGTGTGATTTGATGCTTTTTCATACCTTGTTTTAAAGCCTTTTACAGCATAGCTCCAACCCTGTTCTGCTCTGTCCCCTGTCTCCAGAGAACAACAACGAACAGAAAAAGGGATTTTTTTTCACTCAATTTTAAAAATTTCTAGCCCTCCCATTGGCTCTTTCTTTTGGTCAGGTGCCAACTCCCTTTCTTTTACCTGTGCGATTTTTTAAATCCTTTACAGGTGAAGCAAGTAGAGAATAGTTTCTAACAGGGATTTTGTAACTAACTGGCTGGCTGGGTGTCCATAAAAGGGAGCTACCCCACCTCCCTTCATCTATCACAATTGTCATTGATCTTCAGTGCAGAGAATCTGAGGGAGATTCCCACACCTAAGCCATTCCTTTTAGGTGACAAATCTGAGGAATTGTCCCAGATCGAAGTATCAGTAAGAGGGCAGAAGTGTGCTTTGGAAAAAAATAGATACATTAAACTAGATAGTATTCATCCAAGAGTTCTTAAGGAATTCAAATGCGAAACTGAAAACTACTAGAAGCTGGGAGTGGGTGACAGGGGATGGATGACTTGATAATAACCTGTTCTGTTCATTCCCTCTGGGGCACCTGGCATGGCCACTGTTGGAAGACAAGAAAGTGGGCTAGATGGACCTTTGGTCTGACCCCAGTATGGCTGTTCTTATGTTACTAACTGAGGTATGTAACCCCTTGCTTAAATCAACCTGTACCAGAGACTGGAGGATACCGAATGTGACGTCAACTTTAAAAAATGGTTTCAGAGGTAATCCTGGCATTTTCAGGCTAGTAAGACTAACTTCAGTACCAGGCAAGTTGATTGAAACTGTAGTAAAGAATAAAATTATCAGATACATGGATGAACATGATATATTGGGGAAAGAGTCAGCATAGCTTTTGTAAAGGGAAATTGTACCTCACCAATCTATTGGAATTATCAGAGGGTGTCAACAAGCATGTGGACAAGGATGATCCAGTGGATATAGTGTACTTGGACATTCAGAAAGCTTTTGATAAGGTCTCCCACCAAAGGCTCTTAAGTAAAGTGGGAAGCTTCTCTCATGGATGAGTAACAGTAATGCCCATTGGTCTAGAGGACAGCCTAAAGCAGTAGTCAAGTGTGCCTGGGTGGTTGGGTTGCTGACAAGTCAATCTGTCTCAATGTTCTTGCAGGGGTCAGTAGCTGGAAGATCCAATCCAAAGGGCTGGGTCAGTGGGTTGGGGAGGGCGAAGTCAGACATGGCAGCAGGGTAATAAGACAGGGTCAGGGGAGGCAGTGTGGTATCAATGTAGGGTCAGGCAAGGTGGTCTAGGCAGCAGCCAATGGTTTGTTGCTCATAATTTCCTCTTTCAGTTGGGGCCCTTTTTATAGTCTAGGTACCCAATGCCATGATGCCTGTCCACCCAGCCAGGGGGCTGGAGTGTAGCTGCTGTTGGCTCTGTAGACCTTTAGCGTTAGGGCAGCAGTGTACAACTGTGGCACAGCATCTAAGGATGCTGCCAGTGGGCCTGGGTTCAGTAATGGGGTCTTTACAGCAACTGGTGAAAAGACAGGAAACAAAGGGCCAAAATAAATGGTCAGTTTTCCCAAAGGACAGAGGTAAATAGTAGGATTCCCCAAGCCTCTGTCCTGGGACCTGTTCTGTTCAACATATTCATAAATGATCTGAACAATGAGGTGGCAATATTTAAAGATAGTTAATTCCAAAATTGACTGTGAAGAGTTACAAATGGATCTCACAAAATGGGGTGACTAAACAACACAATGGCTAATGAAATTCAGCTTTGATAAGTACAAAGTAATGCACCTTGGAAAATATAATCCTAATTGTACATATAAAATGATAGGACCTAAATTAGCTAAAGCAAGAGATCTCAGAGTCATCATGGATATTTCTCTGAAAACATCCACTCAATGTACAGTAGCAGTCAAAAAAGCTTACAGAATAGTAGGAACCATTAGGAAAAAGATAAGACAGAACATATAATGCCACTATATAAATCGAAGGTCTACCCATGCCTTGAATACAGCATGCAGTTCTGGTCACCTCATCTCAAAAAAGATATTAGAATTGAAAACATGCAGAGAAGGGCAACAAAAATAATGAGGGGTGTGGAACAACTTCCATAGAAGGAGAGATTAAAAAAATTGGGACTGTTCATCTTAGAAAAGAGACAACTAAGAGGGGGAACATGGTAGAGGTCTATAAAATCATGACTGGTGCGGAGAAAGTGAACAGGGAAGTGTTATTTTTTACACAACACAAGAACCAGGGGTCATCTGATGAAATTACTAGGCAGTAGGTTTAAACCAAACATAAGGAAGTAGTTTTTCCACACAATGCACAGTCAACCTATGGAACTCATTGTTAAGGGATGTTAAGTCCAAAAGATAACTGGGTTCAGAACAGAATTCGACAAGTTTATGGAGGATAGGTTCATCAATGGCCATTAGTTAAGATGATCATAAATGCAACCCCCAAGCTCTGGGTCTCCCTAAACCTCTAATTGCCAGAAGCTGGGACTGGACAACAGGGGATGGATCACTTGAAATTGCCCTGTTCTGTTCATTTTCTGTGAAGCATCTGGCACTGGCCGCTGTCTAGGACAGGATACTGGGCTAGCTGGACCATTGGTCCATTCCAGCATGACCATTCTTGTGTAATGTTCTTATGCATGTATTCCTAAAACGGTGAGTTCCCTGGATAGACGTGTTTGCTACCAATGTGAACATGAAATGTCGTGTTCTGTTCCCAATGAGGAGTTAATGCAGAGTATAGGCAAACAAATTCTCAAAGAAGAAAGTGAGGCTACTTACCTCATAGTAACTGGAGGCCTGCAAAATGCCTTTGTCCACTTGGCTCCCAGACCAGCCTTCCTTCCCCGCCTATATGGAGTTCTTCTCTGGATTTTCTGTACTAGTGAAGGAATTGAGTGGTGATTAGGGTTGCTCAGTGCTTTGTACTCTTGCTGTAGGGGATACAAGGAGGTGCAGGGCACAGATGCAGTCCCACTGGACATTTGTGGTTAAAGAATCCAGGCTTGTGCACATGAGAAACACACACACATACAGTTGGATCAGTTTGAACAAAGGAACCTTCATAAACTCATCCTGTGACGTAAGTAACACCAGTCTCTTTTCAAATAATGGTGTTCCTTCACTTCACCATAAGAACAAGCATTAAAGAATACTGCTTAAAGCATCCAGCCTGTAGCTTTCCATTTAATTGCTCTAGATTGGAATGTAAATTTTCTCACTTGACTATTTGCCTGGGAAGATTCTCATCTCCAGTTCAGCCAGTCCTTGATGCCTTCACTTCCTACCAAGTCAAGGATTCCAGCTGTCCTGAGCAGGGCTGCCGAGATCAGCTTCAAACTGGTCTTCAGAACTACAGAGAAATTCTCTGGAGTCTTTACATTCCAGAATCCCTCCAAGGAGTGGTAGATTAACCACCGATCTCATTGACCTGTGGATCTATATCCTGGCTGGCAGGGCACCCATTGCCAATATAACTTATTTCCACAGATGTATCTTGGGCGGCCAGTGCTGGAGATCAGTGGATCTAGCAGGCACAGGAACTGAGGATTTGTGGGATGAGGGCTGGCCCTGGCTTTCCTCTGTTTCCCCTTGTGTATGAATTTTCTGTAGTGTGCTACCATGTTATATATTATGGAATGGGATCTCCGACAACCCTAGAAGACCACAGTAAATTGAAGCACAAGAAGTAGCAAAAAGTGCATGAGGCAGGCCAGACAGGGAGGAAACCAGACCTACCAGAGGAAAAAAGCATGAAGTGGTAGGGCTTCCAAACCCCTTATCTAGGCCCTAATGGTTGTGGTGCTAGACCACCCTCAGAGGCCCCTCTCTTCTGCTTTCTCTGTAGGTACTTGCCTCTCCATTCCAATACTGGCTATGATTCAAGAAGCGAACTGGCTCTTCTCCACAGTATCCAGGAATGCAAAATCTTCGCTTACTTTAATTCAGCCTTAGTAAAGAGTGTTTTGCAAGTATACAAGATTTGGGGCAGAAGAGAGTGCTAAGTTCAAATTCAGTTGAAAGAAGTTTTATCACTAGTTCAATGGATATTTTTTTTAAAATGGCCTTACCTGTTTACTTAGTCTGAGAAATCCTTGCAGAATAGAGTTAAACCCATTATTAAGCAAATCTTAGCGTTTGTTTATATTAGAAGAATAGAGTGAGACTATCATTGTCTCAAAAGAAAACCACATTCCAGATCTCTGCTTGCTTTGGGCTTTGAACAAGAAACAAGTATTTAATTTTGACATTTTTAAGCTTACACACTGGAAATGGTGACAGATTATTATGACTGTGATTGTTAACCATTTTCCCTGTCCTGTATTTCTTCTTCATTCACTTAATAAACTTTGACATTTAAAGAGAAATTATTGCATATGTATGTGATAGTCATAATAAAAATCTAGAAAAATGGAGGCTGAACCATCTTTCAGCACTGAACCATCATTGAAGAGTTAAATTACTGCACTGACAATAAAAGCAATACATTTGCCATTCCCCTGCTATGCTTGATTAGATCCCTAACACCTGAAGCAAGAGGAGGGCTGCAGTTCCAGCCACTGATTGATGATGTGCCCTGACTGTGATAAACTGGACTTCACAGTGTTTTTAGAAATTGTATTTACTATGGTTCCAGCTAAACCAGTTCTTCCCATGATGTGGCCAGCCGGTGTGGAAGGAGCAAAACTGTGTTAAAACCAAGTGTTAGAACATGTTAAAATGTGGTTCTAATTCAGTTTGGCCCCCATTCCTACTGCTGGGGTGTACCAGGTAAGAACCACACTTCATACTTGGTTTCGCTGGAGTCATGTATAAATGCTGTTCCTTAGTGTATTAGAAGCCCCAGCCCCTCAGGACTCTAGTCAGCTTTTACAAGGGCAGCACACAGCTCTGAACCTGACTCATGGTTGGTAAAAAGCCTTACAGTGCCCCATTGAAACATATATTGACTTGTTATGTATGTGTAAGCAGCTCTGAATGCACTCGCCTCTGACTTCTAAAGATGAACTGGGGGAAAAAGGAGCAGACTGTATTTGCATGAACACAGCTACTTTGCCTAGATGTTCAGCAGATGGAATGGCTTTTGCCAAAATGATCAGTTTTGGCTGGGTTTGGGCTATAATTCTTTTTAGTACTGAGTGCACGGGTAATGAAATGTTGTTGTTCTTATTATGCGAGTAAAGGGCAGCAGAACTGTACTTGCCATGCCCTGATTGAGGGCGTCACCCTAAACTGAACTTCACTTGCTAAGTTGGGGGTAAGGAAGCCAAATCCTAGTGAAGGGATTGAGGGAGAAGGAGATGTTTCTCTCAGAAGTTGTGGAGTGTGTCTGAAGAGCTACTATTTAACCCTTCCCTTCGTTTAAAGATAGAGCTGATGGAACCCAACTGAGCACCCTTGTTTCCTTTCAGTGATTACTAGAGCTAAATTCCCTGATGAGCAGGTCTGTGAGCTAAGGTTTAGACATGGTGTGGGGACAGTGTTACAGTGAAGAGGCAGCATCAGAGAAGTTCCCACTACAGAGTAAAATCACTGAGAGCTGGATTAAATGGTGAAACCTCAGAACACCGTATTGCAGAAGTGGCAGTGAGCAGCCAGTGGTGAGAGATAATACCACCACCAAGTGGCCAGGGGCAGCAGAGATAGCAGCAGCGATGAGCCAGTTGTACAGATGGTGGTAGCAGTGAAATTGTTGCTTGATGCTACCTGCCCCTTTTCAGGGGTGGGATGTGAACCCATCAGAATGCACCTCTAAAGTCTGGATCTTCACTGACCAAGGACAACCAAGTGCGAGTAGGGTGCAGCAAAGGGAAAAGGAAGTGGTGTGTTAAAGGGCTATTTGTTCAGTAGACTTTCTCACTGTGAAGTGGGAAACTGAGGCAAGGAACACTGCCCAATTTACTGTGGGTTGAGTGTTTGCTGATGGTTAATGACTTTGAATCATGCTTGTGGTGTTTTACCATTATGATGATGTAGTCCGATCTCCTGCATAACATAGGCTATAAAATTTATCAAGCCCATAACCTCTGATGGAGCTCGAGCAATGTTACTCAGTGGGTAGTTTGAGATGTTTAAAATGTGTATTACAATGTAAAGCAAAGGAAATCTTTCTCCCTGAACCCTCTTCCCCCGTCCTTACCTTTCAAAGTCAAGAATTTTCTGTCAGCATTTCAAAACCACCACACATTATGTAGACTTTATACTTCTTACTATAAACGTAAGAGTAACTGTAAGGGGATCACAAAATATTTGACCTCTAATCAAGGGTTGCCCATGTGAACTGAACTAGAGCTTACCTTTTAGAAAGCCATCTAAGGTAAAATTTTCAAAAGGAGCTAAGTCTTTGGCTAAGTGTCTCAATCACATTTGAAAAGGGGACTTAGACTCCAAAATCGCTTAGAAGCTTTTGAAAATGTTACCTCTAATTTTGATTTAAAGACTTGAAGTGATGAGAAATCCATCTCATCCTTAGTTAAGTTGTTTGAAGGGTGAATCTGTATGTGGCTAGAAATGGGAAAAAAATCAGAATGTTATAGGAGTGGATGGAGTGTGAAGTGAAAAGATGAGACAAGGACACCCTACGTAGGGTGACCAGATGTCCCGATTTTATAGGGACAGTCCCGATTTTTGGGTCTTTTTCTTATATAGGCTTCTATTACCCCCCCACCCCCATCCTGATTTTTCATACTTGTTCTCTGGTCACCCTAACCCTAGGACTTGTCAGAGTAAGCAAGCATTAGGACTTCCAGGAGCTACCACGATCTGCAGAAACTCAGGTTAGCTGATGGGGATGTTTCCTGTGAATTTAAACTAAAAGCTGATACAATAGACCTGTAAACAGGCCTGGGGGGTTGTCATTAAGGCAGTTGTCTGAAATGTCTCAGTAGTCAGTGTAGAATCAATTAAAATAAGTCCACCTCTAAAACAACGAAGAAATTTGTGGAAAGCTTAGAATGGATGCACAGAGCAGAAGTATGGAAGCTGCATAAGCACTTACTGCGATTATATGTCACCCCAGGATGGGATGTAGAAATAAAATTTCTAGACACCATTAATGACTGCTTCTTGGAATAGCTAGTTCTGGAACCCACCAAAGGAGAGTCAACTGATTAAAGTCCTAAATGGAGCCGGTCCAAGAGGTGAATATAGCTGAGCCATTCAATAATAGCAACCATATTATGATAAATGTAACACCCTTGGAGGTGGGGAAATATGAAATAAACCCATCACAGTTGCATTTAACTTCCAAAAGCAGAACTCCACAAAAATGAGGAGGGTAGTTAAATGGAAATGAAAAGGAACAGTCACAAGAATGAAATGCCTGCAAACTGCATGAAAGCATTTTAAAAACACCATGCATACTCCCAAATAATTTTTTAAAAAGACAATAAGACCACCAAAGAGGCCATGGTGACATTTTTTTAACAGAGTAAAAGAAACAGTTAGAGACAAAAAAAGACATCTTTTAAAACCTGGAAGCTAAATCCTACTGAGGAAAATAGAAAGGAACATAAATTCTGGCAAGTCAACTGTAAAAGTATAATTAGGCTCTGGACAAAAAAAAAATGTGAAGAGCAAATAGCAGAAGAAACACAAATTGAACAGCAATTTTTTTTAAGTCCATCAGAAGCATGAAGCCTGCCAAACAATCAGTAGGGCCACTGAATGCTCAAGCTGCTACAGGAGCACTCAAGGAAGAAAGGCCATTGCAGAGAAGCTAAATGAATTGTTTGCATTAGTATTCACTGCAGGGGATTGAGGGAGATTCTCATACCTGAGCTATTCTTTTTATGTGCCAAATCTGAGGAACTGTCCCAGATTGAGATGTCAATAGAGGTGGTTTTGGAACAAATTGCTAAATTAAACCGTAATAAGTCACTAGGACCAGATGGTATTCACCCAAGAGTTCTGAAGGAACTCAAATATAAAACTGTACTATGTAATCTATTGCTTAAATCAGCCTTGCTATAAGATGACTGGTGGATAGCTAATGTGACACCAATTTTTAAAAAAAGTTCCAAAGGCGATCCTGGCAATTACACGCCTGTATGTCTAAGAGTATGGCTAACCTCGAAACTTCAAAGCGCTACCGCGGGAGCGCTTTGAAGCGTGAGTGTAGTCGCAGCGCCAGCGCTGGGAGAGAGCTCTCCCAGCACTGCACGTACTCCACATCCTCATGTGGTTTAACTTGCAGCGCTGGGAGCACAGCTCCTAGTGCTGCGGCACTGTTTACACTGGCACTTTGCAGCGCTGTATCTTGCAGTGCTCAGGGGGGTGTTTTTTTCACACTCCTGAGCGAGAAAGTTGCAGCGCTGTAAAGCGCCAGTGTAGCCATGGCCTAACTTCAGTACCAGGCAATTGTTTGAAGCTCATGGGTGCAGTTGGGGGGGGAGGGGCAGAGGGGCATTTCCCTCCCCAAACAGAGGAAAGGTATGGCAGGGTGCAGATGGGGTCACAGGTCAATGTCCACCCCTACTCCTTGATTTCTGCCAGTGCTGAGCTGCTCTGCTTGGCCTGTTGGGGGTGGGAAGGCTCTGTCTTTTCCACGTTGCACCTCCCCCCAAGCACATTTCCGTTTCATTCAGTCCCTCTCCTTGGCAAAACAGAGCCGCTTTTCCTGCTGAGGGTGGCCACTGCAGCTGAATGCCACGTCCCACTAGGTCCTAGTGGCTATTGCTGTCATCTTCTACTGGCACCCTGCCTGACCACCATCCTGTTTCCTGTACAATGGGGAATGCCCATGGGAGTGGGGGCAGGGACAGGGTGGAAGGAGGTGGGGTAGGTGGAAAAGGCAGTAGGGAAGGTGATAGGACAGGGGAAAGGGAAGAGGGGACTGGGGCAGGGGACAGCAGAGAGCTCCACCAGGAAGGCTGCACAACTCCGACGCTCAGATTGCTGCAGGAGCTCTCCAGTTAAGCCTGCCCATTCTCCCTCTCCTTCCGCCCCTGGCACCAGCAGTCCAGGTACCACTCCAGGTGGGGGGAGAGAGCCAGTGAAACAGGCTTCAGCATGTGCCCCCTCATACAGCAGTCAAAACTATGTATATATTGAATCTACAAAACAGAATTATCAGACACACAGATTAACATATGATGGATAAGGGTCAACAAGGCTTTTGTAAAGGGATGTTTTTCTACATTTTAAAATATATTGATTTCTATTACAACACCGAATACAAAGTGTACAGTGCTCACATTTCTATTATTTGTTTCAATTCACCTCATACAAGTATGGTAGTGCAATCTCTATCATGAAAGTGTAATTTATAAATGTAGATTTTTTTCTACATAACTGCACTCAAAAACAAAACAATGTAAAACTTTAGCGCCTACAACTCCCCTCAGTCCTACTTGTTCAGCCAATCCCTAAGACAAATAAGTTTGTTCACATTTACAGGAGATAATGGTGCCTGCTTCTGATTTACAGTGTCACCTGAAAGTGAGAACAGGCGTTCACATGGCACTTTTGTAGCCGGCGTTGCAAAGTATTTACCTGCCAGATATGCTGAACAGTCATATGCCCCTTCAAGTTTTAGCCACCATTCCGGAGACATGCTTCCTTGCTGATGATGTTCGTTAAAAAAATTAAAAAAGTGTGTTAATTAAATTTGTGATGAACTCCTTGGGGAAGAATTGTATGTCCTCTGCTGTTTTACCCACATTCTGCCATATATTTTATTTTATAGCAGTCTCGGATGATAACCCAGCACGTTGTTTGATTTACGAACACTGTCACTGCAGATCTGACAAAATGCAAAGAAGGTACTGTAGCAGACCACAGACTCATCAGTGCGGCACCTCCTGCTGGTCATCCTGGGAATTAACTTTTTCAGCTCTGGAGTGCCTTCTTCTGGCCAGTGTCTCGCCTACCTTAGACCCCGTGTCCCTCACGGACCCTGGTGCCCTTTACTTCAGTGTTCTACCCCAGCAGTACTCCCACACTCTGGGTCTCCTCTCCGCGGAGAACCCCCAACCCTCTAAACCCACCTTGCTTTAGTGGCTACTGCCAGTTGTCATCTAGCCCCCGCTCACTGGGGCAGACTGCAGGCTGTAATGGCCACTCATCACTGGCAAGGGGGTTGGACCAACAGCCTCTGCCTATCCCCAGGCTACACTTCCGTAGCCCCGGTACCTGCTGTGGCCTTACCCAAGGCCTCAGCCTGGGGAGTTGCCAGGCTGGAGCTCCCTAGCTCCCTTTGCCCTTCCCCAGCACTACTCTGCTTAGGGTACCTTGCTCCCAGGCAGCTAGCCCTTCCCATTCCAGGGCTAGAGTGAGACTCCTTCCAGCTCCTGGCTCATCAGCCCTCTGATCAGGGCTGTGACAAAGTTCCTCCTCCACCTTGGTGGGTCCTGCGCTTATTGGCGGATTTGTTCACCTCAGTGATCTTCCCTTCTTGTGGAACCCACAGTCTGAGTCAGCTCCTCCTGTGTCTGATCAGGAGTTGGGAGGTTTGGGGGGAACCCAGGCCCCCCTCTACTCCGGGTTCCAGCCCAGGGCCCTGTGGATCGCAGCTGTCTATAGTGCCTCTTGTAACAGTTGCAGGACAGCTACAACTCCCTGGGCTACTTCCCCATGGCCTCCTCCAAACACCTTCTTTATCCTCACCACAAGACCTTCCTCCTGGTGTCTGATAATGCTTGTCCTCCTCAATCCTCCAGCAGTACACTCTCTCACTCTCAGCTCCTTGCCTTCTTGCTCCCAGCTCCTCACACACGCTCCTTCTCCTCTGGCTCCTCCCTGCCTGACTGGAGTGAGCTCCTTTTTAAACCCAGGTGCCCTGATTAGCCTGCCTTGATTGGCTGCAGGTGTTCTAATTCAAGTAGCTATCTCTACTGCCTTCTAGAAAGATCTTAATTGGCTCCAGGTGCCTTGATTAACCTGGAGCAACTGCCATTTGGTTACCAGGGTACTAGGGATTTGTTTAGCCTGGGGCTAACATACCTGTTTCTCAGTACTTTACTGTAGCCATCTGGCCTTGCCCCATCACAGGGCCAGCTAGGCCGATTGAACTGGCCACACCTGTGGTCAGCTGCGCTCACTGCTTTTCCCAACCACAGCCCTCTCCAGTGCTGCTTTTAACCCCTGCCTACTGGAGTGGGGCAGCTGCCAGACTACAGGTACCAATGTGAGATTTTTAAAAATAGTTACAGCACTCGACCCAAGGTTTAAGAATCTCAAGTGCCATCCAAAGTCTGAGAGTGATGAGGTGTGGAGCATGCTTTCAGAAGTCTTAAAAGAGCAACACTCTGATGTGGAAACTACGGAACTCGAACCACCAAAAAATAAAATCAATCTTCTGCTGGTGGCATCTGACTCAGATGATGAAAATAAACATGCATCAGTCTGCTCTGGTTTGGATTGTTATTGAGCAGAACCCATCATCAGCATGGAAGCATATCCTCCGGAATGGTGGTTGAAGCATGAAGACATATGAATCTTTGGCGCATCTGGCACATAAATATCTTCCGACACGACTTACAACAGTACCATGCAAATGCCTGTTCTCACGTTCAGGTGACATTGTAAAGAAGTGGGCAGCATTATCTCCTGCAAATGTAACCAAACTTGTTTTTCTGAGCGATTGGCTGAAGTAGGACTGAGTGGACTTGTAGGCTCTTAAGTTTTACATTGCACTCAAAAACAAGGTTTTTTGTGAGTACATAGACATTTGTAGGTTAAACTTTCCTGATACAGGTTGCACTCCAGTACTTATATTAGATGAATTGAAAATACTATTTCTTTTGTTTTTTACAGTGCAAATATTTGTAATAAAAAATAAAGTGAGCGCTGTAAACTTTGCATTCTGTGCTGCAGTTGAAATCAATATATTTGAAAATGAAGAAATCTAAAATTTAAATAAATGGCATTCTATTATTGTTTAACAGTGCGCTTAATTTTTTTAATCGCTTGACAGCCCTAATTAGAATGCTTCAAGCAAGCCCATGAATGTGCACAAAGTGAGCCAAGATATAATGGTGCACTTAGATTTTCAGAAAGCCTTTGACAAGGTCCCTCACCAAAGTCTCTTAAGCAAAGTAAAGAGTCATGGGTTAAGAGGGAAGGTGCTCTCATGGATCAGTAACTGGTTAAAAGACAGGAAACAAAGGATAGAAATCGTCAGTTTTCACAATGGAGAGGGGTAAATAGCAAGGTTCTCCAAGGATCTGTACTGGCACCTGTGCTGTTCAACATTTTCATAAGTGATCTGAAAAAAGTGGTAAATAGCAAAGTGGTAAAATTTGCAGATAATACAAAATTACTCACAATAGTTATGGCCACAGCAGACTTCGAAAAGTTACAAAGGGATGGCTCAAAACTGGGCAATTGAGCAACAAAATGTCAGATAAAATCCAATCTTGATTAATGCAAAGTAATGGACATTGGAAAACAATCCCAATTATACACAGCAACTGATGGAGGTTTAAATTAGCTGTTGCCACTCCAGAAAGATCTTGGAGTCCTCATGGATAGTCCTCCGAAAACATCCGCTCAATGTGTAGCAGCAGTCAAAAAAGCTAAAAATGTTAGGAACCATTAGCAAAGGGATAGATAAGACAACAAAATATCATAACACTGTATAAATACTGTGCAGTCCTTGTTGTCCCATTTCAAAAAAGATGTATTAGAATTGGAAAAGGTGCAGAAAAGGGCAACAAAAATTATTAGGGGTATGGAACAGCTTCCATATGAGGCGAGATTAAAAAGACTGGGACTGTTCAGCTTGGAAAAGATGATTTAAGAGAGAAGACAGTCTATAAAATCATCAGTGGTGTGGAGAAAGTGAATAAGGAAGTGTTATTTACCCCTTCATGTAATACAAGAACTAGATGGTGGTAGTGAGACACCCAATGAAATTACTAGGCAATAGATTTAAAACAAATATATGGAAGTACTTCTTTACTCAACACACAATCAACCCCTGGAACTCATTGCAAGGGGATGTTGTGAAGGCCAAAAGTTTAACTGGGTTAAAAAAAGAATTAGATAAAGTTCATGGAGGATAGCTCCATCAATGGCTATTAGCCAAGATGTCAGGGATGCAGCCCAATGCCTTGGGTGTCCTTAACCCTCTGACTGTTAGAAGCTGGGACTGGATCAATAAATTGCCCTGTTCTGTTCACTCTCACTGAAGCATCTGGCACCAGCCACTGCCAAAATTTAGGATACTGGACTGGATGGACCATTGGTCTGACTCAATCTGTTCATTCTTATGTTCACTTAAAGACATGTGCATTGGAAAAACCCAAAGTGGAGACATACTCTCCAATAGGAAGAGAATTAAAAGCTACTAGCCAAATTTAGTCCTGCTGGTATAAGTGGGTATTACTCCATTAAAGTCAATGCAACTAAAGCCATGTGTTGGAAGGAAGACAACAAGCCATACGGTCACCTACATTATCTATGCTGCTTCCTCCTATGTGGGATCCTGCTCTGCAGAGACAGTAGGTTTCACCAGTTGCTGATCCACCAGCTCATATTGACTTGTTGAAATGGCAGCTTCAAGTGATCTTTTATTGACAGCCCTTTGGAATGTAGGGATTGTTAAGATTGCTCACATAGACAAGGCCTGAATGTTATAAATTGAGGGCAATTAGGGGATCTAAGTATGAATTTAGAAGCTTTTTATTTGTATTACTATCTCCCCCAGCAAATTCCCTTCAGCCCCACTAGGAACTTGTTTTTCCAGAATTGGCAGAGGGTAGTCTTGTCTTTGGAACTTGCTTCCTCTGTTGCTGTGCCAGAGCATCACTCCATCAGTCTTTAGGGCACTGTGGCCCTCATTCTGCAGACAGTCAGTCTCTAGTCAGCAAAGCACTTAAGCATGTGCTTAACTTCCAGCATGTGTTCAAGTCTCATTGGCTTCAGCAGGACTTAAGCATGTGCTTTGATGCTTTGCTGAACTGGAGTCTAAGACAGACCTTAAAAAGTTTAAGGATATTCGGTAAGTCTGAATAACATAATCAGTTCACTGGAGGAGTTCTTTAATTTCAGGACATGGATTCACTTAATGAGTTGTCCAAATTATTTTTGTAGTAAATATATGATACCTAGATGATGTGATACAGCGGCTTTATAAAGGGACTGATTATGCAAATCATTACTCATGTGAGTAAGTCCATCCACGTCAATTGTAAATACAATTCAAACAAATACAGTGACACAATTAAGAAATTTAAAGATAACAAATATTGCAACTCAGGGTTTGGGAAAACATTTTATAATTTATATATAAAATCTCAGTAAGAAATCAAGTAGAATATCTGACAGAAATATGCGCCTTACAATAATAAGTAAAAAAAAACCAAAAAAACCAGAATGCTAATTTTAATTATAAAACAAGAATATGAACAAAACATTTTAAAATAATCTTGAGATTATTTGGCAACTCATCATATCATTGCAAGAGACAAATTTGATCTTAAGAAAAGCTTAACTATGTAAAACTTAACTTGAACATTTGCTCTTACGAGAGTTAATATATATTAAAAAAGAATCTGGCAATAATACCAAGTTCTACTTTTTTAATACCTGTGTATAAAAAGTCACACAAAATGCTGAAGCTCCATAGTTATCTGAAGTTAAATATCACTTCTATGGGTCCCTCTTCATTGAAAGACAAACACTGAAAGAACAGTTAAGTTGTGAAATATAACATTGTACTTCAGAATAGTTTTGGCTGAAATGGTCTGAGTAAAGCTAAACTAATACTATTTACTACTCTGAGGTTAGTACAAAATTGAGAGATGAAAAGTTAATCTGGAAAGATGCCTATTTTATACATAGTTATGAATGTAAACAGAAAAGGAAGAGAGTCCTCTTTACTATGGTAATCTACTTTAATACATGCAAGAGAATATTTTACCAGCTGTCTGAGAATATTTCAGAGAACTTCGGATTTTAGACAGCCTCCCCCCCACCCCCCCCCAAAAAAAAAAAAAAAGATTCCTACTGATGGCTGCATAGAATTTAAAATATCATTAATAAAACCTAAGGTATATACTAAAGTTTACAGACCAGTCCTCTCCATACAATAAATAAAGTGTTCATCATTGATTAGATTCATACACAGTAAAATACAACCTATTTTTACAAGTTTATATACATAGAATATTAGTAGGCCCTTGGTGCCTGGTGGAGTGGAAGCATCTGTATTAGCATGTCACATTGGGAAATTCCAACTTTCTGAGTCAGTGTTAAAATCTGTAATTGTTTTTCTTTCAGATACAAAGTAAACTTATTTTTTAATCTGTATAATATTCTGTAAAAATCATAATTTATAAAACTGTTTAAAACGTAACTTAAGTTCTGCATCTATTAACTTAGAGCTCAGAAACAAGCACATGCAAATCCCTTTGCTTTAACACAACAAAACAGAAGCAGAGACCACTCTCTTTTCTTCCAACTTTTCCATGAATATTATCAGATGGTAACAATTATCGCTTTGTTTTCTTTAATGGCGTTTCGTCAACTTTCAGCTGGCCTTTTCTGCGTACCGCTGGTGGGCTGGCTTCCCTTTTACGCTTGCTAGTCTGCATCTTTAACCTAGACGTTATAACAATTATTGATAATACTTAGAATTTTTATAATTGTTTATATTTTCAAAGAGGTTTTGGGTACACTTGCTTAGAGGCACACTCCTCCATCCCAGGGGGAGATGCCAGGAGATACTGTCTCAACTCCCCAGTGCACACCACCTCCCTCAGTTGCCCAGCATGTAGGGGGACTATATCCACTCCACCACGCCTTAGAACAGGGGTAGGCAACCTATGGCACGCGTGCCGAAGTCAGCACACAAGCTGATTTTCAGTGGCACTCACAGTGCCTGGGTCCTGGCCACCGGTCCGGAGGGCACTGCATTTTATTTAATTTTAAATGAAGCTTCTTAAACATTTTAAAAACCTTATTTACTTTACATACAACAATAGTTCAGTTATACATTAGAAAGAGACTTTCTAAGAACATTAAAATGTATTATTGGCACGCGAAACCTTAAATTAGAGTGAATGAATGAGGACTCGGCACAGCACTTCTAAAAGGTTGCTGACCCCTGCCTTAGCAGGATGCTACATATACTTACCCTCAATAGCCAGCCAGTTCTATTGACTGGTGCAGAGAAGACAGGTGGTGGGACCATGTCCCTTTCTGTTCCTCCTTGTTTGGGGCGGGTGGCTTGTGCCCCAGAAAGACATAAGCAGGGTTCAAGTTTCTTCATTCAAGACAGTAAAAGAACAGCAACTGACTCGTGTCTCTTGTGCAGGAAAGGGCATAATGGAAAGGTATCTTACCCACTCCCCTTTGTGCATGCATGTGTAGGCCAGTCATGCTTTAGCCTGACCCAGACACAACTATGGCCCGAACTACTGACCATCATAAAGTACTTAATGTAAACTGAAATCCAGCCTCTGTCAATATACAATATGTGCTTGTCATTATTGCTGCAAGTTATTTAAGCAGCGTGCGTGCTTCCAATGCCACACACTGGATGGAGGAATACTGTAGAGGTAAACGATACTGTAGAGGGTTTCTGTAGAGGTAAACAATTATTTGTGCCCTTGATTGCTCCCGTATCAGATACAGAGTTAGCCTCAAACTTAAAAATGGAAAAAAATATTTTCCTTCCCTCTCCTCCGAGTGCCATTTTTTAAAACTTGAAATACTAAATCTCAAAGGCTCCCTTCCCAAGTTCATCTAACAGAAAGAGTAGGTAAAACGGTAAAAAATGCTTCCATTTTCATACTTACTGTGCCAATGGAGGAGACTTGCTAACTTTTGCCTCACCAGGCGACCTCTTTTTTGCTGCTAAATTTTGCTGTTTTTTAGGAGAAACTGGACTTGGGCTGTTGCCTTTAGAAGCAGCACGGGTGGTTGGTTTGCTTGGCTGCTTTCTGAAACGTTAACAGAAAATTTTTTATAAAATGATGAATAAATACAGCAAAATAATCAAATCATATTCAGCATGCATCTGTAATAAGTACAGGAAATTAAAAAACGATATGGCATTTGCCATAAGTGGATCAATACTGTCAATGCAAAATGACATCTGCAAATTCGGGAGTAAAGAAGAATACATTTTAAGAAATCCAGAATTGAGGTTTGTCCTTTATTCTTGTTGTGCTTATCTTTAATTTTAAATTATGCACAGGGTACGGGAGGTGACTCTTCATCTGACTCGGAAGGGGAACCCTATGTGCAGCCTAAGAGTCCTCCTTTGACGACCACGGCGTAGGTCGCACCATGCTGCCTTCCCCATGCTTGTCCTTTTTTTGCACTGGTGAGCACCCGCTGCCAGTGCGCTGCTTTTTGTGCTTCTTCCTTTGCATTGGGAGATGGTGAACAGTGCGGGAAGAGCGCGGTGCCAGAGGCGCGCTTTGCACCGACGCCGAAGTACTCTGTGCAGAATCAGAGCAGCTTTGCTCGGAGGTTGGTCTGAGAGTAGCTTCCATTAGGATAACCTTGAGTCTTATTTCTCTGTCCTTTTTAGTGACGGGTCTAAAGTCCTGACAAATCTGGCACTTGTCCCTCATGTGAGTTTCTCATAAGCACGTCAATGGACTTGAGTGTGGGTCACTCATGGGCATAGGTTTGGTGCAGGAGACACAAGGTTTGAAGCTCAGGGACTCTACATATCGAGGGACTCTGTTCATCCCTGGGGATAATTAGTCCCTAGCTACACTATTTACACTACCTCTAAACTACAATCTCTATATACACTAAAACTATGCTTAAAACAAGAGCTAAGAATCCACTGGGAAGAAGCCTTACTGAAGCAAGAGGGATCGTTCCAGCAACATCATGGGTGGTAAGAAGGAAAATTGAGAAGATGAGTGGCCTGCGGCGCCCCTTATACCAGCGCATAAGCACGCGACTCCAGAGGGCATTAGAGCTGGCCCAACAGATAACACTGAAGGAAAATCTCTAGCAATGGTGGACACAGCGTGCACACATCTAATGTGCAAGCACCTGAAGAAGAACCTTAGTTACAAGCAAGTATCTGGTCTTGGGTGTGTTGATGTTAGCAGTATAGATAACTCCTCATCGAGGATTCACAGACAAACAACAATTGTATGACTGTTCTTCTTTTTTATAAGATCTTGAGGGCCAGAGAGTATTGCTGTTAAAGGTGTGGTGTGAACACCAGTTGAGTCCCATAAAGGTAAAAATGAAGTCCTCAGAAATGAAGCCAAGATAGTGATTACTAGAATCCCAATGAAGATGGTGGTGTCAAAGTACGTTGCCACTGAAAATGGAATCAAGATAGGATCTTCTGAGTTAGTCAAGCCCTGACATTTGATTCTGTGGTTCCATGGGAATCCTATGCTCAACATAATCATCAGGAAGACTAGAAATAAACTTTTGTTTGGCTGCACTGAGAATAGCCCTTAGAATGCACCAGATCATTCATCAGCACTGACAGAGATTGAGGTTGGTCTCTCGGGCAGTATTTTTGGTACCATTTAACTTTTGGCATCAGGAAACAAGATTTCTCTCTAATCTCAAGGGGTCACTAGAATGAAAACTTCTTGCTTTAGCACTGCAGATTGGCGCTGTGCCTCATTTTTTCCTATAATTCTTAGAAGAGAAATGGCAGTTGACACTTGTGGTGCTGTCTCCTTTTCTTCTCATGGTCTCGAGGTACAAAAGAAAAACAGCATGGAACTGAGTCAGAGGCCTCTTGCTTGCCTACTAAATCATCCAGATTCTCCTGGCCTCAAACTTGGGAGAAATCCCTACCAGGAGGGCTATGAAGAAGGGCCTGGAATTAGTTCTTACATGCCTGATACAATAAGTGTCTTTTGGGAATCTTCAGGTCTTCTTGATTCTTGAGAAGAAAGAGACAGTCCATTCAAGTTTGCTGATGTAATAATAGACGGTAGCCTAATTGTCTGCTTGAATCAGAAATACTCTTTTGGAATACTCCAATTTTGGACATGACCTCATCTGCAGGACATTTTATATAAAGTTGGACTTCTGGAGAAATCAAGTACCCTTCCCTTTATTTGGGCTCCTCATCCCAAGATGAGGGTTACTACAATTTGGATTGGAGTAGTTTGGCAGGCCTTTCCATACTGAAAATTTTATTTGCACTGCCACAACACAGAGCATCTTGAAAGCAGCTAGTTTCCTCAATGCAGCAAGAATACCAGTATGGCCTTTGGAACGTTGGGGTGTGTATATACTACATTATTACACAAGGATAAAAGGGGATTTTAGATCTATGAACTTATTAACAGCAGCACCTTAAGGTTGGCAAGAACAGATCCTTCTATGACCACTAAACATCTTAGGGACACATACTGCATGGGCGCCAGTCCAACAGGCAACAACTCACTCATTACTAGAATCAATTCCTTATCAGGAATCCAAGATTTAACAAGCAGATGGGATGCAGCCATTATGCATGTGAAGCATTTGTCAACACATATCTAGCTGCCCTCCTCTAGAAGGGGTAGGACTGTACATCTTATGGTGGTTGAACATGTAATTTCTAGATCGTTTTTATCAGATACCACAAATACAATTCTCTCCCCTATTGCATTTTCTTAACTTGACTATCATTGAGTAATATGACAGCACGATAGAAAAAAGCCTGGCACTGTGATTCAGAGTATCTGACTTCATTAAGCAAAAAGTCACTAGATACCATGACAATCTGAGAGAAGACTAAACTAATGCCAACTTCAGTACATCTACAGCTGCTACAGATGATACCAGAGGCTCACTTTATGATGACATGAGGTACAATATTTATAAGGGACAAGTCCCCACACCACGCTCACACGACTTTAAGTGTTGTAGCTAAAAAGATAAACTTTAAAGTATTAAAATCTCAGCTCTTTATATATGCAACCCACCAACATATTTGTTCCAGTTACTGGTAAACATGCTTTACCATTCCCACCATTCTCCCTGCCAGTTTCATTCCTGTGAGAACTGAAAAGCATGTCAGTTTCCAGGATGAGTGGAGGATGGCACGAAATATTAGCGTTCAATTGCAAAGACATTGCTCTGTGCTTGGTCTACACGTAAAAGTTGTATTGGCATAGTTACATTGGTCAGGGTTGTGAATTGCCAGGGTAGATGCAACTATGCAGATGGAAGACTGCTTCTGTTAACATAACTAACGGTGTTCGGGGAGGTGCAGTTACTACACCAACAGAAAAAACCTCTGTCAGTGTAGGCTGTGTCTATACTAGAGGCGATGCTGGCATAGCAGTGGTGACATAGGTTGTGTAGAATAGACAACCTTAGAGTTGCAATTTGTAGTTCAACCTGTTGAGGAGCTGGGATTTTTAACACTAGTGTTACTGTCCTGTTTTGTAGGGCTGACAGATTTTCAATATCAGACTTAAAAAAAAAAAAAAAAAAAAAGAGGTTAGTTAACTGTACGTGTCTCATAGAAAATTGGTGGCAATGTCTTTTAAAAATACTAGCTAGCTGAATATTACTTTTGAGCCTCTAATCTCGTGGCTGATCTAGTTGTGGCTCCAGAGTGTATTTCATCATCATCTTCTTCCTCTTCATCATCATCATCTTCATCATCATCTTCTTCCTGTTCTTTCATTTCCTCTTCAGCAGCAGATGCCAACTTCCGACGTTTTCTTTCCGGCTCCAGTATTTCTGTCCACGACAAATTTTACATGTGTTATAATTTCATGACAGGCCCTTCAAAAGGATATAGACACTTAGTTTAGAAAAGGCATTTAAAATAGGACTTGTAGTAAAATAAGCAATTTTCCGTTTCCTTCATCCTTCAACACTTTTAATTCACACTTGTTTGACTTAATCTCTCAAACACATTCTCAATAGTTTACTTTGGGAGTTCACAGCCAGAATTCATACAGAATTCATGGGGGTTTATAGAAGCATCTGGGATGTACCAATTCTGACATGAGATTACAGCAATTTACATAATATTTACACTAGCTGTAACCCAATGATTTTTTCCCAATGAAAGGAAAACACAATAAAGCTGATCTTGTTACAATTTAATGCGTACCTAGGCACAGTAAACTCTTCAGTCTATTAAGAGTAGCACAATTTCATGTCTTACCAGTTTCCTCTGATGGAATCACAGAACATCTGGGCTTTCTTCCTCTTCGACGCACAGTCATCTCTGCTTTTCCCGCCTCAGCCTCCTGCGGTAATGAAATGAAAGCAAACAGGATTAATGATATGTGAGAAAGTGGGCCATTTTTCAGTATACTGCTTAGAGGCTTTCTGTAAAAATGCTTGCACTTACATTTGCTGTTTCGTTCTTATTAGACGTGTCTTTAGCTAAAAAGAAGAAACACTGTAAGAACTCTACTCAAATGTAAAAAATTGAACTTCAAATCCCTTTACTAAATCAATCTTTTTAAAAAAGAAGAAGTTTCCAAACTCAGTTTGTTGGCTTTTTATAAACATTACCAAAGTAGACGGAAACACATTTAAAGGCTCTTTTTCCAGCAGGGATGCCAACCAAATGGAAACAAAAGGCAGGCTTTTTTTTTGTTTTTGAAAAGAGAGATGGCCTATTCATTAACAATATTCAGGTCTTTAAAATTAAGATTTTTAGGTCACATGACACTATTTACTGCATTTATTGATTTAAAATGAGTTGTTAATGACATTCCACTTTAATGAAAAAGCAAAGTTATTTAACTATTTCAATTGCTATCTAACAGATGAGGATGACAGCAACAGAAAAGGACAGAGTTTTAGGGTCTGACTGCAACTCTTGCATGACTCAAAAGGGACTATTCATGTAAAGGTAGACTGGGTCCTTCATTTAATACTCCTGAAGGACTGTGGTGCATGTTTTAAAAATGCATATACAATCTCCACCATGCAAACTATCCTAAGAAGCAGCTCCCAGGCCTGAAAGGGAAACTATATATGTGCTGTCACTGTAGTGGGTGCTTACAACCTCTAACTTTGGCCTGCCCAACTCTGTGTTGGAACAAAGTCTACTCCATCCCTAGGAGAGAATTTTGCCATCTGGCACCATCTGCATAATGGTACAGACAGAAATCCCTCATAACAGAAAGGAGGCTCATGACAAAAGTAAATTATTGTTTTTTTCGCCCACCTACAGAACTACTAGCTCTCTCTGCTATCTGCAAGGCATGAGAAAATCCTACTCCCAAGCCTCAACTTTGCCAGTTTGGTTCGACAAAGCTTGATCATCCTATTAGTCCATCTGCTTATCTGTCATAGCATATATAGAAAGGACATTATCCATCCATATTATTAGATTGTATGAGCAGAAACATATACTAAAACTATAAACACACATTTAAGTGCGTTGGAGTTAAGTCAATACATTTAATAAAAAAGCTCAAATTGTGAATGAAATTTATTATTAACATTCAAAGACCTGCATAATTATATTTAATATAGATATACAACAAAAACCTATGACAGTAGGCCTTTAAGAACATAAGAATGGCCATACTGGGTCAGACCAAAGGTCCATCGAGCCCAGTATCCTGTCTACCGACAGTGACCAATGCCAGGTGTTCCAGAGGGAGTGAACCTAACAGCTAATGATCAAGTGATCTCTCTCCTGCCATCCATTCCATCTCTGACAAACAGAGGCTAGGGACACCATTCCTTACCATCCTGGTAATACCATTAAGAACTTAACCTCATGAATTTATCTAGTTCTTTTCAACCCTGTTATAGTCTAGCCTTCACAACTTCCCAAGCAAGGAGTTCCACAGGTTGATCTGCGTCGTGTGAAGAATTTCCTTAAATCTGCCTGCCAAATAATTTATTGTGGCCCTAGTTCTTATATTATTGGAAACAAGTAAAATTTTCTCTTATTCACTTCTCTCCACATAATCATGATTTTATATACCTCTATATATTCCCCCTTAGTCTCTTCTTTTCCAAGCTGAAAAGTCCTAGCATCTTTAATCTCTCTTCATATGGGACCGATTCCAAACTGCTAATTATTTTAGTTGGCCTTCTCTGAACCTTTTCTAATGCCAGTATATCTTTTTTGAGATGAAGAGACCACATCTGTACGCAGTATTCAAGATGTGGGCATAACCGTAGATTTATATAAGGGCAATATTCTGTGTCTTATTCTGTATCCTTTTTAATGATTCCTAATATCCTGTTTGCTTTTTTGACTGCTGTTGCACACTGTGTGGACGTCTTCAGAGAACTATCCACAATGACTCAAGATCTCTTTCCTGATTAGTTGTAGCTAAATTACCCTCCATCATATTGTATGTATACAATATACCTTGCAAAATAAACCTAATGAATAATAAAATGTGAACATAGTTCATTCATTTTGCTGTGTTAAACTATGAATACATTAACATTTCAGTACATTTTGTAAAATCTTACAAAACACAGATGTGTTGAAAAGTACCCCACAAGATAGTACTTTTTCTTTAAAATACAGAGTGGTAGAATCATAGGACTGGAAGGGACCTCCAGAGGTCATCTAGTCCATATAGTATAGATACTCCAGCTCTGCTATAAAGCTTCAATAAAAGTATATAAACAAATTCTGCCCTGAACCTGTATAATAATCCAAAAAAATTCTTGATCCAGTAACAATCATGATAGTAATTGGTGCAAAACAGTTTCAGTTATAAATCCAGTATCATGTGCTCATAACTTTCTGAAAAATTCTTGTGACATTTTCCATGCTTAAAGTTTTGCCCAATGAAGATTATTTTTGGGAGGGTTGTGGGAAATTTGAATCAACTGTTTCTCTCCCTCTCTCTCGTTATGCAGAAAAGTCCCCCAAGCCCTATTTCCTATTGTGAACACTAAGTCTCTTCCCACAATGAACCCCCATGCAGATTGCCATTTTTAAGCCAGACTTTGAGGTTTCAAACATAGCATGGAACTAGCCTCACTGAAGTGTAATGCCTTGGTCAGGTTTGAAAAAAACCTGTTTTTATTTAATAGCTATATACATTTGAAAATACTACTTGGGCTATGGGAAGTAGTAAAAACAAAAATCACTTCATAAAAATTCTCCTTGGCTGTGAAGCCTACAAAAAACTAGAGAGTCGTCAGGCTCCTGGTTTGCTGAGACAACAGCCTATCATGCTGACCAATACCGTCCCATTGTTGCTTTTTATACCTCCCTTGGTCTATCTGTATCCACCTTTTGATCCCATTTCCACAGAAAGTGAAGTTACCCTATCTTTTCTCAGCTATGGACTTATTTTTCTATCTTTATTTTAACCTCCTTACCTTATTATTTGCAATTTTGGTATCTGATTCATGGAAAGAGATGGAAGCAAAAGAGGGAAACTGATCACTAGCAGTTGAGAGTCAGTTTTACTATAGCAGCCACTACTTCTGTGTTTTGCCCTGTGCTCCCCAACACAGTGCATATAGCATAAC
Source organism: Chelonoidis abingdonii (assembly GCF_003597395.2). Taxonomy (NCBI): domain Eukaryota; kingdom Metazoa; phylum Chordata; order Testudines; family Testudinidae; genus Chelonoidis; species Chelonoidis abingdonii. The sequence goes on along the minus strand of NC_133773.1, from coordinate 117,044,821 downwards.
AATGTTTTCTGTCGTGTATCAGTCCTTACTTAACACCAGGAGCAGCACTGTTGAAATAAGTCCTACCAGGATCAAAAGAGAATAACCTAATTGCTATCTTACTATTCTATATAAAACTCATGTAAGGGAGGGACATCATGTTTCTACCAATTCATTTACTTAGTTTCATAGAGAGGAGAGACTCTTGAATGCAGAGGCAAAGCTTAGGAAGGACACTTTAGAACCGTCTGGAAGGTAAGCTTTTATAGGTCTCCCCCTTCTCTTTCCTGTTGATCTATTAAGGTAGATGGATAATTTACTTGCTTACCTGTTTGAGAAAACTTTCCTCTAGTAGCAAGAATTGGAGACTGTTGAACCTAAAATTAAAAAAAGCCCCAAACATTTCTTAAAATAGAACTAGATAAACCTAGCAAGCACTGAGATTTACTTCTATAGATATAAAAACATGTTTCCAAAACCGGAAACAATAGAAAAGTCTGATTGACATGCGGAACATTTTATATCTAATTTCTTGTAGTGACACTGGTCTGCATTTATTCCATGCATGACTGGACAACAGAGTTTAGAACAATTTATTTGTTGGGTTAGTCCATGGACAAATCAAATTATATCAATGATTGAAACATGCATTTTACACCTTGGAATGCTACTGCTTACCAAACACTTACTGAAAACAACCAAGATCACAAAAGTTTCTGAAAACAAACTTTGCACAGTCAAGGCAATTTAACAGTATGTCATGATACGTAGGAAAGGAAGGTGTAGTACAGCAATTTTATGTAAATCTACATTACTACAGAAACTCACAAAATCACTACAGCCACAAGTTAGTGTTCACTCTGGATAGAGGAAAAACTGCATAACTACAATCTGCTATAAGAATACAAAAAGAGTTGCTTTCACCACTGGATTTAAGAGTCTGCAATAAGGAATCTAAAGTTCCCTTTGAAGTGTGCATTTATCCCCAGTAGCATTAATGGATCAGAAGCTATCTCCCCTTTCTTATCTCCAGCCACTAAGGCTTCACATTATAGGGACACTATTTCTGATGGAGGGTAGATCCAGCTCCTTCTGGACCCAATATATGTTGATTGATAAATATGCCAATGTGAGTCACCACACAAAGACGCAGGACATTCCCTTATAAGGGACTGTTAGAAATTGTCAGCTAACAAAAAAAGTTGAGTGGGATTAGAGCTAGATGAAGAACAGTAATTCTGTTTCACGGAAGATTTCCAAATTTGTTTTCATTCTGATTCAGAATGAAAACAAAACGATGCTCAGCAAAACAAATCCAAAAAGGGCTTTATTGAAAAATTGCTTTTGAACAATTCTGCCAGGCAGGTTGAAGGGGATTTGGGAGCCTAGAAACCTTGGCTGAGCAGGGAGCCTCAAAGCTCAGGAGCTGGGTTCTCAGGTTCTTCAGCAACCTGCTTGTCGGGTTGCTAAGAAGCCAGGAAGATTGGGATTTTGGTTTTACATGGATCCTGGGCCGACTGGCTCCTTAGACTGCCTGACTCCTGTGGACCATTTCAAATTCCATGACTTAGCATTTACCTTTGGAAAAATGCTGAGCCAGAAAATTTCCAAATCAGCTACACTTGAGGTAAAAGTTCTGATTCAACATCACACCACACTATAATTTGACTGGACTGTACTGAGCAAAAATGCTTTCAACAGAACAGGTATCCTCTTTGGCAGCTGTTGCATGTGTTAGAATATTAATAAAATAGACAGCAAAGACTCTTAGAAGTTAGAGGGTTACCTAGGGAGCTCTTAATTTACTATTCACATATATCTGTCTTCTGAGTAGCCCTATTAGCTTAAATACAAACTGAAATCCCCCATACTGAAACTCCCAACAACATATAGGGATCACACAACCAGCTTTTTTACTAGATCATCTCCTCTACATATATGAGGCAAGTGATACTTAGATGCACTGAGCTCACTGCTGGAACTAATAGGGTGGGAAAGGAAGCAAAACTGTAAGTCTTTTCCTCCTTTCCCAATACTTAGGCCAAAATGACCCCACCATAGGTTATAACAGCATACAAATGTCTGCAATCAAGATTGGAGTTGGTGTGTAAAATTATATGTAAAAAGGTTTATATTTTTACTGCTGCTACAATTTTTGAAAGAGAATTTACATAAAATCATAGAATATCAGGATTGGAAGGGACCTCAAGAGGTCATCTAGTCTAACGCCCTGTTCAAAGCAGGACTAATCCCCAACTAAATCATCCCATCAACATTTACAATGCTGGATTAAAAAAAGTACTGCTAGACTGCTGGACACTACTACTGAGTTCCAATTGGTTAGAATATCTTTTTGCTCACAGAAATCAATTATTATATTGGATTATATTTTCTCAACCATACACTCAACCATTAATTTCTAGTTTATATATTTATTGATTTGTTTTTTACATGTAAATTACATAAAAATATAGTTTTAAATGACCAAAATGTGTACACATTAGAATCGCATCATAGGTGCATTTAACATATGCGATTTTAACTATACGCGCTCAGCAAAACAAAACAAAAAAAGAAAAAAACAACAATTTAAATACTGTACCTGCAGTGCGGGCGATTCCGCCCGCCATTCCACTCAATGAATGTTTGACTATATGCGATTTTTGCCTTACGTGCTGACTTCAGAACCTAACCCCCGCGTAAGATGCGACTCCCCTGTATCCAAATAAAATATTCAGACACTTACATTCCCAGTGTTTATGTCAGCTTCTGAATCCACCCCTGAAGAAAAAAAAAAAAAGTAGATTCAGAAAAATCATTGTTAACATTTTCATATTTTCCATGAAGGTATCACATAGTACTTACTACTCCGTACTGCTTCAAGAGGGTGTTTACGAGGCCTTCCTCTTTTCCGCTTAACTATTACAGGTTGATTTTCCTAAGAAAAGGGGAGAAACCGGCTTTAGTTACTGTAACATCAGGTTTTAAATTAGTGCAGGTATTCATTCAAACAGTGGAAATAATAAGAATGACTATACTATCCTGGCTTTAAGGGAAATCTGAGACCTTTTCTAGTACAAAGTATCTTTCCAATGACATACAGAACAGCCTTCAAATCATAATAGCCAAAAAGTCTGCAGTCAAAAAGCTGAGCCATTCAGATGATCAAAATAAGATTTTTATTTCTATTATTTAAAGACATATGTCCTGAGTAAGAATCGCTGCAGATGTAACTTATACTATACCACTAGTTGGGGTCTACATATTTCAAGGCTTTGGTAAAGAATGCAATCTTTTACCTCAAGGTCATTGGCTTGAATCTAGCCCAGGCTGTAAATAACAAAAATCATCTGATTGCTGTATTGTAGCCTCTGTGAAATAAGTTAGTGGGTGTCAGTCTAATTTTTACTGGACAGATGGCCAGATCCCAAAAACCACCACCGCAACTGGCACCTCATTGGCAGTTCCACGAGAGAGACCAAAGACTGAGGACCTGATCCAAAGCTCACTGAAGCCAAAGATAGTCTTTCCTCTTATTTCAGTGGACTTTGGATCAAGCTGTGAATGAGGAAGGAAACCTACTTCTCTCTCAGTTCTAGGGTATGTCTACATTGCAGCTGAGAGTGTGAATGGAGCTTGTACAGATGTACCCATGCTAGCTATAGTCTAGCTACCTCGCTAAAAGGAAAAGAGGATGCTGCAGTGCAAGCTTCATAAGCCCACTTGACATTTTTGGGTACATACTTGCTAATGCAGCCCACACAAGCCCACGCTGCAGTTTTCCTCACTTTTCCTTTTAGCAAGTTAGCTAGAGTACAGACAGCACAGATATGTCTACAGAAGCTGCAATTCACATCTCCAGCTGCAATACAGATGTACTCTTAGGCTACATCTATACCACAAGCTAGAGGTGTGATACCCAGCTTGTGCATGCATACGTGCACTAGTCTGATGAGAGCTAATGCAAATATAAATAGTTGTCTTGCTGCTACACTACTATTTATACTCAGGCTAGCATAAATGTACGCATATGAGTTCAGAATCACACCTTTAACTCATAATCTAGACATAGCTTTAGAGATGCTTCTTCCAGTTTTGGGTTTTGATACAATAGGAGTATTCTAAGTAAATCTGCACTGTCACTACCTGTGCTGTGTCTAGGTAGTGACTGCAGTCTCCAGGACAATCAGTCAATGCACCTTTCACACACAGTAAATTAACTTACATTTCTAAGCCACATACCTTGCAGACAGAAAACTATTTTAAATTTTTTTGTGGTACAATTTTTCATACCCCTCTGTTTGTAAAGCCAGGCTGCTTCCTTAATTAACATAAATTCAACTATTTCTCTCTCTGAAGAGGAAAAATACAAATATATTTAAACTTCTGAAAATTGCCTACAATAGCTTTTCCACATATCAATATGGCAAGATTTTGTGCCCTGATACCAGGGCTAGAAATAGAGTCCTTATACCATTGGAAAGGGATAGTTCTTGGCTTTTAACAATAAATAGCAACAATTACTGTGATTTATAGTTTTGAAGAGTCATGAGATATCAGATCTCAAACCTGTAAGTGGTTCAGAATTTACTTTTGTATATCTTTCAGGCCACTGTAGTTTGGAGGGAGAAATTCAACCTTTGCAAGGCTGGGGTCTGGGAAGTAAAGAAAAATGCTGTGCCAGATTGTGTTTTAAAAAAATCACCTGTGGCTGTTTTGTTTTTTGGGAGTAATCTTGGCAGAAATTGATTAATTGGGAGGAATGCAAATGAAGTGGTCAAAGTTGCAGGTTAAATGCAATTTGTTACACATACAGCACCAGCACATACCATGTCTCTCTTCAGATTACTCTCTTATAAAAATAAAACATCATACAAGTGATATGACTTTCCTGCATTTTTTACTCTGGTTGATGACAGAACTACTCATGGCTTATATTCTGGACTGGACATTATGGCCTGGCTATTTAATTAGTCACTCTACAATGCTCCAGGTGATCAAATCATTGTTTTCTTTTATGGCTGAGGTGAAATCAATATTGTAGTTTTATTGCTGCAGTCAAAGTAAAAGAAAATGTAATTTTGTCTTAACGCTAAACTTTCAAATGGCAATGAATTAAGATGGATAAGACTACTTGCCTCTACAGAACTTAAATTACACTCCAGACTCTGCTTTGCTTTTTCACAAGTGTCCTGCTTGCTGGTTAACTCATCTGCACAAAATACAAAGTCAAAGACACAACTTTACTGCATAGCTTCGCTTTAGAAACAAAAAAAATTGGCCACAGTCTCTGTACTGCTCAAAACTACTTTATGTGCCTGAGGGTACTATAAACTGAATGTCAGTACAAATACTATTAATAAATCAGATAATATTTGTCTTACAATTTTTGCTGTATTATGTTGTTTAGGCTGCTTCATTAGACAAGTGGGAATTACTGTACTGGGTTTTGGATTTTAAAGTAATGGAATTCCAAAGTTTGAGAGGGTTACACATATTATTATAACAAGAACCACAAAGTCAAGTTATTTAATGATACTATTATTAATTTTTTTCCCTCGACACCCACCAACCAGAAAGCTAGGGAGGTGAGCTGAATAGGTGGTTAATTGCAAAACAAACTCAGATTTGTCAGTGGGTTTGTTGGTATTGAGAATTGAAGCCATTAAACAGATCAATCCTGTGTTAGTGTCTTGGCATCATGCAAAGGAAGGTAGATGAGGAAGTCAAAGCCAACATTAATTCATAGGACACTATATAATTCTTTGTTTTTAGTACAATGTATAAAATTAATTAATAGGGCTAAGTCACCCACAGTCAGTGCAATTTATACACTTTGCTCCTACAGGCAGTTGACTGGAAGGGGGAGTTTCTCTCTGGGAGAGCAGGTTGTGGTTCTGTCAAGGAAAGGCAGCTCTAATTTATGGCCAGAGCTACACAGAGCCTCACTGGTGAAGTGTCCTGAACCTCCCACCTCTCTGGCAAACTGCCCATTTTCTGACTCCAGGTCATGTAATGGAGCAGAAGCAGTGGCTGGCTTACATTCCTGTGCGCCTTCTCTGGACAGGCCTTCCAGGGGCCTCGAATCAACTCCTTGGGAATTTCAAAAGCCAACCAAGTGTTTTTCAATGGCTACTACACTTAACATTTTTATAGACAAAACAGTATTAATGGAGAAGATAAGCAAATATTTAATTATGAAATAAAGATTCTCATTGTGTTATCTCAAATATATATATTCTAATTAAAAAAATTAACTGTGTACAGTTTCAGTAAATTGCCTTGAACTTATATTTACATTACCTTTTTCTTCCACAGTACTTGAAAGAGGTGCATGTTTCCTAATGATTTCTTTGGATACCTCAGCTACATCTCCAGAGGTCACATCCTTAATTATTTTGAAAAAATAATAAAGAGTATTTTATTACAACTATAATGTCACTCCCAGCTACTCTTAAAAAATATGAATGTAAATGCAGGGCCCCATAGCCCAGGGCCCTGCAGCCCCTAAAGCCCCTGTGTTCCAGAGGCAGAGAAGAGGAACTTGTGCAATGCTCCCTTGTAAAGTCAGCCAAATGACATTAAAAGGGAGCATTGCACAACTTTAAACGAGTACGTTCCCTAATGGAGCAGCAATGTAACTTTGAAACAACGTTAAGCAGGAAGACAGTAAATGAGGAGTTACTGTACCAAGCAGCGGGATTATCTGGTTACACAGAATATACTCAGACACACTCAGATGATGGCTATTTTTCCATCAAATGTAGGGGGAAGAAAAAATAACCTGGTATATTCCCAACTGGATTATACAAATTTCACAGTAACCAGGTGTTGTTCAGCTCTGTGACATTTTTTGATTATGAAAAATAGCTACTGGTTTCCCCTTCAAGGTCCTCCACAGCCATACATGCAAGGGAGACAGGAGCCTATTCCCATTAAAACCTCAAAAGCAGGGGATTGGGGCAACCAATGGAGAATGAGGTGCTCAAAGGAGAGTTTAGAAGGAGTGTTTTCTTCAGGGGGAGAAGTTGAGATAGCCTGGACTATGAATGGGGCTGTAGAAGAGGCTGGCACAGCCTATGAGAGTTGTTGCGTAGGAGGAAGATTTTAGGGGGCAGTGAGCCTGGAACACGCTTCACCAAGCCGTCCCTCTCCAGTCACCCCACAATCGTGCCCCAATCCTCTTTCAGCCTTTGTATCCTGCTCATTTTCAGCTCCTGCCCAATCTCTGTCCCTGCTCCCCATTCTAACCCACTGTTTTGTTGCTCCCTTTCAGTATTCCCCCATTCTGCTCCTTCCCCCTCATTTCCTCACATCTCTGCCTGCAATATATAGCACTAGCCTCCTCCTCTTCCCCCAGTTCCAGAGACCCAAGCTGGCAGGGCACCAACAGAGGGAGCAGAGAGAGGAGAAGCAGAATCTTTGGTAGCAGCAGCCTGCAATGGTTGAGAGGGAACTGGTGTTGCATGCCTGCTGTCCAGCCAAATGTACAAGATTCTGCTGCAGGCAGATTATACGGAAATGAAGGAAGGTGCGAAGAGCTGCCAAAAGTGTGAATGTCCCATCTGATGTGTGACACTTAGCAGCCTCATAACTTTGGAAGAGTACAAAATTGAGGCTTGAACAGTTTGAATCTTTTCATGGTAACATTTAACAGTTAAAATGTTATTGTAAGAATTTACAGTTACTGTAATTATGAAAATCACCCCCCAAATCAAAACATATATATCTACGGCATCAGACACGAAAATTTTCTCAATATCTTTTTGACTACAACAGTGAAAATGGACAAAAATACCTTGATATCTTTTATTTTGGAGCACTGACTCTGATTGTTTCCTTTTCTCAAATCCTGAGTAATCAGATAATCATCTGTAAAACAGTTTAAATGTTTAACTGAAATGCGCCTGTCTATGCTTATGAGAGCCTGATCCTCTTCTCATTTACACCTGTTTTGCATCAGCCAAGTTGTCCCACAAAAATGTAAATCGGGGGGGGGGGGGGGGGGGATCAAGTCCTTTCTCTTTGAACGAGCAAATACATGAAACAATGAAAAGAGACTTTCAGTTCTATATTACTCATCATAGTTTTTTTTAAAAAGCATTACAAACAACCTCAATTTCATAGCTGTGGCACACTAAATTAAACATAGACCTCAGTTGCATTCCAACCAGATTAAATAGCAAAACTGCTTTACATGCTATATGTTTGCATTCAATATATTTATAAATTAATCATTTTGAAAAATTCATTTGTTCTCTGGAGCAACAGAAGAAAAGCAGTCATCAAGAGAGGAAGTAAAAATTTCCATTAGTCCAATATCATTCACATATTTTTACTCTTCTACTATCATTAATATGTAATGTGTATAAAATAATGATGGTTAAGAGGTGCAATATTATCTTCTTTTTGTAAAACTCTTCAGTGGTAATTGAAGCAGTGCTTAATCAATATTACCGAGGGCAGATCACAGTCATAGATTCTGACAGTAGATGCTAGGACTGAACAGGTGAAACATTTTGGGGGGGGATATTATTAGAGTGGAGCTCCTTTTCCCTCTTTGCCCCCACGCCACTTCACCTCCCAGATCAAGCTCCATTGCCCTGTCCATCAGGGCTTGAATTGGAAAAAAAAGGGATATTCTCCCAAGCTTTACCAACAAGCTAAGCTCCACCTACTTCAGATGCCAAAATGAGACACCATTCGCAGTAGATTTAGTGATGTTCAAAATATGATCGTGTGTGTTCTGCTGGGATCCTCAGGCTTCCATGAGTTGGTTCCCTCTCAGTACGATTCACCTACATTTATGGGTACTGCTGGACTCGTCTCTCCCTTGGAGGAAATGGGGATTTCTTGCTGGACTCTATGGGAGTGGCTGCCCTTTGATGAGGATGCGATACCTCCCTTGGCTCTGTTCCTCCCCTCTGGCCTTTCAGCTCCACTGGTCAGATTGGGGAGAAAAAGGCAGTGGTACTCTCCTATGCGTCATCCACTCATAACACCAAAATGAAATGCCACTCAGATTATGCAGGTCTTCCTAATACATCCCTCTGCTTTCTTAACTGCTTTTAACAACAGTGAAATAGGTAATAATGTTGACATTTAACATCTGAGTTAACAGTCCACGGAGATGAAAAGGAGCGATGCCCACTTGTCAGAGTAATTGTTTTTGACTCTCTGCAAACTCAAGCAGACAGTACTGCAGGGGTCACATGCATGTTTTCAAGGTTATCTTCTCAACCATAAGGGCTATTGACTTTTTTATTTAAATTAAAAACAGCTATTGGAGAACAACAAAAAAAATACAGTATACTCCTGTTTATCTGTAACTCTATTATCCGAACGTCTGCACTGAGGAAGATGAGCCCCCAGTTCCAGGGAATGCTACAAGCTGATGAATGACTTCTGCAGCAGCACAGGGAGCCCCCTGTAGCGCTGCTGTCATGGGAGCGAGTGGGACCATGATAACGGAGCTGCAGAGGGCTCCCTGCGCTGCCACAGGGCCAGTGACACCCAATTCCCGCAGATGCTATGTGCAAGGAAGGCTGCGGTTCTGGCTGGACAAAACAAAGTCCTGGCTGGGTGTGTCTCCTCCTGCAAGGATCGGGTGCCTCTAACCTGCCTCTGCTACTCCCTAATGAGACAGTTCATCAATGATCAGTGCCAGGTATGCCCACAAATTTCTTGGAATCAAATCAACCTCTGAAGGTAGAGACTAGGACTGGAAATCAAGCCTGAGCCTAATGCATGGCTGTGCAGAGCACTAGCATCAAGTTACCCGACTGGCCCATGAGCCATTATTACATACACAAATTTGAACACAAAAGTATAAAAAACTTAAGATTTATGAAGATAAATGTGTGTGTCTGCGGTTGTTTCAGCTACCTGATTCACCTTCTCGAGTAGGCGATTGGTTTTTTTCCATTCCTGGCATGCTGCTTACTTTTTCCTGATCAGGTATTTCTTTCTGTAATTAAGAAGTGGGAGTATGTCAGATTTATCACATGAGAGAACAAAAAAAAGGCAATCCTGTTCCCAGGCAGTGGTAGTTCAAAAGTATCTGTATATGTGCCAACTTCATGTTCCATTTAGAATGTTGGTCAGAAAACCCAAGGTACAATGGTTATGTATGTTTTGCTTCCATCTGTAAAAGCTGAATATAATAAGCATGCTTACCTCTTCATCTTTTACTTCAATCTGGATATTTGCTGCTTCTGTCATATCTATGGTATTTGAAGTTTCCTGTGCTGAAACACACAAGTATAAATATATAAATGATCAAGTCCATAGTATACACTGCACATATTGGATATAAAATGCTCAGAGAAAAGGGAGTAGTAAGTGTAGCTCTGAAGAGTGTTTATGCACTGTATGTTGCATCTTGCCTGAAGCTGGACTGTGTAGAGCAGAATTCAATATTTAAATCTCCATTCTGAAGTTACACTGTGATTGATTTCCCTCAGTCCAATTCCCAGTGGACACAGTACATCTGTTGGCAGTCCCAGGGGACACGTCTAGTGATTGGGCACGGAGACTGAACTATCCTACTAATGATAATCCCTCCAAATCAGGGTTCTATGGCACTGTGAATAAGCTTGCACTGCAGCTGCATTTACTACCCGTTCTGTGAATATACAGAGGACTTCACTCTGCAGAGATATCAGAGAAGTGCCTTTTATGATCACTAACATTCACATACACGAAGGAAAATAAAGGGCACATTCAGACTTATTTTTGTCTCTATTCTAGCAGTAACAAAAATGTAGAGGAAAGGCAAGGCTTTTTTTTTTTTTCTGGTGTTCGGTCTTTCATCTATATGTTCTTCCCCTGTATTTTTAAAAAAGCAAGAGTATGTAAAGATTAATTCTTATGACCAAAAGAGTATGTTTGACCTTAATTTGACCATAAATTAACAGTTGTACAATATGCTTGTGCGTGAGATTTTTCATTACAGGCTGCCATTGTACTGTAGAAGTTACAGTGGATAACCCAACAGAAGCTTTGCCTTCAAGTGAAGCTGAATTTGATTTCTCTGACCCAATGTGAATGGTCACTAGTACCATTGATGCATCATGGGAGGGAACTAAACAAAAGAAGGGGGCAGGGAGGTGAAACATTGAGCTATTTGGGTGTGCAGGGAATTCTTATCACTTGTGCGCCAATGCAATACATGGGAATGAAAATAGGTTTGTAAAATCTTCTTAGCTTTATTAAGCACACTGCTGTTGTACTGTTCCTGCTTTATTTTGGGGGATTTGCATGCATAAAAGATTTGTGAATTCAAAGAATTACCCAACATCAGTATACCACTACGGTAATTCATGATGAAACTTCCTGAAAATTCAGGCCTAACTTTTTTGGGTTCAAAATGTCCAATAGTAAAAACAACTGAAATATCTATCTGACCAGATAATTCAGTAATATCTCTGAAGAGAAAAATGAGGGTAGGACAGTGATTATTGAGCCATTCTGATGCATCTGAGTGTTGAAAGTTATAAAGAAATAAACGGTGTATATTAGTCTGAACTACTGGTCCCAAATGGGATCATACAATCACCCTTTGCTGGTATATCCCAAAGTCAAAAATTAAAAATAAAGTCATGGTTTAGTAATTCCATGGTGAAACAATCAGTAAGAGAAATATATTTCACAAACACATTTAGCATGGAATTCCGCTTTTTGTTTAGCTATGTGTGTATACAGTAGAGTGGCGTGGAAAATGGAAATTCCATTTTGAGGAGGATTTCAAGATTTTGAAAATTTGTTTTTGTTCTAACTCAGAACAAACCCCTAAAATATTGAAATTCTCCATGAAAGAAAATTCCATAAAAAAAATTGATTTTGGTCAATTGAAACTTTTATTTCAACTCTGACTTAAATTATAATATACAATACAAAATAAAAAAAAAAAGTGAAGCAAAAAGGAAATTTTTTTGTCCCAGAAAGACTGAAACACTCTCTCCCACCCATTTTTTCTTTGAAAGGAATTTTTGGCAAAACTGACGCTTTTCAATTTTCACGGAACTACACTTTCCAACTGAAAATGGTTCTGTCAGTGTTCTAATCAACCAGCTCTGTTGTACAGTATACAAGAATATACTTACTTACCTGTTTCTTTACCTGTAGTTACTGGAGATTTAGATTTCCTTTCTTTGCAGCTACACTCATCTCTTTGTGTGTCAGAGTTTTCCACCTAAGCGTAAATTACAATTGCAAAGTTAATACACTTATTTTATTCACTGAAGTTATGAAGGCTGAAAGAGGAGAAAGTTTTCCCCAATTGCTACTCTCAAAGTAGAATATGCAGTAGAAGGAAAGAACTGAATGAACACAAACAAGTTTGTTCTTAGAGCTCCAACACCAATAATACCACAGAACAGCAACATGATGGAAGAACAGTCTAGCTCTGTTATAACTATTAGTATTTCCAGAATTTCTACTTACCATATTTTTAAATGAGGGCTTTCCTTCAAGCTTCAATTAAAACATATTTTTATATGTTTTGAAAAGGATGTAATAGGATGGACTACATATTAATCTGCATTAATGGGACGGCACACAGCTATGTGCAGATGCTAAATTTATAAATAGCAGTTTTAGGATGACCAGAAATGCAGTAAATCACCATCATAACACCATCAATAACTGGGAAATAATTCTCACAGAAAGAAAGAATCATTCTCTAGCAATAGCTCAGACAGGTAAATGCTTAGTGATTCTAAAATTTTTAAGTACATTATAGATTATTAATTTTTATACTTTAATAAATTATTTTGTCATCTGGGTTAACAGCTTTGGGTTATAAAGTATGTGCCTTTAATACCCTATGGCATTTTACATCTGCAATCTTTTCAACTACACCCTATTATATTTATCAACCTACAAATCCTTGTATGATCACAACGGATAGTATGTAACAGAAAGCCTGGCCTTCTTAAAATTTCAATTATCATCGCCATTTTTCCTCTCAGGAAATTGAATGAAATTTCTCATTTCAGTCTGTCAATACTGGTCCTGAAATGGCCAGACTGTTGCAGAGTAACGTAACAAAACCTCTTTGCTAAAAAACTCAATGTGCTTGCATCCGCAATGCTCTCAACACCTATCAGGTTAAGATCACAGGTTCAGAGATAAGAACCAAGCTCTGGATGGTGAAGTCAAGAAAGGAAGAGCTGAGGTACTCTATGCACACTTATGTGGCAAATGGATAAATAGCAATTTTGCATCAATTTGCATAGCTGCATAACCTCATTATACACAGACCTTCTATATACTAGAAATAATGTTTCCCTTTAGATTTTGGCATGCAATTTTGTCATAGCCATGTTGGTCCCAGGATATTAGAGACACAAGATGGAGGAGGCTGAACTTCTGTTGAAGCTGGTCCAATAAAAGGTATTTTCTCACCTACCCCGTCTCTCTTACTTCCCTTCAGAGACTGCTCAGTATAAATCCAAAACGTAAAATAAAGTAAATGTAACAAGAGCTTACATCTATAGGGTCTTTCTTCAAAGAAGCATTCTTCAGTGGCAAATCTGTTAAAATAAAACAAAATACTGATTTTATGGAAAACAAAAAGCTCAGCGAAAGCTTTTTGTTGCCTCATGATGTATCCAAAAAAGTTCCAGAATATGTAAAGTTCGTACTATGTAATGCAATGGGTTTAAAAAAAAAGAATAAAAAAAGTTGATTTCTAAAGGGTAAGGTAGTTTAAAATCACTAGTGTTTTATGGCTAAAGATAATTTAGATATTCATGGGTGAAATTCTGGCCCTTTTGAAATCAATGGTGCACTGCTATTTACTTCAGTCGGATTAGGATCTCACGCCATATATTTAAAATCACAAAGCTGGATCATGGGATGGTACATAACAAATGCTGGAGCATCAGGCTCAGTAGGGGAACCTAAGCTCACATGATTCCAGTAGCAAGAGCCAAGTATGTCACTTCTGTAATCTACTAAAAAGAGAGAGAAAAGCATCGTTTAGCAGTCAGAGCACAAGGCTTGTGTGCTAATTCTGGATCAGATAAAGCTCACTTTGTGCTCTTGTACAAGTCACTGACCCTCTTTGCTTCCTGACAGGGAACTATTGGAGCTGCTAGGGTCTAAAGTATTTTTGAAAATCTGGCCATTTTGTACGGATGTGTAAATGAGAGCTGAAATCTTTTTGAAAGCGGTTACCATCTGTAGGTGCTAAGCACTTTTGAAAATCCGGTCCCTGAAGCACTGACTTCATATTTTCTTATTAAAGGTTTAACGCAACTAAAAGCATTCCATGCAGTTTAAGTTTCCTATCCTACATTTAGGATACAAGAGCCAGTATCCAGCATAATTTAAATGATCCATGGTGGCAATATTGTTAATCTATTTAAAAGTATTCCACATAGTCAAACTTTTTACTGTTACACCCTTAGATTGCAAAATGGTATCTTTCAATTTTTAAAAGCACTGTCAATTGAAGAGTTAGATCCTAGCCACTCAAACAGCAAAGATATGTTTACATTCCTTGGAATCTTGGACTACTAAACTACTGTGTCTGCTGTTCATACTCAACAGTGACAGAATACACATTTGTCTTTTAAACAACTTCCTTTTACGTATGTTGAACTATACCAAACACAGCAAAGAGATTATTTAAAAAAAATTTCAACCCAGCACAACACAGCATTAAAATCTTGAATGTGTGTCATATCTAACATGATTTACACAACAAAGGGATTCTTTTGTGAAACATTTTACATTATGAAAGATTACTTTAGCCAGTTCAGTCCACACATTTTAAACTAAGTATTGTGCATCTGGATGACTGAGTAACTAAGTGCTTTGAAGTGCATGTTAAAAAGTACAGCAATCTCAAAGGACAAATTAGCATGGTATCCTGAGACCAAAATTAGTAATAGTAGTAAGAAAGAACAAAAGAAAAATCAGTCCTCTGAAGATAATACCCTGCAGCCAATATTCACGGTTTAAAAACCTTTTGTATAAATGCATATCTGAGCAATACCTATTTCCTTACATGCATTTATGAAGCAAAAGTTTTTAACATTTTTAAAGCTGTCTGTATGAATTTGATCCCCTAAAGAATAAATCTACAATTACTTTTATACCTAATGTCATGTCACCAGGAATTTGCAGATCTTGTAATCTAGAACATTACAGGTATACAAAAAAATTAAGCACTGCATGAGTGGCAATCACCCAGTGTCCACCGTGACCTTGCCATCTACGTAGTACTGGTCAAAACCTTCAAAACTGGTCAAAACCATGATTGCATTTTTTATATTAACCAGCACCACATAATCAGACTTCCGTACACACTTGTGAAGCATTCCATTTCTCCCTTGATCATTTATTAAAAAGTATTTTATTTTCAAAACAAACAATTTAAAAGAATTTAGGATCAGCAGAATAAAAACATTTCCTGGACAGATCAAATGTCACACGAGGGCTGATGATGATTTTTCAAAATAAGTAAAAAAAAATAAAAAATAAAAAATATTGTACACAAGAAAGGGACCTGGATTCCTAATTTCCTTCTAACTCTCCAAGGAGGCAGACTTCTGTCCTATGAGGAGTCTGACTTTGACAGAGATCTGCATAGCTATAGTGGGAATGCCCCTGCAGAGTTCCTGGCAGGATTGGGACTCTTAGGCCTGATACATGTTAATAATTACAGCTATTTTTATTCTGTTTTTGAGGAGGGGCTTTTTTTGGGGGCGGGGAGGGGGAGTAAGTGGTAGAAGAACACAAATAGAAGCAGAAAAAAATTCAACTATACAAGTAGGTTAGCTGCAGGCTTATCAAAGGCTCTGCCATGTTACTCAACACAACAGAAGCAGATTGATATTAAAGTCTATATCTATCTATCTACTTACCTATATTAAGAATTGACTTAAACCCCCATATTCTATTTTAGGTAAACCTACCTCTCTGCCCTCCTTGTCAAGGTTATCCTTCCGGTACATCACGTAGAAGCACAGAATCACAGGGTTAGAAGGAACTGCAAAGGTTATCTAGTCTAACCCACAGCCAACTCACCTGAATCCTAATTGTGCCTAAGGGTTCAGCTGGCTTCAAAATCAACATGGGGGGGGGGGGGGAGGGGATACCTGTATACCCAGCTGTAACACATTACTGACTCTAGGCCTTCAATGCTAAACTATTTGGGGAAGGGACTGTGTCTTTAATTTCCTTGGACAGTGCCATGCACACCTAGTGTTATCCCTGTTATCTTTTGTAATTCAGCTTAGTCTTGTTATCTAGTTGTTGCACTAACTGAAGACGATCTCTGTGTCTAAGTCATGTGGCAAATGTCCTTACAAAATTACCTGGAGCACAAACTCCATCAAGAAGACAGGAAAAATATATAAAAAAAATTCTAATCAGTACTGTTCTTTTTCAGCCTTATAGGCAAAACAAAACAATAACTGCAATAAATATTTAAAAATAATACTTGGAGAAGGAATTAAGTGAGTGCAGAAACATTTGCAGTGGAAGAAATTTCTAACAGGTTACATAGTCCTAAAAATAACTGGGCCTTTAACTCGAGAAAATACAATTTTCCCATCATTCAACTTATAAATGCTCTTCAAACTATGGGACATGGATATGAACTTACTATCTTCTGGCTAGCAAGGAAGACACATGAAATCTTCCTCTGAAGCCAGTACTAACAAGACACTCTTACTCAGCCATAAAAGAAATGCAATTACTAGTACCATCTCTGCAAAGGACTTGTTAAAATACTAAAAACAAGGACATTCTAAGTTTAGTCCTACATCCCTATGGGAAGGTTGCTGTATTTTACCTGAATACTGACAACATTATGAGAACATTAACAGTTTGTAATGTGCTTGCAATTAGAAATCTTCCATAGAGGCCAACATGGGCAATAAGGGGATGGAAATGAGAGTTAGAAAAACTACCTCTGAGATTGCTGTCTCAAGCAATTAATAGTAGCATTTGAAGATTTATGAAGCAAATTTCTAATGTATTACTGCAGCACTTTGATGCTCTGATTTAACCTTTTAGAAAGGCTATTTCCATTCAATACAAATTCATAGGATAGGTCACTTTTGTTATGTTACAATAGCATGTTTCCAACCCCCAACCCAACATATTTATTTTATTCCATTGAAAAGTGTGGCTCAGAGCTGGCCACCAAATGATATGGCAATACAGTTACCTGAGTGTGAATTAATTGGAGAGTTGGGGGGGAAACTAAGCCTAAGCCAGAATCAGTTCCCCCCTTAACTCTCCAATTAATTCACACCCAGGAGTTTTCACTAACTGCTCCTCTTGGGGTCTGCTTTACTGAACCATTCTAGTTTCATAATAAAAGTGCGTTTTCTTGGCCCTTCCAGGTTCAAATCATTCCTCGCTTAGTTGGCAGGATTCTCTGCAGCCACACTTCAAGAGACTGCAATTCTTCCCCAACCAAGCTGTGCAGGTTCCTCCACAGTCTTCCTTCTAGGGCCTTAGCCTAAATTCTGACTAGTTTCCCCAACTTGCCACAATCCTTGCTCTACTACCAGAGCCTTCCTGCTCCTCATGTCCCGTCCAGTAAGTAAACAGATAGCCTATGCAGCCCAGCTTATAGGAGATGCTGCGTCATGTGACCCTTGATCACCTGACTTCATCACAGGGCAAAGCTTGGGGCCTTTAACCCCCTGTGATATTACTTTTTTTTTTTTTTAATTTATTTATTAACTTAAATTGCTTTTCCTTGGGTATTACTTCTAAAGATTATGTTAAGATGATTGACATAAGGCAGTTTTAGGATGACTAGTTTTTCTGATTCTGATCCCAAAAAAAAAAATAAAATAAAAAATAAGTGGAAAGACTTCAAATGGGCTTCAGTGGCCTTTGGTTCAAGCTCTCTATGCATAGTCTAAATTAAAACTTATCTGTGTAGGAATTAGTAGATAAGTACTTAAACTCCCAAATATGAAAATGTAAACCACTGTCGTCATAAAAATGTAGAGACGCATAACTAAGTACAGAAATAACCAATCTTATAATCTAGTTCAGAGGTTGGCAACCCTTCAGAAGTGGTGTGCCGAGTCTTCATTCATTCCCTCTAATTTAAGGTTTCGTGTGCCAGTAATACATTTTAACTTTCTTACAGGTCTCTTTCTATAAGTCTATAATATATAACTAAACTACTGTTGTATGTAAAGTAAATAAGGTTTTTTAAATGTTTAAGAAGCTTCATTTAAAATTACATTAAAATGCAGAGTCCCCCGGACCGGTGGCCAGGACCTGGGCAGTGTGAGTGCCACTGAAAATCAGCTCGCGTGTGCCATAGTTTGCCTACCCCTCATCTAGTTTGTCCAGTTGCAGAACACAGGCCATAGGACTTCCCTGAATTAATTCCTATTTGAAGTAGAGCATATCTCTTTCAAATTAAGACTGGTTTTTCTAAAGTGCCAGAGATGGAGACTCCACCGCAAGCCCTAGTAAATTGTTCCAAAGGCTAATTATCTTAAACGTTACACATCTACACCTTATTTCCAGCTTCAACTTCCAATCATTCCCATAAATACTTCTGTCTGCTAGACTGAAAGGTTCATTATCAAATTTTTGTTTCCAGTGTAGGTATCAGACTAATCATCTTTTTGTTAAGCTAAACAGAGTATGACACTAAGGCATGTTTTCCAATCCTTTAATCATTCTTGTGGTTCTTCTCTAAACCCACTCCTATTTGTCAATATCCTTCTTGAACTGTGGACCTGAGAACTGGACAAAATATTTCAGTACTGGTTGCACCAGTACCAAACAGACGTACTAAGCCACAACAAAATAAATCTACCTTTTAGATACTCTTCAATATGAGGTTCCTCATGCAGTTCTTCCCTTGTTGGACTTCTAGACTTTTGTGGCTAAAAACAGCATACAAAGGAAACAAAATACTTCAGGTCTATGGGGGAAAAAAAAACCTGTCTCGTATCCATAGTAACAGGTATCACTGTATAGCCTCAGCAAAGCAGTCGAGAGAGCTTTGAATTACAAAATTTTAAACAGATTTTCAATCAAATATTGATACATCATATTAGTTTAGTAGTGGGGATTAGCAGTATTATATAACCAAAAAGTACAGCACCATTAGTTCTACTTAACTGTTATATCTGCCACAGAAACAATGGATTATTGTAATGTAGAGATCTCAAGAGAAATCACTTGAAATCCAGATGCAGTTTCGAGGGATTATTCTCCCTGTATGTGAAGTTCTCTGAAGGTTCTTTAGTATAAATCTAGATTAGTGGTGTATTCCATCTACAAGTCCTTCTAAAGTAGTTATCACCAGAGTGTGTAGCTGTTGTGGTAATAAAAATATCTTCCTTAGACAGTCAATTTTTCCAGTCTTCCCTGGATTTCTCTTGAAACAACTGATTTTGCAGCTCAGCACAAAAATGTGGAGCTGAGAAAATGAACATCAATAGCAGCTGTTTATTTCAAAATACCTAACTAATGGATATTAAGGATTACAAAATGTATGTATGCATAAGTATGTTCAGAAGAACTATATCATAATAAGCATATTCACATTCTATTTAAATAGTAATAAATATAAAAAAGGAAATTTCAACTTAAGATTGTGCACAACTACACAGGAGAGAATGTTATTGCTATTTTCAAAATACCTCTTTAGTTTTCAAGTTCGTTTTCAGTTCCAGTTCTTCAGCCAAGATTGGTAAAGTTTCTTTTTTGCCTGATGAAATATAAGTAGATTAACAATTATTTTATTAATTTGTATAGAACTGCAATAGGACTGCTGTTCCCCAGGAACATCATATAAACATGAGGCATGTGAGGTAGCTACCCCAGTGATGAAATGAATTAATCATTTTGAAAATAATCTGTCCCCCACAAAATAAAGTTCACTCTCCCATCCACTTTTTTACATTTTGATGGGAGAGTTGCGGTAGAGAACATTGGATCCCAGGTTTCTCTCAACTTAATTTTGATGCTTGATTTCAAAAATTACGGAAAGTATTCAATATTTTAAATACTGTTAGTAATATCAGACTTTATTATGTAAAAATCTAAACAGACCACTAAAACCGTATGAGTCAATAGATAGCTCAGGAGTTGCACTAAGGGACATAAATCAAGATTTTATTTTAATTTTTTTTTAAAAAGGTGTCTAAAGTTAAGAGTTTAAGTCCATAATTAGGCATCCAAATAAATGACCAGCTTTTCAGAGAGGCTAAATATGCAATAGCTCCAACTAATATAATGATTGTCTTTTTGTAAGATCCTGAAGAGTCTCCCCCCTCCCTACTCGACACACTCTTCAAATGGGAGCCACAGGGTGCTACCACACCTCTGAAAATCAGGTCAATTAATTACATATCTAAATATGGATTCTGAAGTCTTCAGGAACTCATTTTTGAAAATCGTATTAACCAAAAGTCATTACCATCTGAAGGCTGCTTGATGATCTATGTGAAATGACTCACTGGTTGCAGTCCATCAAATAAAATGAGTACAACTGGAATCCATGTAGGCTGTTTCAGTGGAGAACAAAAATTGAATAGGAAGATTGGACTACCCAGTATTGCCCAGAGGAGACAGGGTTGAGGAAGATTTGCAGGGCAATGAGTGGTAGTTTGCATTGTCATGGCCCATGCTTGTCCCTATTCTATACACAGTGAACTTCAGTCTTCAGGTTTGTCAATTTGACATATTTTCTGGAAACTAAATTTGTCTTACAATGTTTAATGTATTTCTTCTATCTTTATTACTGAGAAAACCTGAGAGAAGAAGAAAGCATTTATAAAAGGAAAATTACTTGACCAGTATTTTCTGTTTCCTTTACTATTAATGAAGATATACTATATCTGAGAGCTTTCTTTCTTTTACAGCCCAATGTCTTCTGAGTCTGCAATTAAGTAACTCTGATGCTGGCAGTTCATGTTGAGGTCCCCGTGTCTCAACTGACCACTGACAAATACATAGCTGGAATCACATGTGTGTTACCATTGTTAAAAGTAGTATGAAATATAAGAATGTGTTGAGACTTTATTGAACGCTTGTCAGTTGCTGCATGCATTAATTTCATTCATAACATCTGTAATCCCATATTGAAGGTAATATTTGAGCAGTTGTATTGTGAGCCTCTGTGACTGTGTAAGTCAGTAGACAGGAAAGAGACATTACTTTGGGTATGTCTACACTACCCGCCAATCCAGCGGGTAGTGATTGATCTATCGGGGATCGATGTATCGCGTCTCATCCAGATGTGATACATCGATCCCCAAACGCACTCCCCGTCGACCATCGATCCCATGCCGTAAGGATGCGAAGGAAGTCAATCTAAGTTACATCAACTTCAGCTACGCTATTCTCGTAGCTGAAGCTGCATAATTTAGATCGATCTTCGCCCCTCCTCCCAGTGTAGACAAGGCCTTAATGGGAAAGGCTGATTTTCATGAGGTATTACACCCTTCTCAAAAAATCCATCAGTACCAGACAGACCATTATAGGGCATTTCAACAGAATTTCCCCTACATAGGTAGATTCAGGAACTACAAAAGTATGTTAGGTACATGCAGTTTATAAATCCAAGGGGGTGCAGAAGGGAAGAGAAAGAAAACCTTACCTGAATTGAAGCTTGTATTTTGTTGAATAGAAACTTTGATTCCAAGGTTATCATCTACTTCCACAGTGTTCCTTTTGCCATCATTCTCAAATTGTTTATCCATATGCGACACAGGGAAGTCACTCTTTTCTCCCAGTTTTGCTTCTACAGTTATTTCACCCTGATTGGTATTTACAGTTAATTTGCTTTCATGTTCACAAAGTAGCGGAAGAATTTGTGCCCCAGGAGGTGAAGTCCTTGCTTCAGAAAAGTCACTTTCTAATAATAAGCTACTGTTAACATTATCGTCTATGTTTTTAAAATGATCATTCCTCTTTGCTTCTTCTGAAGGAATACAAGGTTCTGATGTAACTTCCACATATGGAATATAGTCTTTAGCTCTTTCACCACTTGCACCCATCTCTGTAGAAGGGCGAACAATGACTGTAGACTCAGTACTAATTTCCATACAGAGGGCTTCATCTACGCTTATGAGGTTCACTGTAGTCTCAGCGGTTTCTGCAACTTCAGTGTCTGATGTGATCTTAGGTACTACTGATTCTCTCATCATAGCATCCTCATGAATCTCCTTTTCTCCCCTATATACGCATTCATCTCCTTCTCTATCACCCACAGGCAAAGAACTATCACTTTTTTCTGGGCCTGTGGATGACAGGATGCATTCAATTTCTTTGGTACTATTAAAGATGACATTGTCATCTTTTACTTCTGTGTTTGCAGCAACGAGCTGACTTTCCTCTATGACTGAGAAGGTGAAAAGACTGTCACATTCTTCCATTGTACTGAGAGTGATCACAGCACCTTCATCTTTATCTTCTATACTTGAAGCAATGTGTTGATCTTCATTGCTGCTGGCAACTCCCATCATTGGAGCCCCACATTCTACCACCTTTCTAACAATAATCATAGAACCACCACTTTTTCCTTCTGTATTTAGAGCAGTTATTTCACGCTGCTCATCTCTCGCTGCACTGGTCTCAACAACCTCACATTCTTCTGCTGCATTTGGGGTAATCATGGAACCCTCATCTTTTTCTTCTGTTTCTGCTGCAATGAGTTGACTTTCAGCTTGTGTGGCTCCACTGATAAGGACTATCTCACATTCTTCTGTCCCACTTCTGGTGATCATGGCAGCCTCCAGTCTTCCTTCTGTTCCTGAAGCAGTGAGTTGATCCTCATCTTGTGTGGCTGCACTGGGCATAGGAGCCTCAAAATATTCCATACTTGTGGAGATCATGGCAGTGTCACTTTTTTCTTCTGTGCCTGCAGCAACATGCTGAATCCTATCCTCTGTGGCTTCACTGGACACGAGGATCACTTGTTCTTCCATTATACTTGTGGAAATCATAGCACACTCATCTTTTTCTTCTTTGCCTCTTGCAGTTGGATGATTTCCATCATCTCTACCACTGAATGCACTGGGCATGGCAACCTCATATATCTCCATGTCTATACAAAACATAGTACTCTCATTCACTTCTTTTCTTGCAGCAGTGACCTGGCTATTATATTCCATAGCTGCACTGGGCATGGGAGCCTCAAATTCTTCCACGATACTGGTGGAAATCGTTGTACACTCATCTTTTGCTTGTTTACTACTGGCAGTGTATGTATTCTCTTTGAATCCTGTGGCTGTACTAGGCATGGGAGCCTCAAATTCTTCTTTGTCTATTAAGACCACAGTACTTTCATTTTTATCTGTTCTTGCAACAGTGAGGGAACCTTCAATTTCTGTGGCTGAACATGGCATGGCAGCAACACCTTCTTCTATGGTACTGGTAGAGATCACGTCACCTTTAGCTTTTTCTTCATCAGTAGAAGCAGGAGGACTCTCATCTTTCTTTGTGACTGCACTGGTTATTGGACTCTCACATTTTCTGCCATGACTTCCATCGGCACTACTGTCTTTCTTTTCTTGAGCTGCAGCAGCAGACTGACCCTTATCTGTCTCTGTCACTACACTAATCATTGGACCCTCGTACGCTTCAACATCTATAGACATCATGGCATCCTCATCTTTTTCTGTATTTGGGGTCAGAGTGTCTTCATCTGCTATGCTTATACTTGCCACGCTGCTCTCAACTATCCCCTTTGCACTTTTGTAGATTATGCCACCACTAGCTTCTTTCTTTGCACCAGTATTGCTGTAAACCCCATCTTTATTTATACTTGTGGCAGCCATACCAGACTCAGCTTCTACTTGCTCTGCAACTATGCAGAAAATGGAACTTTCACCTTCTTCTGATGCTATACAAATGAGTGCACTTTCACCTTCTATTCCTTCACAGGTTGAAGCATGTTCTAGTTCCTCATTTCCTCTTCCTGTACTGGTCACAATATCCTCACCTTCTTCATCCTCTTCTTTTGCACCTGTGCTAGTCACAAAGCCTTCATCGTCACAAGGCCCTATGCTGATCATAGTGATAGTAGCTTCTTCTTTTGCTTCTGTACTGTCCATTGCACTTTCACATTTTTCTACGTCTAAGCCAACTGCAAAACCTTCATTGCTATCTTCTAGTCCTGTGCAGATTGCTGCAGTCTCAGCATCATCTTCTCCTATTATGCCTGTGCTGGTCACTGCACTTTCACCATTTACAGTATCTTCACCTTTGTCAGCACTTGTTCCACTCATGGTACTGTTGTTCAAGACCATTTCAACACATGCACCAGTTACAGCACTGTCTTCTTGTGCATCCACTGAGCCAATTATGAAACCATGACCTCTTTCTTCTGTACCTGTACAAGTTACAGCACCCTCATTTTCTTTTAATTGGTCAGCACCAGTTACATTGCTTTGGCATTCATCTGAATTATTGCTGCTCATGAATCCTTCACCTGCTTCTGTGCCTGCACTGGTCACAGCACCATCACTTTCAATTTCACCTATACAGGTAACAGAACCTTCAAATTTGCCTGTATGTCTACAAGTTGACGTCTTGCACTTCTCTTCCAAGCCTGCACTAGTTACAGCATCATCTTTTTCTTCAGTCCCAGCACTGTTCACATTATCCTCAATTTCTATTCTGCCTGCATTGACTGAATCTTTACCATTTTCTTCTGTATAAATCATGGTGCACTCACCAGTTTCTCCTTCCTTTGTACTAGTCAGGAAACTTTCCATTTCTGCAAATCCTCCAGTGACAACACCACCACCTTCTTCAGCTGCTGCAACAGTACACTCACCATCTGCTTCTGTGCTGAAACTGACACTTTCGTTACTTTTCGCCCATATACTTGTTGTGAAACCTTCATCGGCTTCTATGCTTGTGCAGATTAAAGTAACCTCACTTTCTTCTTCTGAGCAAGTAGTTGTGGCATCACTTTCCTTTTCAGAGTGTATTGTAGCACCCTCACCTTTACCTTCTCCTGTACTAGTGGCCATTACACTGCTCTCAATCATTTTCTCTGTGCTAGTTCCTATTGCAGTGGCCTCAGTTGTTTCTAGCCTGTTGTATATGTGATCAACACTTCCTGCACTGGTGCCCACTACATTGCTTTCACTTTTATCTTCAGTGTCAGTTATCATACCATCACCTTCTTCTGCTCCACTAACTATAAAAGAGTCTTTAATTATTTCTTCTGGAACTCTTATAACATTCACTGGCACTAGCAACAAAGAAGATTCTACCATGTTACCCATATCATGTCCTTCACTCTTTTTGACCATGTCCACCATGGTACCCTTTTCTTCCTTTGCAGCAGTGCCTATATTTAAGTTATCATAACTTTCTTTTTCCTCCAGGTTCATCAAGACAGATTTTTTCACGCTCACACCTCCATGATCTGCAGTTTGGTCAGTCATCGAGCTTTTGCCTTCTATTCCACCAGTTACATTATACGCACTTCTTCCTTGCACACTATCTAACATAGTCACTTGATCATAACCTTCTTGTATACTTACATCACCCATGTTTTCTCCTACTGCTTGTTCACCAATTAGATGAGTCTCATCATCTTTTTTTTCAGTGTTTATCATGGTGACCTCAGCTTCTTTCATAACACAACCTAGCACAGGGCTACCTTGTTCCACATATGCAGTTCGTGTTGCATTATTGTCTAAAATAAAGGAGTCTTTCTTTAAACAAATCTTATCTGAAGTATGAGATTCCTCTTTAGCTACATTAGGCAAAGAGTCTGTGAAGTCTGAGATACATATATTCATGGACTTTTTATGGGAAGCATCTTGTCTGGATGAATTAATTGCTAAAGAAAGACTTTCTTCAATAGGATTGACTTTGTTTAAATTTTTTGGTTTTCTGACATCTTCTGAAGTCTGCTCCTTAATAGGAGCATTAAGTAAGATTCTGCCACTTGTTTCACACACAATGTTCATTTGATATGCCCCCTGTTTAATGGGTCCTTGATCCTCAGAAGCTTGTTTGGACATAATATCTAGTGCATTAACTCCTTCAATAGGATTTTTTTCATGTTCAATGGTTTGTTCAGAATTTCTGTCAGCTGGAAACTCTGATACACATGCTTCAAAATCCACCAAACTGTTTCTCAGTTCATTTTTTGAACTACATAGGTTCATATTTTCTTTTGCAGTATTTTCAGAGTCCATGTCTAGTAGTGAACTACTACTACTTTTTTCTTCAATTTTAGATGCTTCATGTACCTTTGCATATGTCTGTTCTGAAGCAACTTCCATTGGCTCTTCTCCTTGTTCAGAATGTAACAAGTCATCACTAGTCCTGATTGGTCTCTGAGTCGCTGGAATATGACTGGTTTCAAATATATCAGTTACTAATTTTTCCTCTTCCATTGTCATTTCATGGGCTGACAAACTTCCTTTTTTATTTTCACAAGATAATTTTTTACTTGACTTTTTATCCATACTCATAATCCCTTGCACCTTTTCATGGCTACAGTCCATTTCTTTAATATCTTTGTCCTCTAATTTGTTACTCTCTTCTTTCTTCTTCATTTCCTTATTGCTATGCTTTAAGTTTCTGCTTTTGTGACCTTCTACTGACAGCTTTCTTTCTAGTTTGGAATAACTTAAATCTTTATCACTCTTATTTTTCTCTTTTACAGTTACCTTTTCGCCTGCTTGTAACTTAACTCTGTGACTAATGTCTTTTTGTGAACTATAAACTGAGCGCATCCCACTTTCTAGCTCAAAATCAACAATGCTTTCTTCAAAAACTTTATCTTCATTCTTGGATTTGCGTTGTTTATCTGTGTCATTCTCTTCCATGTTCTTATCTTTGTCTGGTTGTTGAACAGTCTCGTGTTTTGTAAAACTCTCTTGTAATTCTGTTTCAATTGGTTTGGATTGTTTACTGTGACTCTTAGATTTAGACTTTAACAAAAACTTGTCTTCTAAGAAGCTCTTTGATCTTCGTCTATCTCTGTGAATACTATCTTCTTGCCTTAAATTACTATCTGAATTAGTTGATTCTATTTCATGTTTATCTTCTGAATAGCTTTCACTCCTTCTCTGTGATGAAGAAACAAGTTGCTTAGAATTACCCTGAGAATCCTTCTGGGGCCTAGAATCACTTGACCTTTTGGTCTTGTATTCCGCTCTTGACTTCTCTGTTGAAATGTGTCTGTCTTTTTTGTTATTTTCTTTATGTAACATTTCTTCATTTTTTAAAGTGTATTCAGAAACATTTTTTCCATCTTTGCTAGTTGTTGATATTTTCCTTTCACTTCTGTGTTTACTTTTTCTTTCAGATTTATCATCTGATGGAACCTTTGTTTGTTGATTATGTTTTTGAACACTATCCTCGCCTTTCAAGCTTCTTTCAAAAGAATGGAGCTCAATATCATCGCTTATTTTATATACACTGTCTCCTTTATATTTATGTTTTATTAACAATTTATCTTCTGAAAGAGTTCTCTCTTTTTCATTTTTATCTCTAAATGATTTGAGTTCTTTCTTAGCAACAATTCTTAAATTTTGAATTTCTGTATCATCTTTTTTCAGATGTTTTTCATTTTTAAAGGCATATTTCTGCTTCTGCAGTTCATCAGTGCTGATCTCAGCTCTCTCCAGCTGCTTTTTGGGTTCCCTTGTTTCTGTGTCCTGCTGTGTTCCTTCTATCTGAAGAGAGGTAGATGTTTTTCTTTTATGTTCTCTTTCCACTTTAGGATCATTTTTGCTTTCCTCAGTTGAATGTACTGACTCTGAAACTCTTCTAACAGGCTTAGTCACTTCGCTTTTTCCATGATTATGCTTCAGCTCCTTTGAAGAGATTTTTTCACAGGTCTAAAACAAACAACAACAACAAAAAATCAGTACATTCACTACACTGAGGAATGCATTTATCATCTTAATTTAGATCTTTGAAATAATTAATTACATAATATTTCTTGTAAGAACCTCAAATTAATTTCCCCCCTCCCAATAGGTAAAAATATGAAATAATAGTCAGAATTAGCAGGCCTCCCTGAATTACTTCTTGTTTTAACTAGAGCTTATCTTTAAAATAAATCCAGTCCTGATTTAAAAGTTTCTAGTGATGAAGAATCTCACCATCTTTGGTAAATTGTTCCAATGGTTAAACACTCT
The DNA here is from genome assembly GCF_003597395.2 of Chelonoidis abingdonii. Lineage (NCBI taxonomy): Eukaryota > Metazoa > Chordata > Testudines > Testudinidae > Chelonoidis > Chelonoidis abingdonii. The sequence continues at coordinate 117,016,718 of NC_133773.1, read as the reverse complement.
ATTAAAAAAATCGCACCTTATTTCCAGTCTGATTTTGACAAGCTTCAATTTCCAGCCACTAAATGCTGTTACCCAGTAAAAGCTTTGTTATCCAGCATATTGGGGGAATGAGGAGTGCTGGTAAGTCAAAAATTCTGGTTAACTAAGAGGGAGGAAGTTTGGGTGTGGGAGGGGGCTCAGGGCTGGGTGGCAGGTGGAGTGTGTGTGCAGGTTCTGGGAAGGAGTTTGGGTGAAGGAGGGGGCACGGGGCAGGGGCATGCGAGAGGTTTTGGGGTGCTGGATCCGGGCAGCGCTCACCTTGGGTGGCTCCCTGGAAATGGCAGCATGTCCCTGCTGCTCCTAGGCGGAGGTGCTGCCCCCGCAGCTTGCACTGACTGCAGTTCCCAGCCAATGGAAGCTGCGGACGCAGCGCTTGGGACGGGCACCCTCCTCTGCCTGGGAGCAGCAGGGACATGTCACCACTTCCGAGAGCCATGCAGAGCCACGTAGGGAGCCTGCTGGCCCCGCACTAACCCGACTTTTAATAGACTGGTCAGCGGTGCTGATTGGAGCTGCCAGGATCCCTTTTTAGCCAGGCGTACCGGTGAAAAACTGGACACCTGGCAACCCTACTGAAGATCAGAAATGCCACTTTATAGAGCTTTCTGGTTGGTAAAGATTCAGTAAAATCTGTGTTTTCTGGCAATCTGCTAGAAGAAGAGCCCTGTTATCAAATTTGTTCCCCATCCATAAACTGATCAAAATCACCCCTTAACCCTCTCTTAGATAAGCTAAACAAATGACTCTCTCCTCTAAGGCACGCTTACCAAATCTTTTATAATTCTCATAGCTCTTCTTTGAGCCCTCTCCAATTTTTCAACGTCTTTCTTGAAGTATGAATGCCAGAGCTGGACACAGTATTCCATCAATGTCAAATATAGAGATAATATAATCCCCTAACTCCTCCTACTTATTGAAACACTCCAAAGATTTTCTATATTAGCTGTTCTAAAAAGCTGCAAAGCAGCATTACTAAAATAACAAGGCTAGAAAATTAAACCAAGAGAAAGAATTACAGGGAAAAATAATTCATAAAGATTAATCTAGTAGAAGAGAAATTTAGTATATACAGATACTCATTTTTCCAATTAAAAATGAACAGATTAGAGACATTTGATAATTTCTGTACAGTAAAACAAAGATGTTTTGATATGAAATTTAAAATAAAGTTTACTAGTTGATGCATGACACAAACCTCATTTGTCTTTTGTGTTTCTTTGGAATCTTCTTCAGGATGCTCATATTTCTTTTCCCAACTATCTTCAACATGCCTAAATAGATAGTCAAAGCATTAGAAAAATGTCGTAACAATTTAGTCTAACTCATCAACTCACAGACGATTGGTTTTTAAACTAAGAAAAAACAGACATTTGCAAACTAAAGCATCTAATAAGAACTTGCTGCATAACCTTGGGCAAGTCATTTAACACAGTAAGCTTCTATTTCTCCATATGCAAAACGGGGACAATACTTACCTACTTCACAGATATGCTGTGAAGATTAATTAATGTCTGTGCAGAGCTTTGATATGTAAAGTACTACACAAGTATTAGTACTGTTAAGTATGACTAGGTGTCGCCTGTAATTTGGATGAGCAAAGACGACCACTGCACAGGCAAAAACAAACATCGCTCCCTGTATCCTTACTCTACTGCTTTCTACAGAAAAGCATTTTTAAAATACTGAATTGATCTTCCACAAACTTGGCTTCTTATGTATGTCTCGAGACTTAAAAATCAAGCCAAATCTGGAGACTGTACTGATACTCTTTGTAAGGATGCATAAAACATTCCAGTTTGCGCCGCATCATGCATTGGGTGGAAAGAATGCAAGCCAAAATAGGGAAAGAACATGTTAAAAAATATTAAGATGAATTAAATGCTTTCAAGTCAGCAGGGGCTGATGAAATACACCTTAAGGAACTAGCTGAAGCAATCTCAGAAGCCTTAGCAATTACCTTTGAGAATTCATGGAGAATGGGTGAAGTCCCCGGGTACAGGAGAAGGGAAAACATAGGTACCTATCTTAAAAATAGAGGACCAAAGAGGACTCGGGGAATTATATATTTGTCAGCCTAACTTCAACACATGGAAAGATACTGGAAAAAAAAATTATAAATCAATCAATTCGTAAATACCTGAAGGATAGGGTAATAAGTAATAACCATGCCAAACTGACTTAATATGTTTCTGTGACAGGGTTACTGGCCTAGTGGATAGGGGTGGGCTGTGGGGAGCTGTGGACATGATACATCTTCGTTTTAGCAAGGCTTGTCACAGAGTCGCATTTTCATAAGCAAAACTAGGGAAATGTGGTCTAGATTAAATTAGCATATTGCAGGGGCACAACTGGTTGAAAGACTCAAGTGTACTCAAAAGCGTTTTCAGTGGGTTTCTGTCAAACCAGGAGGACATATCTATTAGGGCCCCAAAAGGGTCTATCTTGAATTTAGTACTATCGACTATTTTAATTAATTATCTGGATAGTGACATTTGATCACTATCTTATAAAATCTGTGGATGAAATCAAGCTGAAAGGGATTGCTAGCACTTTACAGGACAGATTAGAATTCACAACAACCCTGACAAGTTGGAGAATTAATCTGAAACCAACAAGGTGAAATTCAATAAAGACACTTAAGAAGGAAAGAATTCCAATGCACCACTACAAACTTGGGAATAACTTGTTAGGTGTGGTTCTGTTGCAAAGGATCTGGGGGTTATAGTGGACCATAAATTGAATAAAAACCAACAGTGCAATGCAGTTGCAAAAAGGCCTAACATAATTCAGGAGTGTATTAAAACAGGAGGGCTGTATGTAAGACAAAGGAGGTACTTGTCCCATTCTGCTTGGTCCTGGTGAGGCCTCCACTGGAATACTGTGTTCAGTTCTGGGTGCCAAACTTTAAGAAAGATGTGGACAGATTAGAGAGTTCATAGGAGAGCAACAAAAATGAAAAAAGGTTTAGAAAACCTCACCCATGAGACAGAGTTAAAAAAACTGGGCATGTTTAGGCTTGAGAAAGACAACTGAGGATGGAACTGCTAATAGTCTTCAAATGTGTTAAGAGGTATTATAAAGAGAACAGTGATCAATTGGTCCTCATCTCCACTGAAAATTGGACAAGAAGTAGTGAGCTTAATCTGCAGCAAGGAAGATTTAGGTTAGATATTAGGAAAAATTTTCTAACTATAAGGGTAGTTATGCTTTAAAATGGATTTCTATGGGAGGTTGCAGAATCCTCATCTTTGTCAAACCTATTTTTTAAAACTTCCAAACACTTGTCAGGGATGGTCTAAGTATCCTTGGTCTTGTCTTGGCACAGGGGGCTAAACTAGATGAGAGGTTCTCAATCTTTTTCTCTCCGAGGTCTCCCCAACATATTATAAAAACTCCATGGCCCATATTTGCCATATCAACTGTTTTTCAGCATATAAAAGCCAGGGTTAGCATTAGAGGGTAGCAATCAGCCCCATGCCGCCCACAAAGCTAAGTTGCTCAGGTTTCGGCTTCAGCCCTAGGTGGTGAGGCTCAGGGCCCCAGGCTTCAGCCCCATGACATGGGGCTTCAGCTTTCTGCTCTTGGCCCCAGAAAATCAAATACTGGCCCTGCTTGGTGGCTCCCCTGAAACCTGCTTGCAGCCCCCTACAACCCTGGCTGAGAACCACTGCACTAGATGACCTCTTAAGGTCTTTGAGTCCCACATTTTTATGGTTCTATGACGATATTAATTAATAAATAATTTATATTAAAACAATTAGTAAGGCATTAGCCCAAGGGGAAAGAATTAAAGTACAAATCTCAGGCTTAACTCTCCACTTCATGATTACCACGTGGTGAATTTCTCAGTCTCAATTACACCCCATACACTTTTATTTTCATTGTATGTTTTAAATTGAAAGTTTGTGAAAAGTTAAAGAAATATACATTATCAGTCAATGAATTAGTCTGGTTGTGTTATCGATTGAATTGACAGTGGAAGACTATTAATTCACTTCAGCATACTTCACTGGTTAATTCACTCTTCCCACACCCACGGTGCTCAGAGACATTTAGGACTGGAGAGAGACACCGAGAGAGAGAGAGAGACATGTTGAGCTGGGGGCTGGAAGTCTGACATTAGAAGGATCACAAAAACACACACTTAAATGCACATAAAAGAAAGGTTCAGAGGCATTCAGAATACACACTTTAATTATACTGTAACATAGCAGGAGCTGGCTACTAGGGTGTTAACAATACATTAAACTAGAAGCATAGTAGTTAAACGGGAAAACTCCATGATAAATTAAAATAAATATCTTAACAATAAATAAATAAATAAATAAATATTTTGTGTCTCAAATTAAGCTTACTTTGCTTTAAGGGGAACTTGTTATAATGGGTATGTGGTGACTGCAAAAGTGAAGAGAACCTTTTTTTATACGCAAAAGTGAGTTTATGTATTAATCTAATTTCTTTAGAAACAAATATAAGGAATACCTTGAATCTCTTTTTCTTTTCCTGCTCAGGGCTACTTTTTTTTCTAAAAACTTCTGTTCTTTAAGAACATCCTTAATGCTGGTACCAGTAAGTTTCATTTCAAAATCTTTTGTCGAAGACTCTTCCAAGTTCAGGCCACTTTTACCTAAAATATACAATAAACGGTTACAGTGTTTGAGAAGCATGTATTTTTATTATTTTTGTAAGTGACACTGTAAAACAGTGTGAGAATTTTTAATCCTGTTTTTTGTTATTTTTCAGGAATGTCACTGTGGACACGAAAAAGTTGCATATGGAATTTTGCACAATATTTTAGTTACTACAGACTTAGTTATATTATGATGAGAGAAATTCTGCCCATACGGAAGTCAACTGCAAAACTCCCAATGACTTCAGTGGAACCAGAATTTCACCTTATTTGGTTAAAACACTCAAGTCTAACTTGTAATTTTAACATCACCTTCAGCACCCTGACTCCCACTTTTCAGAGACTTTGTTTTCTCTGCAGCTTTCTGTTTACGCTTCTCTTCAAGTCTCTCTCTATTAATCTGCCTCCTTAAGAGTCTCTCTTCTTTTTCTCTGGCCTGAAGACAGAAAAACAATGAAAAGAGTGATTTATTTGTAACAATGAAGAATGACAGAAGTTGTTAAAAAACAATAATCAAAAAACATTATACAAGTAAATTTCTACATTTCTGCAGAATTCAGCGTTTCAGTATAACAGCAAAAAAAAATCAATAAGTTCTCGAATAGTGCTGTTTACAGTTTACAAAGTACTGTACAAACTTTAATTAAAAGTAAACCTCATAAAATACTTTGAGATATTAACCCCTTTCCAAGCCTATAAGGTTTTATCCCCATTCTGCAAGTGGAGAATGAACAGGCACGGAGACTATGATTCCATGTCAGAGACAGCATTAATCCTAGGATGTTCCTGGTTCCCAGCTCCAATTTCAGCCCACTAGACAAGGCTACCTCTGCTTTCAAAGAACTTTATAATTCTTTTCTTTCATCCCTCAACTCTGTTGTACATAAGAATTACATGGCCACACCCAGAACACAATTTAACCCAGCGGTATTGTGGTGCAGAAACCCAGAGAAGCTGCATAAAATGAACGTCCAGCAAGCCAGTCTATCCTAGAAAAGTTAAGGGATGGGAGTGGGGTGGTAGAGGATGATAAACTCAGTAGGTTTTCAGGTTGCGATGGGAAGGTTTTACCCCATTCTACAGGTGAAGAAATAGGCACAAAGACTATGAGACTTGCTCCAAGTTCGTGTCCATAACATGTAAATGAGATCCTAGCCCTCCAACCAGGCCAACATGTACACCTGAACATCTCTTCCCCCTCATGCTGGTCAGAGACAGCAAGAATTACTGCAGCTGAAGGGCTGTACTAACTGCATCACATGGAAGAGGAGTGAGGAAGATGGTTGGGGCCAAACAGGTACCAGTTCTTGTTACATTAAAGATATGTACAATCCACCTTGATAGATGGTGGTAAGTAGATAAGGGATTTCTTCTCTTTCCCTTTCCCTCAACTGGTAGAGTACACTCAGCTTGCTGGCCCCAGACTCCCCTATCTGTGCAGTCTCTTTCACTTCATTCTTCTCCAAATTACTCAGTTAGCCAAGAAAGAACCCATCCTTTGAGATGTTGGGAAGACACCGCACACTCAGTGCTTCATCTGACATTATCATCAGCCAGAGTTTGTTGTAAAACAGGAGGAGCGGGATAGTTAGATAAGTCAGTCGTTCTCAAAATGACTGTCAATGAATCACTGCCATGAAATATTGACAGATCACATGGTGCTGGAGACAGTCTATGGAAGTATTAGCGGTGTCCAGGAAAAAACAAAATTAATAAAGGGCATAATTTTTGTATTGAGAAAACAATCAGATGGAGTTAAAATGTTAATAGTGATTGTATTAAAACTTACAATAGACTGACGGTGTTGCTCTACAGTCCGTTCATCATCGGAATCACTGTAGTACTTAGAGTACAGAAAAGGCTTGTGAACATATGCATGACGGACAGGTTTGGCTTTTCCATCGCAAACCTCATTAGTCTGAGGCTTTATTTTACTCTGATTGTTCTTCTCTTCTTCATCTAGTAGTAAAAAAGCGGACGTAAATTTAAGTGACATTGTTATGGTAAAATTTAAGCTTTGTAAAAACGAACTTCCATAAAAAGACCAACAGAAATGTTTCCTTTAAAAAAATGGTTTCAGGGAGATTCCAATTCAGTGTTTACAGCCAAATGTTACTAAAGTATGAGAAGTGATCAATCCATTCACATTGTCGAGAGAAAAATGCAAAATATAAATAAACTGCACAAAGTAAGAGAAGCAATTAGATTTAAAAATTCATTCCATTTTGGTACTATAAAGGTGTCATTTAACATAGTTAAGGACATTTTAAATATAATTTTACCCATGAAAAATTATGTACAGCATTACATCAACTATGGCTAAATTTTATAATGAAGACAATCCCCACATGTATTTTAGGGATGCAGATACACTGCATTGGTAAAGCCTCATCTGTAAAAATCAAACATCATTCATATACAAAAAAAAATAATCAGCACACTATTTGTGGATTTAGAAACCATGGATTTTTTTCTGTACAGGAACTATACAAGTGACCTAAGCTCATGTATGGATCAGTTAATGCTGAGGTACTATGCTGGTTGAAATAACACAGCAAATCTATCATTTTATTTTGCCAGGTTTATTCAGTAAACATATATACTGTATGTTTGGGCTTTACCAATGCAACAGAGCCGCATCCCTAAAAATACTTTACAAAATTTAGCCATAACTGACAATTCTGAATCCAATTTGTCATGGTTTACGTTGACTGCAGTTACAGACAATGTCATGTTAGTTAACTCAATTCTTCCCACTCATTTCTGGGCACAATGAAATTTTACAGTGGTGACAGGCTTACAGAAGCCTACCGAAATGGTTTCAAAGTAGTCAATCCGAACTAGGAGAAAATTCTGTTGACTACAGGAGCCACCATATTTCCTAAATCCTCAATGTATCAAAGAATTTCAGAGCTGCCCAGGACTAGGAGAGTACAGAAAGGAAAAGATCACAAATGAGAACCCTCCACATCCACTAACCCTAAATCTGGACCTATCCCAATCTTCTCCACCAAAATCACGAAGCCTTTTGGAATTCCTGCAATCCTAGGGCTGTGACAACTCCCTGATCCCCAAATGGTCTGCTCACACAACACCTGGGTTCAAGTCAGAATATCAGTCTAAGGCTACATCTACAATACACACCACTGGTAGCGCCACATAGTGTATGTGCAGCTACACGCTGTAGTGAAAAACAGGCTGAGTCCCACTGTGGTGTGTAGTTACATGCCAGTGAAAGGCTCCAACAAGGGGAGGCAGCAGGGAAAGCCTCCAACAGCTCCCAGAGCCTTTCCCTGCAGCAAGGAAAGCCTCCAACAGAGGGGTGCTGGCAGAGTCATTCCCTGGTGCCTTCTCCCTGCCAGAATCTTTTCTTACAGCAGCGAAAGACTCCAGCAGTTCCCTGTGGTGGGGAAAGGCACTGGCACCAGAGAGATAGCAGGACACTACATTGCTAAAAGCAGCAGTCAACAGAATTTTCTCCTGGGTAAGATTGACTTCTTTGGAAACATTTCGGTACTCTTCTGTAAGTCTGTCATCACTGAAAACAGCAATATAGATAAGGGAGACATAGGCTTGAGAAAACAGACATCTTGTAGGATATGTACTTGGGTACATACCCACATCTTCGGGCATGTCTCTACTCAATTCACCTAAGCTGTGCTCACCATATATGCTGCTATTTACATTCATACCAAACAAGCATGCAGTGCAGATGTACATTTACACAAACTTCACATAAAAGGAAAAAAAAAAAATTAAAAACAGCACAAAAAGCAGAGGCATTTTTATGAAGTGTCACCACTACATCCTGAAATAACACACACAAATAAAGTAACTTTGAAGTACTGGACTATATAAATATTTTTTATTTTAAAATGCCAAATTACCTATTTTGACTATTATTTACTAACAGCAGAAATGCTATGAATTCTACCTCCAAAAGAAATATTCTCTATTATCACCCTACACATATATGATAAAATATACTTCAAAATAGATCAGTCTGTAAGGTACTGTGTTTTCAAATGGCAGGGAAATACACCACCCAGGATATTGCTAACAAATGTATTATTTTTACCGTCTGATGTGATCTCTCCTTCTTCAGTGCTATCGGAAACCACAGCTTCCTCTTCACTTTCTTCTTCAAAGGAAGAGAGGTCACTGGTATGGACAGAGCTTACAGTGATATCACTGAGTAAATCCACATCTGAATCCTCCAAAATATGTTCTTTAAAAAAAAAAAAAAAGAAAAAAAAAGTTATACCATTCAACTTATCAAACCAATGTGTTTAGCTCATTTCCTAAGAAAAGTTTATTGTTATTTTTAGAACTATGGTACACAGAACAGATACATTATTTCTGAACTCAGTTTGAATTACAGACCAAATTTTTGCTTTAACCACAAGTATAACCCCACTGACTACAATGGAGCTATTCACGTTGTGTTAGTAAGATAAGCAAGATTTAGGCTTCTCTTACAAGTCCATCTGTTCAGATGAGGGTTCTGACCTTTGTGGGGAAAAAGCTAGCATTACTGTTGGTTTTATACTCTTACTGTTCCATGGCTAGTTCAAGAGGACTACAGTTACCAATATTGTTGGGGCAACATCTTTTCACTCTCTAAATTCACCTTTGAAAACCCCCACACCAACACAAAGTGCCCCTCCATCCCACAATACTTTTTAAGTTGCCTTTTCTATACCTTCTTTTACACCTTCTGTTATCTTGTGTTTACTGCTGCTTTTTTCAGGAGCCAACTGTTTTACTGATTCTGCCTCTCTCTCTTTCACTTGCTTCTCTTCTTTTGCTTTTAGGGCATCATCATTCTTCTTTGAATGGTCAAACTTCTTGTCATTCTTTTCTTTTTTCTCTTTTTTTCTTTCCCCTTTCTCAGTGCTCTCTGGTTTCCTGTCACCTTTATCTGTTAATTTATTTTTTTGGTCATCACTTTCCTGTAGAATTTCTTTGCTTGGATGAATTAAATTGTTAACATCTTTTGTTGAATTTTTGATTTCTTCACTTGGACAGGGGAGTTCATTTAAATCTTCACACTTTGCAACTGCTTCACTTCCTTCTGAAGAATCACAAATGGGTTTCTCTTGGTCTGGCAAGTCTTCTGAGTTTCGCTCTCTCTCTGTGCTACCATCAACACTCTGTTGAGATGAGAATCTTTTTGAAGTTCTGTCACTGTTCTTGGAATTTGTATTCTCCGCTGAAGCCCTGGCAGCACTTGCTTCCTGGTTAAGAGAAGTTATTGTTTCCAAAATTGACATGGCATCACTAGCTACATTAGTACTAGGAGCAGTAGTAGAAACGCCTTAAAGAATGAGAAAAGAAATAAAAAGTTTTAGCTAACCAAGTTTTCCATAACATTTGTTAAAAAGAAATATGTATTTCTACATTGACTGGTTATTATTTTTGAAGGGGAAAGACTTTTCAAATTAAACTGGAATCTCAGAAGTCTGTTAGGGGAAAAATTGAATAATTAGTCTATTATAATACATCTTAAGGACAGCCTAAATGCCCCAAAATCTTTCCAAACAAAAGAACTGCATTAAGACAGTTACATCTCAGTACATAATTGGCTACTCATCTTTTACAGCCTAGATCCTACTTGATCCTGTTGTGAATGTCAGTATTTAACTTTGAGACTGTCACTTCTAGGACAGACTGATTTCCTGGAAACTTTAAGTAGTAGTGAAATTGTGATAAGTGTTCGCCTCTTCTCCCCACCCCTCACAGCAGCAGCAAATTGGAATCCTGGGCTGTTCTCTCTCACAAAGCTCATCTTGCTGACACCACAATTATTTAGAGATAACAGCAGAACTAGTGATGATCAATAATACCACTTGCCAAGAGGAGAAAACCAGGTAAAAAACTGACAACATAGAGTAATGGCAAAATACCTTGTACTGTGATGGAAGCATCTGCTTTTTCCTCACTAGGGGCTGTACTGGGGCTTGCTTCCTCTTTGTGATTTAATGTGGCTAAAAACTCATGAACAGCTTTTTCCACCTGAGGTCTGAATGTGTGGTTGATCTTTGGATCCACAACCTGAGAAATAATTCTGTCAATTCCAGACTCCAACATTCCAGACCTGAAACAAAATCATTTTAATACTTAAATATAAGGAAATTTATTCCCACAAGCTACCTTAAACAGATCTGGCTTATCTAAAGGGTGTTCCTTCCACACACACAACTTTCAATAAAGCACTAAGTAATTTTTTTTCCGCTTGCTTCAGGAACATCCATAGCGGACTTGTGTCTAGGTAGTACTCAAAATGTCTATCAACACACATAGGAATAAACAGTTTCTGTCCAAAAAAAAGCTTGCAGAATATGAAAGATAGTAATAAAAGCTATACCAGCAGCCCTTTTACCGCGCCATTACTAGCTAACTTCTTGTAGGCACTGCAGTAATATTGGGTTTTAGGCAGGGACTTAGATAAGAAGGCATTTATCTTTATAAATCAGTTTGAGGAGGGATTCCATGCAGAAGGGGCAGCTTGGAATGTGTCAGCACTATATCATTTGTCTTCATAGTCCCAATGTCAAAATTTCTCAGTATGGCATTAGGTGACAGCTACTAAACAGTGGAGGTCAGATAATTAACTTACCTGTATTTAATAGAAAGGTTAAGTGTTTAATCAGTTAGCTTCCGAATGGCCTATCTTTTGTTCATCACACTCTAGAAAACTCACTCTACACCTCACTTGAGACCTGGTTTCCATTTACAGTGTTATCAAGTCTGAACTATAAAACACTTGTCTTTGCTCTATCCTCAAGTGCTGATTCCTACAATCAACTTGCGCAACAGGTGGCAAAGGCTCACTATTCACACAGCCAGTACTTTTGTTCTCAAGTTTCTCATCTGTCACTAAAGTTGGCAGGAAGACACCCCTAATTGACATGTTAGTCTGGGGCAACATTAGGCTGTTTCTTATATTGGTGTATCTGGCAACACTATGCAGAGGAGGTAAATGTGTTTATAGCACAAATTGTGGTCACTGTAAATGCTTATTCTAAGTTATTTTGATATGACTGTTTACTGGCAGTCTTACAAAACTTTTTGCTGTCTGTAGAAATAATGTCTAAGGATTCTTGTTTTGGGAACATGACTTTTGAGTAACTGACTTGTGCTTCAACATACATGGATTATCATACCCACAATCCTATTAATAACCAAATATTTAACCCATAAAACCTAACAACTAGTAATTTGCTGAATCATCTACTTATGAGGTAGCAGTAGTGCTAGAATCCCTACAGGTGAAGTTATTACAACATATCACACAATTGACTTTAACCATTATAATCTGATGCAATGCCAACCCTTCAAGCTAAGTAAATATTCTCTTTTCGTAGAAGTTGTGGAACTTCTTTGTCTAATTAGGTTTCCATTCATCTGTCACTGGGGGATGAATACCTTTTAAAAACAGCAGAATATTAACTTAACTTGGGACTTACTTGAGAACCTGCTGCCTAATATTATTTCTCAGCTGATTCTTGTTGAGATGAGGACTCCAAGTGTGAGTTGCCAGGTGGTTGGAAACAAAGTTGTCAACACGTTGTCTCAGATTTTGATAGGCAGGCTAAAAGGGCAAAAAAGTGAGATCAGATATTAAAAAAGAGGTGCTTGAAACTCATTTTCCTAAAGACAAGTGCTGAGAAACTTAAAAAACAAACAAACCCTAGATCTTAACTGCTGAGTTGATACAAATACCAGGACTCGTCTACCATCCTCCGATGGGCAAAGACCATATATGAAAACCTAGTTACCTATAACTGTTTTATGACCCGTATTGGAAGCACGTTTATATAACCTACACAAACAGCATGTTCTTCTAAAACCAGGGCCCACTGACCAGCCTCTCTAAACAAATAACACGATCTTGCACAAGTCAGTCATTGGCAACTGATTTCGAGGGCAACACGCTGGAGAGCTCATTCCTTGGGCAAGTAGAACAAGGAGCCGCCACAGATCTGTCGCTAACGAGGATGTCAGCGGTCTAGTGCAAAAGACAAAGCGCTGCTGTGTGGCTGCGATGTGTCCCCTGCCCATGCGGAGCGATATTTCCCGGACACTTTAGCCAGGCAGGACTCTCTGCAAGGCTGCGAGCACCCGCCGGCTCCGTGTCCTGGGCAGGACTGCTTCGCCTCCGGCAACACTCCCGGCTCACCAGAGATGACGCTGCTGCGCGACTCGAGGAGACAACCGGCCCCCCTCCCCCGACCGGGTCGGCTCCAGCCCAGCCAGCGGAGGAGGATGTTCCCGCAGAGCCGGGGCAGGTCTGTGTCCCTCATCCCCTCCTCAGACCTGCCCAGCCTCCGCCCGGTACCTTGGTGTCCACGTCGGCCAGGCAGTCTCGGCGGAACTGGTCGAACAGCCCCTGGCTCTTCAGGTGATTAACAATCACGGACACCAGCTCGGGCTCCACCGCGCCGCCCCCTCCGGAGGCCCCGGGCAGCGGCNGGGGGTTACTGGCCATGGGGGAACCGGGGCCTTCAGAGAGCGCGGGCGGCTGCCGGCTCCGCTGCCGGGGCTCCAGACAAAAACTGGTTACCGAGTAGCAGCCGCGGCAACTCTGACCCCGGAAGTGAAAGGGAACGGAGGGAGGAAGCGAGAGACAACAAGTGGGAAAGAGCAGCGACGGGGAGCGGCGCCAGGGCTGCGGGAAGGGACTGATTCGCACAGTGAAAGGGGCGGTGCTACTAGCCCTTTAAGGGACGATGGGGAGGAGCGGCCGTTGCTCCTGCTCATATGGCGGGAACATCCGAGCCGAGCTCTGCGGCTCTGGCCTCCCCTGCCGCAGCCCCATCGCTGTCCGCAGCAGCGCCGCCTTTACCAGCCTGTTGAGCTAGCGGCGCTTCCAATCCCCGCTCGTGCCTGCCACGCTGCGAGCCGCCGGGGTGCCCTGGCAGCGAGCACCGGAGACAAATAGGAGGGGATGGCACAGCTGGTTCTGAGCATGCGCCAATGAAGTGAGCATGCTCAGTAACGGCTGCTGAAGCCGCTGCTTTCACGCTGCCCTGACTTGGGAATTGCTGCTCTCCGGACCCTAGAGCGGCAGGTCTCCGGCGGGAGGGGCCCGAAGCGGTGGCACTGGCTGGCCAGACACCTGGAGGCGGGGGAAGGGCTGAGGGGCGCGATCAGAGATGGGAGGTTCGGAGCTGGGGTTGAGCACGGGGTGGAGGCCAGGCAGAGGAGCTTCCCCTCATCGCAGGGCAGCATGGCCAGGGCCCCGTTCTGCAGAGCTCAGCGCATCCCAATGCCTAGATCAGGCAGCTCTGCCCTATCTGATGCCCTGTGCGGAGCGGGTAAGGGGGACGCGTCCTACCTGCCCTCCCGCCACCCCTCTGGAAATTAGCACGGGCACTGTTTAAACACACCCTGTGTCAGTGTCCATGTCTGTGTAGAGCCTCATCGCGCTTCACAGATGTGTCCGAACTGCGTTTCTCACTGCCTGAATTGGCCTGCCCTTTTTCTTCTGCTCGCCTGGGTGTCAAGTTTCGCTCCTTTAAATTCTTTACTTTTAAACTGTTATTTTTATTACTCTTAGCAGTTCATTCACCTTCCTTAACCCATGGCAGAGGAATGTCATTGTGCTGTTTAGATGATATTTTAGGAGCAATAATCATTTTAAAATGTTCATAGTTGCTAGTAGGTTCAGCAATCACATCTCAGTGTTTCTAGGTAGCACTTCCTGTTTATATTGTGAGATTAGTTTTTAATTCTGTTTTTTTTTTAATACAATGGTGTATTCTTTAGGATCATATCACATCAAGGCTGACTGATTTCCAGGGTTGATGTCAAACTTAAGTTTCCTTTAATCCACCAGTCAAAATTGCTTTTGTCACCTTTATTTTGCCTTGTTATCCAGCACTTTCCTCCTTTGTCACATGCTACCACTGGTGTGTAGAATATGGTTTGCAAACAGTCTCTACGGGCCAGCTTTTTAAAGGCTAAAAGTGTCTCAATGCTTTTGAAAGTCCACTAGTCACCTAAATACCTTTCAAAATCTGGCCCAGAGGGCACTATACTATCTTCTATGAAGTCTTTCTCAAACATAAATTTCTATTGTAATTTTTTCTAAATATAAGTACACAACCATAAGTATTCAAAAATCATGAGTTATGCACCCCAAAGTCACAAAATTAAAATAAATACATTTTAGGTTCTTTTAATTTGCCTTTTTGTTTCTGAGCCTTTAGGTGGCACTAGCTTCATACTTTTTCCATTATCTCTCCCAAAGAATCCATATACCTAGAACAGTTGTACATTCCTATAACATTCAGAGCCGTTTTGGTCTTCCAGTAAGATGTGATTTTTTTTCTCTGCACCCTTTGGAAATGAAAACTTATTAAAAATCCTTATTTCTGTAAGTAATTTGCCGTCCTGCAAACACTGAAGTGCACACTTCACTGTTTTATTGCTTTATTGGTTACATACATAAATGTTAACATTTCTACTGAATTGTTTACACATATTTTAATTTCATAGCCTTTTATGTATGCTTCATGTTTTGATATGATATATTTTAGTGATGTTCTTCATTTTGACAAGTTTACAAGGATTTTTTTTGCAATGAATTATCCTGTTCCTCCTTTGCATTGTAGGGGGGGTGGGCATGGAACTGACCTCACCTAATTTGCCTTTTGTTGAAACTAACGTGTCCTGTCTCTGCTATCTTTTTACAGTGGGATAGCTAATGCACATTAGTTATCCCATGGTAAAAACTCACATTTTCTTAGCACTGAGGACACAAGCTATATTGATGACTGAGATGTTAAATGAACCACTATTATTCATTGCTTGACAACTCTGATGCTGATTGTGTGACTGCTCCTTTGCCAGCAGAGAGATTTGTGTCTGATGAGGCTACGGTTACACTAGACAGTTTACAGTGGGGAAACTGCAGCAATGCAGCTGCACTGCTGTAAGCTCTCTAATGTAACAGCTCTGTGCTGACAGGAGAAAGCTCTCCCATTGGTTTAACTACGTCAGCCCCATGAGCAGCAGTAGCTATATGTCAGCAGGACAAGCTGTCCCACTAGCATAGTACTGTCTACACCAGCCCTTAGCTTGATGTAACTTGGGTTGCTCAGGGAGGATGGCTTTTTCATACGCCTGAGCAACATAAGTTAATCCGCAGTAAGTGCTAGTGTAGACATAGCCTGAATATCTGTAGACCCCCATTTATGCAGGTGTCATGGAAAATCAGTTAAAAACATTTTATACTAAAGGAATTAAGATATCCTCCCCCTATTCTCTTCCCTTTTTGAGTGATTATCTAGATGGTGTGGCAGTAAAGGTGTGAAGTTAAGGTGCATAAGGTACAGTGCAACACCAACAGCCCCTGGTCGTTGGTGGGTGGGATTGAAGCTGAGATCTCTGGAGCTTAGTGCATGAGCCGCTACCACATGAGCAAAAAGCCAACTGGATGTTAGCTAAGGCTGTAGAGCAGACTCATTTTATCTCTCCCTCCTCTTTCCAGGTGGTCTTGGTGCCAGTAGATGGGCTAGGAACACCACATCCAGGAGGTCTGTGGGTTACAACAGCATCTTAAACCTCTGTGGACGGTCTCATTCAGAAGTAAAGTGGCCATTTGTTGTGTTTGCACCTTTCTTACATTATGATGATAATATTATTTAATCCATTATTGTGATAGCCACAAAGTTGTGGAGACACAGTCTGATAGGCTGCAACAAAAATAATTTCAGTTTACCTAAAACATTTTGATGTTGTGTCTCGGTGCATCTGCAGAGTGTAGGACTGATCACCTGGTCCAGAAACATCCACAAATGGTGTGGCAGTCACAGGCACCGACTTACCATTGTGCTGGTGGGGGGGTGGTGCTTGACCCCTGGCTCTGCCCCAGGCCTCACCTCTGCCCACACCCCCCTCTTTCCACCCCCTCCCCTCAGAACACTGCGTCCTTACTGCTTCCCCTCTTTCCCTCCCCCCCGAGCCTCCTGAACACTGTGAAACAGCTGATCGCAACGGGCAGGAGGTGTGGGAAGAGAGGGGGAGGCACTGATCAACAGGGCCTGCTGGCATGCAGGAGGTGCTGGAGGGATGGGGAGGGCCTTCCAGTGGATGCCCAGCACCCATCATTTTTTTCGTGTTGGTGCTCCAGCCCGGTGCATCCCATGGAGTAGGTGCCTATGGTGGCAGTTACTACATGTGCTCTGTATTGTTTCTGAAGCTGTATAGGATATTTTTTATTGTAGGCAAGCCACTTGGGCAGTATGATGGACTGTATCCCTGTATTCATCCCTGTACCCCTATATTCACACTATTGTAATAATCTTTGTACAAGGTATGCTTGTGAGGTATCATTTCAAAACTCCTAATTTTCTTGTCATTGTTGTCCGGGTAAAATGTGTGGCACCATTGTATGTAAAATTATAAGATTCCACTTGGTGTTGTTACTAAAATATTTTCCACATCTGGGGAGTGGACAAACCAGTTCCTCAGAGACAAAGGGCAAGCTGACACCTCAGTCTAGTGTAAACAAAGTCAATAGGCAGTTATTGTTAAGTGACTATTCTTTGGCAGGAAAGAGGACAAGGGTGAAAAATCTTCTTAGCAAAGAAACAGCATGGAGTTCCCGTCCATGCAGTCACCTGTCACCATGCTCCCAGCCAGAAATGGTTCTCCAAGGGAAGACAAGACTATGAAAAGAAGGGGCAGACACCCCAATGTACCCCCTCCTCCTCGCTCTCTATCCATTGATTCACTACACACAAAGGAAGCAGCCATTAAATAGAAGAAGGGGTCCTGGCCTAAGAAGTTTGGCCAGTAAAACTGTTCAGAGCACATGGTGAGAAAAACTTAGATTAAGCACTAGTTACTTATCTTTATTTCTTCTAACCATTTCTGACTTTTATGGCTTATTACTTGTACTCACAATATATATCTTTTTGTAGTTTAATAAACTTGTTTTATCTAATACAGTATGGTTAAATGAAGTGTTTGGGAAACTCCATTTGGGGTAACTAGATAGATGCATATCATTTCTGTTAATTAAATGATGGATTTTTTTATAAGCTTGTATTGTTCAGGAGAGAGCTGAACAGGACATAGGTTTCTGGGGAAAAATCTGGGACTGGGACTGTGCTGGAGTCACCCTGCAATGTAATTCAGGCTGATAAGAGACTAGTTGTGATTCGTAGGCTGCAGATGCACACACAGCTGAGAGTGACTTACATGTTGGCGGCTATTTTGTGAACAGTCCTCACTGGAGGCTGCAGCAGCAAAGCAGTGTCAAGGGCACCCCAGATTAGAGGGCAGGGGTGGCACGGATACTCACTAGTCTGTATTGTACCTCACATATGTCACAACAGGTCGCGCCTTATTTACTCACTTTATAACAGAAAATCAGAATTTGAGGGGTGGAGGACATTTTTTAAATATCTGCTGAAGACAGCCCTTTCACATCAGTGGCTCATTGATGCAAGCGCAAAACACAGAGAAATGTTTTGAAAATGAGAATGCAGATATTCTTACGAAGATCTGAAGAAGCTATGAATGTATGCTACATATTATGACCACTTTATAGAATCAGAAATGTAGGGCTGGAAGGGGGACCTTGAAAAGTCATCAAGTCCAGCCCACTGCACTGAGGCAGGACCAAGTAAACCTAGACCATCCCTGACAAGTTTTTCTCAAACCTATTTTTGAAGCCCATTCTGGAACTCAACTACTCTTATAATTTGAAAGGTTTTTCTAATATCTAACCTAAATCTCCCTTGCTGCAAATTAAGCCCATTAGTTCTTGTCCTATCCTCAATGAACGTTAACCCAAGGTACTTCAATATTGGTCTGCCTATAATTCTAAATTGATTTGTTAATTTATACCTGCCGGTGTTTTGAGTCATCCTTCTGAACTTTGTTCAACCCTTGTTTATGATTTGCTATTGGTCAATTTAGTCTGTGTCTCCATTTTGGGAATTCCTAGTAGAAAATAATAGTGGTAGCCATGTTGGATTTTTAACTATAAACTATCATTAATTATAATTTCCCTAAAGCATCTAGCCTACTAACACTACCTTTCTGTGTTTGCCTTCATTGTTCTTTTCATTACCTTCTTCTGGGGTTTAATTGTAGTTCTATACCTGAATCCACCTTCTCTTCCACACTCAATAAATTTGGTGAGTGTGCAATTATTTTTAATCTTTCTAATAGTGCACACTGCTATGGTCCTACCCTAACTAGTCTACCATGTGTGGTTCTTATTCCTTCATCAGACTTCCATGTACAACTTGAAGGTTGTGGTGATTTCTCATCAGACCTTTGCCACATCAATACTGCCTTTCCTTGATCTCTGAATAAAATACTAAATCTGTGGGCATCATCTGTGATGAGTACCATACCCATATAATTTTGTGCCATAAACTCTATAATTCGAACAGGTCGCATTACTACTTCTATTACTGTATTTCTTAATTTAGGAATTGAGAAAATACATTCCTCTATACTATTAGCTAAAACCTAATCATTGGGCTGACACTTGGCCCATCAGATCATTAGTGTTGTGTCTGAATTCATATCACCATAGTAGAATCCTGTAGACACAAATACCCAGAAGAGCCAAGATGAATAGAACCGCATCTTCTACCATTTGGCTTCTTGTTCTGAATGATATAAAGAATGAGAGACACTTTTCTTTTCAAAACAATTTCATAATTTATTTTAACCATAAAAAAAATTCCCCTCTCACCCCTATGGGTGGTATGTGTCTTCCTCAACCTCGGGTCCTCTACCAGAGGCCTGGGAGTTTGAGGGTTCTGCGCAGTATCTTAGCTGTTCCTAGCACTGCACTCTTCTGGACAGAGAGCTCTGATGTTGTTCCTGGGATCTGTTGGAGCCACTCACCCAGCTTAGGAGTCACAGCCCCGAGTGCTCCTACCACCACTGGGACCACTTTGGCCTTCACTTTCCACATCCTCTCTAGTTCCTCTTTCAGGCCCTGGTACTTCTCCAGCTTCTCATATTCCTTCTTCCTGATGTTGCTGTCACTTGGCACTGCTATATCTATCACCACCGCTGTCTTCTGGTCCTTGTCTATTACCACGATGTCTGGTTGATTGGCCAGTACCTGCCTGTCCGTCTGGATCTGGAAGTCCCACAGAATCTTAGCCCTGCTATTCTCCACAACCTTCTGTGGAATCTCCCATCTGGTCTTGGGAGGGTCTAGCCCATACGCTGTGCAGATGTTCCTGTACACAATGCCAGCCACTTGGTTGTGCCGTTCAGTGTATGCTGTTCCTGCCTGCATCTTACATCCTGCCACTATGTGTTGGACTGTCTCTGAGGCCTCTCTGCACAGTCTGCACCTTGGGTCCTCTCTAGTGTGGTATATATACACACCTCTACCCCAACATAACGCTATCCTCTGAAGTCAAAAAATCTAACCGCGTTATAGGTGAAACTGCGTTATATTGAACTTGCTTTGATCTGCTGGAGTGTGCATCCCCGCCCCCCCGGAGTGCTGCTTTACCGTATTATATCTGAATTCATGTTATATTGGCCACAATATATTGTGGTAGCTGTGTGTGTGTGTGTGTGTGTGTGTACATATATATGTATATATACACTTTTAGTAAAAGCCTTTAACTACAAAACAGAATTCCTTTGAATTTATTCTAGCAAAAACTTTTAATAACATTAATTTTCCCTGTATCATTCACTAACAATATTTGTTTCTTACGTTATTTTATTTACCCTTCCTACCATCTATCCTAACAATAACTTTCTATCTTAATTATACTGCCTCTATCTATCTCTCTATCTATCTATCTATCTAAACATTTAAATAATGAAGAGGGAAAAAAACCCAAAATTTAATTAATCTGTGCTCCATAACACCTGGCTATTAGTGTCAATAAAACAATTCAGCATTTCTGTAATATCCATTCCCAGAATCCCGTGTGCCACTGCTCCTTTGTACATAAGGCCAAATCTGATATCCAATTGCCTTTGGCTTATATTAATTAGTATTGGTACACTTAAAAGCATGAAAATTTGTCCTCTTATGTTTAGGATGCATCATTCTTGGGAGGCAAATTGTACTAAATTAATTTAGGTATCAATATTCAAAACTGACAAGGTGAAACACAGATCAATGTGGCATAGCATTCCTGCTCCAATACTAGGGTCATTAAAAATAATCAGCACCAGTGGTCATCTGTTTTGATCTAGATTCAGTGGTGTTTGTTGTTTCTTCGTCCTCCAACTCTTCTACTCCACTATTTCCACTATCCTCCTCTTCTTCCTCTATCTGTTCTATGTCATCAATCATCTCCTTTAGTTCCTCTTCTTCATCCATATTAAGCAGGTTCAGCATTTCTTCCTCA
The DNA here is from genome assembly GCF_003597395.2 of Chelonoidis abingdonii. Taxonomy (NCBI): domain Eukaryota; kingdom Metazoa; phylum Chordata; order Testudines; family Testudinidae; genus Chelonoidis; species Chelonoidis abingdonii. The sequence continues at coordinate 116,995,688 of NC_133773.1, read as the reverse complement.
TCTATGCAGATTTTGGAACCAATTCTTTGCCATTTGTATCTTTCACTCCCTTTCATTTATTTCCTTTTGTTTGTCTACCTTTCTCTCTTTCCCTATTTTTTAAGATAAAAATATTGTCACTTTACTATCACTAATTTATTATCTTACTGTTAGTAAATATAAGAACAAGTTGAACTATTAGTATAACTTATTTCTATACACCTCTACCCTGATATAACGTGGTCCTCGGGAGCCAAAAAATCTCACCGCCTTATAGGTGAGACCGCGTTATATCAGGTTTGGTCCAGTACACCGTGCCAGACTGGAGCGGCTTCCCCAGCTGTTATTTAAAGGGCCCGTTGCTCCAGCAGCTGCGAGGAGCCCTGGGCCCTTTAAATTACCGTCAAAGCTCCAGCAGCAGGGCTCGGGCAGGGGTTTAAAGGGACTGGGGCTCCCCACAGCAGCCAGAGCCTCTGGCCTTTTAAATCCCTGCCCAAGCCCGGCCGCTGGAGCCCTGGGGCTCCGGCAGCCAGGCTTGGGCGGGGATTTAAAGGGTGCAGGGCTCAACATGAAATTGCATATAACACGGTAAAGCAGCGGGGATCGGGTGGCACTTTAAAGGGCTGGGGGCTCCCCGCTGCTTTACCACGTTATATCCGAATTCGTGTTATATTGGGTCACGTTATATCAGGGTAGAGGTGTACTTACTATTAGTATTGTTAACCTTATTATTAAACTTTAACTTATCTCTTATTACACTTATTTTCTATCTTACACTCTATACTTATAACTACGCTTATTACTACACCTAATATCTATTAATATTTGCACCTTTTATATCATACTTTTCTTATTCTTTCTTCTTCTTGTCCTGTTCAACTTTCCATAGTACTTTTGCTTGTATATCTATCAATTTAATCTTTTTATAATATCTGTACCACTGAGTCCTCTATTACCGACTCCCAGATTCGCTAAATCAAATTGTACATTTCTATTTGTTGAATATGTATATCAATAGATAGAGGAATCCTTAAGGGAATAAATATTTGTTCTCCCAATAGTCGGATAAGTGCGTGCGTATCTCATGTAATATCCACATCTACTGCTGTATTTATTGTTGAAACCAATGATCCAGTATCCATATAGCAGAGCGTTTCAATTTCTGCCTCAATAATTTGGATTGGAACCATCGGTCTCATGTACTAATCTAGGTATATCTGGGGCACAATTAGAGGGGGAGCTCTTTTTTCTTCTTCCTCAGTCCCACTGTCTTCATCTGTATCTCTTCCATTCACTGCTGCATCTAGTCTTAGAAATTCTGTCAGCAAATCTGCATTGAATAAATCTCTTATGTCTTCATCATCTATTAAATCTCCCATCTCATCTTCCTCCATATTCGGGATTTCCTCAAACTGAGCTGCCATTTTAATGATGTATTCTATCATTTTTCTTTCTCTATTTTATATAAAAAAAAATCACTACTTTGCTTGTGTGTGTGTATATATATATATTTGTATTTTATTGACAGTATTCTTTTCATTTGGCCCACAGGATATTTTTATCTGAATCTTTTGTACATGGTAATACATTAAGGATGTCTGTGCATATTATTCTGCGTCCATTCTGTCCCAACTCCATAACTCCAAAAACATATATTATGTATCTCCCTATTTCCTATATTCACTTTCAATAGGATTGTTACAGGAACTTCACTTTTTATTCCCAATCTTCCTCGTACTTCAGCTACATCTGAGGAAATATAGGGTAAGAAATCTGAGGGGTTATTTATGTTGTTCAACATGGAATATGAAGATCCTGTTTCTAGATAACCTATCTGCCATATTCTTTCTTCCTCTGATTTCATCTGGGCTATTGATTTCCTGCATTGATCTTTTCCTAATGAAGTTACAACTTGAAGGGGTTGTCCTTCTGTTTGATAAACTATAGCTTCTGTTTGGGATGCTCGATTCACCCTTGAACTCTGACTGCCTGGTTCAAGAACAGGGAAATTTTCCAGGAACTCATCTAATTCTTGCTCTGTTCAGGTAGAGGAAGGTGCAGATGGTACCAATCGTCCTCATCCCACATCTCTTTCAAAACTCCTCCTTTCTGCATTTTTCCTATCTTATCTTTTTCTGATCCTATAATAAGAGAGAGATTTTAATTAATTTTGTTCTCTCTTCCACTTTTTCAACTATGATGAGTGAAACCATTTTGACCCCTTTCTTTTTCCCTGTCAAATATCCAATTGGTACACTGTAGGGCTTGCTTTAATGACTGTTCTAACTGGTCCTTCCCAAATAGAGCTTAGGACATAGCCCTTTTCTTTTATGTTTTTGTACATGACCATATTGCTGATCTACCATTCCTGAGGGTGCAAGATTGGTCCCATTTTCCTATCCATTTGCTTTAAGTGCTATTGCTCCTCATCTATGTGGATGAGGTTGTAATCCAGCTTGGGGTGTACCCATTACCCACCATTGTTCAGGCAACCTCATATCTCTTCCTGTCATGGTTTTAAACAGAGCTCCACCATGTGATGCTATAGTTCCCCTAATGGCCATCAATATTAGTGGTAATTTTGGACCCTAATCTTCACTCTGTTGATTGGTTTACCATTTTCCTTACAGCAGTTTTTTATTGTTCTATCAGTCCTTTCTACCTGTCCTGAACTCTGAGGATGTCCACCTATATTCAACCTTTGTTTAATACCAAAAGCCTGACAACCCTTTTGTAATTACTCCTATAAAGTGAGGTCCCTGATCTGAATCTATTTCTTTAGGGATACCCCATCTTGTAATAACTTGATCCACCAGAACTCTAGCAGCGGTTATTTCTTGTGGGGATTGTCTCTACCCATTTAATAAAATGATCCACTATTACCAAACAATACTGTTTTCCTTTTGTGGTTTTTGCCAATGGACCAATAAAAAAATCAATTTGCAACCTAGCCCATGGACCCTCTATTCTTTGATGTCCTAATGGTCCTTTTGTTTTTTTGGTATCTGCATTATTTGCTGCACAGGTGTCATGGTACAAATGCCCACTCTGAACCTTAGCGTCCAAAAGATGGGGTACCAGCATGAATTCCCCTAAGCTTGATTACCAGTTTAGGACCTGTAGCGCTGCCACCAACCAGGAATTCCAGTGCCTGGTACACTTTGGTCCTCCCCAAAACCTTGCCTGGGGAACCCCAAGACCCAGATCCTCTGGATCTTAACACAAGGAAAGAAAACCCTTTCCCCCACTGTTGCTGCTCCCAGGCTTCCCCTCCCTGGGTTACCCTGGAAGATCACTGTGATTCAAACTCCTTGAATCACAAAACAGAGAGGACAATTCACCTTCCTCCCTCCTTCTCTTTCCCCCTCCCAGACTCTCCCTGAGAAGACAGTATCCTAAACAGAGAGAGATTAGCCTCTCTCTCCCCCTTCCTCCTTTCTCCCACCATTCCCTGGTGAATCCAGACCCTGTCCCCTGAGGTCTCACACCAGAATAAAAAACAGTCAGGTCTTAAACAAGAAACTTTTAATTAAGAGAGAAAAACAGTAAAAATTATCTTTGTAAATTAAAATGGATTAGGTCAGCGGGTTTTTAGCTATAGGCACTGGAATACCCTCCCAGTCTAAGTATTCAAGTACAAATTAAAATCCTTTCAGCAAATACAAATTTGAACTCCTCCCAGCCAAATACACAATTAAACTTCTTCCAGCCAAATGCACATTGCAAATAAAGAAACAACAAACCTAACTCGCCATCTACCTAGTACTTACTATTGGAACTAATAGAACCCGTATCAGGGAGATTGGAGAGAACCTGGTTGCACATCTGGTCCTCTGAGCCCCAGAGTGAACAACACCAAAACTAACAGCAACACAGAAACTTCCTCCCTCAAGATTTGAAAGTATCCTGTCTCCTGATTGGTTCTCTGGTCAGGTGACAACAGGCTTACTGAACTTGTTAACCCTCTATAGTCAAAGAGATATAAATACTTCTGTGCTATTAATCCTACTATCTGTTTATGACATGCCCCCAAATCGCTGACAGTGTGGAAGCACTGGCAGTGATTCTCCCTAGAATCTAGAATAAACAGATCAATAAACACATGCATCCTTACATATCCCACTAATTATGTAAAACTACAAGATTCTTCATATTGCAAGGACAATTTTTAACCAGTTGATGTTAGGGAACTTTCACAGGAGAGTGCATCAACTCCTTGATTTGTTGCCACTGCAGAAGTTTCCGGGTTGTGAGAGGGTTACCTCTCCATGCCACCGTTACTTTTCCCTTCATCGTAGAAACCGTCTGGCCGCTCAGCGTCATCTCCTCTGGCTGTGAACTGAAACCTGTAAGTCTCTGGAATAAAGGGCTGAGAGAATAACGTGGTACTCTCGGGGCTTTAAGGAGGAACTGGAATGCTATGAGGTAGTTAACAGCTCCCAGGCGCCTTGGACGGTGAATGGCCTTCCCATGATGCTTCCATTTTATGGGCCTGTTGCACTTCAAGACCATAACTGGTCTCTACCTTGAAGGAATGCTCTCTGTATGTTTATCATACAGCCTTTGCTCTTCCTGGCATCCTTTAGGTTCTCTTTAGCAGGGCTAAAAGTGTTGGAGGGTGCTTTGTAGGTTGCTTACAAGTCCAGAATATTAGTCCTGGAGAAGGTGTAACCCCTCCCATTGCTGCTTTACCAACTGTAATGCCCCTTAACCTCGTGGCCATACACAAGCTCAAACGGTGAGAACCCTAAACTGGGATGTGGTACAGCCCTGTAAGCAAAGAGAACTGCTGCAACACTAGGTCCCAGTCATTGGGAGTGTTCATTCAGAAATTTACGATCATGGCCCCCAAAGTTCCATTAAACCTTTCCACCAGCCATTGGTTGATGTGGTTACGGGGTGGCAACCAAGTGATTCACCCATGAGTTTCCCACAGTTCTTTCATGGTCCGGCCAGGAAATTTGTCCCTGAATCTGTAAGGATGTCGGAGGGCCAACCTACCCTGCAAAAATGTCTATTAGGGCCTGGCACACAGTTTTAGCCTAGTGTTTCCTAGAGCTACTGCTTCCGCCATCGGTAGCAAAGTCCACGAAAGTCAATATGTACTGCTTCTGGGGTCTTTTTTGGAAAGGACCAGAAATATCACAGCTACTCGCTGAAATGGACTCTATTATGGGGAGTGGCGGAGGGGGCTTGACCTGGTCTTGGGGCTTTCCACTTTTTGGCACACCCTCCAACAGACCGACATACTTGGCAACGTCCTTGCCTATCCCTCCCAGTGGAAGGACTTCCCAACCTGTCTTGGTTCTGTTCACCCCAGCATGGCTACTGGGATGATCATGGCTAAGCTTAAGAGCTTCCCCTGTCTTATTGGAACACCACTGTTTTTGTGGATGCCAGTCTTCCTGGTGTCCACCAGAAAGAGTCTCCCTATATAAAAGCCCTTGTTCTATAACAAACCAGGATCAGTTAGAAGAGCTGAGAGGCAGTGAGGTGCTCCATGCCGCCGCCCAAGCTTTCTGAAGGCTGTCATCTGCCTCCTGCTTGTTGCCAGAGGTGTTGTCAGATGCTACCGGTGTGGTGCTTTGCTGTCTCCTTGTTGGTATCACTCCGCTGCTTGTGTATGTTCGCCCCGTGTGCTGCCCCAGCTCTGCAGATAGCTGATGCAGCAGACCCAACGAGAACCCCCAATGACCACAGACTCTACTAAGGTGCAAAGTCACGTCCGCTAGGTTTATTGCGATCTCGGACACAATGGCAGTTCCCTGTAGGTTTCTTAGCCTAACTCAGGGCATACTTTGAGAAAGTGCCTCTTGGCAATGGACCCGGCTCAGTCAGCGGCGGGACTTTCAACTGCCCCCTAGGCCGGACAAAGACATCACCCCAGGGATACATTCTTATACACAGGTACAAACAAGTTACACATCACTTCTGATGTATTGAGGTGCAATCCCTCTACGCAGTAAGGTACAATCCCTTTACGTAGATTGGTTCGATCAAAACAACTCTATCCATCATTTTACCCTTTTGCCCCTGTCATTGGGATGAGTCAGTCTGTTCCTTGTTATCTGTGTGGAATGTGCAAGTATGTGAATGTTCTGATCTCTAGTGTTCAGTACCTTTTAGGTACATATCTTCTTGCAGCATCAGCCCTTTCCTTGCCAGCTTCTGTGAGCAGGGCCTGCCTCTCGCTCACAGTTTCACTTTGCTTTATGTTAGCAAAGTCTTGACCATTACTTTAGTTCAGGCCTTAGGCCTCATACCAGGCCTCTGATACCAAGGTTTATGCCTTAGGGCCTCCTCTTACTACACTGCTCAGTCTGGAACTGTTTCCTGGAGGTTGGAGACACCAGTTCCTCCTCAGACTGTGGACTTCGGCTTGGTCCTTTGGGAAGCGATGTAGGTGATGAGGTTGTTTTCGTGGCTGGTGAACCACTCTCCGCTGGTGCACCAGGTGTTGTTTCAGGCTCTGGCTGAGCCTCTTGGGTCTGGTTGTCTGCTGCTTCTGCCAGTTCAGGCTCGCTGGCGCCCTTTGGCATTGGGGTTGAAGATATGTTTGCAAGCGCTGGCGTCAATGCTGGCAATGGTTCTGGTGCTGGTTGCATTTCCAGGTCCGGGTCTGGGACTGGAAGTACTGTGGCTGTTGCAGTCATTGGCAGGGAATCCGGGTCCACTACCTCTGTCTGGGTCTCTGCTTTCACAGATGGAGCCCCTGTGGACGGCTCAGGAACAGGGATGGGTCTGGAAGCTTGCCTGGCTTGGATGCGTGTAACCATTCCCACCCTCTTGGCCTGCTTCACTTGGTTGGCCAAGTCTTCCCCCAGTAGCACGGGGATGTGATAATTGTTATAGACTGCAAAAGTCCACATTCCTGACCAGCCTTTGTACTGGACAGGTAGTTTAGCTGTAGGCAAGTTTACAGCTTGTGCCATGAAGGGATAAATTGTCACTTGGGCCTTTGAGTTGATGAATTTGGGGTCCACTAAGGATTGGTGGATAGCTGACACTTGTGCCCCCGTGTCTCTCCACGTGATAGCCTTCTTTCCGCCCACTCTCAAAATTTCCCTTCGCTCTAAGGGTATTTGAGAGGCATCTGGGTCTGGGGACCTTTGGAGTGATGGAGATAAATTGAACTGCACTCGGTTGGGGTTCTTTGGGCAGTTGGCCTTTATATGTCCCAGTTCATTACACTTGAAGCATCGCCCAGCTGACTGGTCACTGGGCCGAGGTGGGTTATTAGAGATTGGTGAGGTGAGAGAATAGGGATTTGGCAGCTTTTTTTGGGTTGTAGGTGGGGTCCTGGGTTGCCCTCGGTGATAGGGTTTATTGTCAACCTGCCCCCTGTGGTATTCACTCCCCTTGATAGTAGCTTTTTTCCTTTCTGCCACTTCCACCCATCTGGCTCCAATCTCCCCCGCCTCAGTTACAGTTTTGGGCTTCCCATCTAGGATGTACCTTTCTATTTCTTCTGGAACACCCGCTAAGAACTGCTCCAGTTGTATTAGGAGGTGCATGTCGTCCAGAGATTTAACATTGGCTCCTGATATCCAGGCTTCATAATTTTTTGCAATGTGGTAGGCATGTCGGGGAAATGACACATCTGATTTCCATTTTAGGGCTCTGAACCGCCGACGGGCATGTTCAGGTGTTATCCCTATTCTGTATCTGGCCTTGGTTTGAAAAAGTTTATAATCGTTCATGTTCTCCTTAGGCATTTCAGTCGCCACCTCTGCTAAGGGTCCACTGAGCTGTGGCCTCAGTTCTGTCATGTACTGATCTTCAGGGATGTTGTACCCAAGGCAGGCTCTTTCAAAATTTTCTAAGAAGGCTTCAGTGTCACCACCTGCCTTGTAGGTGGGAAATTTCTTGGGATGTGGAACAACATAACTGGCGAAGGTTGTTAGGATTGGCTGGAGTTCTGTGCTTAGCCTGTTCTAATGCCAGGGCCTGCTGGTGGGCCTCCCTCTGGAGTTCCAACTGTTTTTCTTTTATCTCCTTTTATGCTTGCTCTCTCTTTTGGTAGTCTCTCTTTGGCTGCTTGCTTTCTTTTGTAGTTCTCCTTTGATTTTTCTTCTCTTTCTCTCAGCTCCATCTCTTTTGTTTTATTTCTTAGTTCTTGTAGTTTCTTTTTCCATGTCTCGCTTGTGGTCTGCTCTTTGATTTGTTCCTCTGCCTCCAGTTTGCTCATTCCTGTTTCAGGGTGTCCTTGGTAGTCATGGTTCTGCTTTCTTGTGTTGGGGCACCTCTGGTGTTTACTGCCTGAAATGCTGCTTCTCTGTTGCCTCCTGGGGTTGCTTAGCAACAGAGTCTTTTTTTTTTTTTTACTCCTTCTACCTAGCTATTCCCAACAGAGTTAGAAAGAAAAAAAAAACCATTTATTTGCAAATGTGTTTTGCTGGTGTATGGTGACTCACAACTGGAGTCCCTTTGTTTAACAAAGATCCTTGTTAAACCCTAGTGCCTCTGCCTTCAGAGTACTCAGAAGGGAGAGACCAAAAAAACTTGCAGACCTTTGCTTTTAAACAATCTCCTCTAGCCTGCTTTATACACACAGCTAGCAGGGAAAGAGAAAGAAAAAAAATCCTACTGGCTTTTGCTTCTAGCAGGGAGAGAAATAAAAACCTCACTGGCTTTTGGATTCTATCTTTATCTATCTATCTTTCTATCCCACACCCGCGCTGCCACCACCATGTCATGGTACAATCCCCCTCTGACCTTAGCGTCCAAAAGATGGGGTACCAGCATGAATTCCTCTAAGCTTGATTACCAGCTTAGAACCTGTAGCGCTGCCACCAACCAGGAATTCCAGTGCCTGGTACACTCTGGTCCCCCCAAAACCTTGCCCGGGGACCCCCAAGACCCAGACCCTCTGGATCTTAACACAAGGAAAGTAAACCTTTCCCCCACCGTTGCCTCTCCCAGGCTTCCCCTCCCTGGGTTACCCTGGAAGATCACTGTGATTCAAACTCCTTGAATCACAAAACAGAGAGGACAATTCACCTTCCCCCTCCTTCTCTTTCCCCTCCCAGACTCTCCTGAGAGAGAAAGTAATCCCTGACACAGAGAGAAATTAGCCTCTCTCTCCCCCTTCCTCCTTTCTCCCCACCAATTCCCTGGTGAATCCAGACCCCGTCCCCTGGGGTCTCACACCAGAATAAAAAAAAAAATCAGGTTCTTAAACAAGAAACTTTTAATTAAAGAGAGAAAAACAGTAAAAATTATCTTTGTAAATTTAAAATGGATTAGGTACAGGGTTTTTTAGCTATAGACACTGGGAATACCCTCCCAGCCTAAGTATTCAAGTACAAATTAAAATCCTTTCAGCAAAAAATACAAATTTGAACTCCTTTCAGCCAAATACACAATTAAACTCCTTCCAGCCAAATGCACATTTGCAAATAAAGAAAACAAACATAAAGCCTAACTCGCCTATCTACCTAGTACTTACTATTTGGAATCTATAAGAACCTGTATCAGGGAGATTGGAGAGAAACCTGGTTGCACGTCTGGTCCCTCTGAGCCCCCAGAGTGAACAACAACCAATGAAAAAGTATCCTGTCCCCTGATTGGTTCTCTGGTCAGGTGACAGCCAGGCTTACTGAACTTGTTAACCCTTTATAGTCAAAGAGATATAAAGTACTTCTGTGCTATTAACTTTTCTTATCTGTTTATGACAACAGGGTAAACAATTATTTACATGTTGTTCTACATCTGCCCTCATATTTGTGCACCAACCTACCATTTGCAGTCTATCAAGGGTTTTATCTATTCCCATATGTCCATTATCATGTGCCAGTGAGATCATTTCAGTTGTAATTTCTTTTGGAACTGCCCATACAGTCGAGACATATCCTCTTCTGTTTTGGTTGCTAATACTAATCCTGTTTCATATTGCCAAATTTTCCATCCTTGGTGTCTTTCTTTTGACACCAATTTTTGTACCTCAGGGTCTTTTCTTTGTAAAGCTACTAAATCAATCTTATTCCACCAATTTTTGTACCTCAGGGTCTTTTCTTTGTAAAGCTACTAAATCAATCTTATTCCCCTGAGCCCCTTCATTTTCCATGTGGGCTTTTACCTTTCCCATTAATACTGGTTGTGTCCTTTGCTTATGCTGAAAAGTTGATATACTTGTGGGAATCGGCACAGCAATGTATTTACCATCTGTTGATTTCATGCCCCTCTGTTCCCACTGAGGCATCCAACTTATGATAGCCCTTAAGAGCCATTCAGAATCTGTGAAAATAGCCAGTTTCATCTGTTGGTGTATTTTCAAATGCTACTGTTACAGCTACAATTTCAGCAGCCTGTGCCGAATGAGGTAAACATGCTTCCTTGACCACTTCTGCATTAGATACCCTTACAACTGCATATCCCATGTATCCCTTACCTTCCTCGTAAAAGCTTGAACCATCCCCAGAAATCAAATTACATCTACTTTATCTATGATCTTATTTAGAATTGCTCCACCCTGGAATAATATGGGTCCTTCAGTGGGGAATGTCTGGGACACTCATGATGTTCTTCTTCAGTTATGAAACCATAAGGAACTGGTGATAGACTTGGAATCTTTTTCATTGTTACATTTTTATTCAGCAAGGCTAATGTCCATTTTGCTAATCTAGGACTAGATACATGGCTGTTCTTATGTAAATTTCTCCCTCTGAGCATGTGCACTGTTACCTTACTCTAGGCATCTGGATGTCTATATCCCACGTAAACTCCAGAGTAAATTGCAAATCAGGGAAGAGAGGAAGGGCCAATGTTTATCTTGCATGTAGGGCCCAATCTTGTAGCAGGTTCAGAGACTTGTTTACTGGATTGGGTCCCATTCAAAATCTGGCTGGAGAAGGCAGCTGTGGTTTTCTCCTCCACCTTAACTTCTAGTCCAGTGGTTAGCGCACTTGCTTGGGATATAGAAGATGTGGGTTCAATTCTCTCTTAGGCAGAGGGGGTAGAAAAATTGAAAAGGGGTCTCCCATATCCTAAGTGAGTACTTTAACCACTAGTATTGAGGTTACAATGTGGTTCCTGCTCCTTTGGCTGTTTTGTGTGGATTTAGGCAAATGCCTGTCTCATTCTCTCAAGAAACAGCTTAGGCACCTAAGCCACCTGACTCCAAAAGCTATTCCAGGCAGAGCTAGGTGCTTACCTGCAGGGAGGACTTAGGCATTGAGTTCTGTGATGGGATGAGTCTTTTAACCTAAGGGTATGTCCACACTACCCACCGGATCGGTGGGCAGTGCTCAATCCAGTGGAGGGGTTGATTTATTGCATCCAGTCTAGACGCAATAAATCGACTCCTTAACGCTCTTCTGTCAACTCCGGTACTCCACCGCTGCGAGAGGTGCCGCACAGGCAGAGTCAACGGGGGAGCAGCAGCAGTCAACTCACTGCAGTGAAGGCACTGTGGTGAGTAGGTCTAAGTATGTCGACTTCAGCTATGAGTGCTTGGGGGTCAATTTATTGCATCTAGACTAGATGCAATAAATCGACCCCCACTGGATCGATCGCTGCCCGCCGATCCAGTGGCTAGTGTAGACATACCCTTAGATACTGAGTTTTGGAAGCCTAACTCCCTTTGTAAATCTAGTCTCTAGGCCTTTTCCTCACTGCTACAAAGGTGAGGTTTTATTTTGCTTTGTTTAACTTGGAGTGATTAAGGTGCAGGAGCTATTCTGAACTAAAAGCACAGGGAGGACAAAGCACTTCAGTTTTAGCAGTGTGGAAAAGGCCTCAGCAAATGTGTCAGGAATAAGATCAGAGGTATATACGCTCATATGTTTGTGCCACAGTAGAGAGGTGCAAATTTTGTTTTGAAAACTTGATCAATAGTGACAATCGAAGGGAAGTCTGGATAAGAAAAAAAGATAGATGTCTTGCCTAATAGCTTGTGTTTAAAATGTCTTCATTAAGTATTTCAAATCCTGTTTACAACGCTTTACACTAGCTTTAGTGTTTTTGTGTACATTAAATGTTTGTTTACTACAGAAACTGTATGGCTTAATCTGCAATGAAAAGAGACTAATAAAGAAATAACAATACCTTCATTCAGGGTTTTACATCCAAAAGCCCTGTGGCTTAATTCTGCAAAATTGTGACAGAATGTACCCTTATATTCACACCAAACCACCATTATAATTTTTGTACAAAATATGTCTTGTGATATATCATTTGAAAACTAATAACTTGCTGGTCAATATTATCATGGGGAAATTTGTGTAGCAACATTATATGTAAGTTATGAACGTAAGCCGAAATTAGATCTGAAATATATTTACCAAAGAAGTCTGGGTAAACCAGTTTCTCAAAGACAAAGGACGACTGGCACCTCTAGACAGATGTCATCAAAGCTCTTGGGCAATCACCTGTCCAGTGGCCATTCTTTGGCAAAGAAGGTGGGCAGGAACAGATTGATTTGTCTTTTAGCAAACAAAAGTGGGCTAATCTACACTAGAAGCGCTACTATGGCATAGCTGCACTCATGCAGCTGCGCCGCCGTAGCACATCTGGTGAAGATGCTCTGTGCCAATGCTGGACAAACTTACTGACTGTCTGAGCCATATATGACAATCTTCAAAAGTTTGAGAGCAGGGGCACACCTGCTGGGACTTGGGGCTTGCCTGGCCCCACTTGGTCACCACACCTGGCTCTGTGGCTGCAGCCCTGCTCCCAGCACAGGATCTGCTCTCCCTGGGCCATGTTTCTGGCTCTGTGGCTACAGTTCTGTTCCCAGCAGAGGATCTGCTCTCCCTGGGCTGTGTCTCTGGCTCTGTGTCTGTAGCTCTACTCCCAGCGCAGGATCTGCTCTCCCTGGGCTGGCTCTGTGGCTGCTTTTCTGGACCCTCTGGCTGTGGCACAGCTCTGCTCCCCAGCTCAGCTTGGACCCCTGCTTTCTCCTTAGCTCAGCCTCACTCTGTCTGACCCAGGCAATTCCAGCTCACAGGGAGGAACCCCCCTGGCCTCCTGATTCCCCGATTAGCCTGCCCGCCCTGTCAATCAGGCTCAGAAGCTGAGGCTGACCTGGAGCATTGGCCTCTCTCCCATCTTTTAGTGCTGGGAGCTAGCCAACCAAAACACCCCCACTGCATGTTAGTAAGGGGGCAACAGTCCATTTACACAACACTTGCTACCCTGAAAGCCCCTAGTATATTAGCTGACTTCAGAGACTGCCTTTTACTTTTTGTTTTGTTAGTTGTTTCATTTAAGTTCTTCATTTAAGTTCTATCAGAGCTCTAGGATGAACATATCCAGTCCTGTGACTTATTGCTGTTTAATGTGTGAATTTGTTCCAACACTACTTCTGACACCTCAGTCTCTAACAGTGTCTCATCTTCTTACCTGAAAAGATTAGGTCTGTTGTAGTTATTTCTGGCTTCCTCTGAGGTGAAGGAAAGAAAATCCATTTTGCTTCTTTGCAATGTCCTTATTCTTCCTGATTACTCTCTTTACTCCCTGGTACATACACAGACTTTTATTCCACCCCCCCCCCCCCCCCCCGGGTGTCCTCCACCCTTGCCCCGCTCTGAGCCCCACTCTCACTCTGCCTCTTCCCGCCCTTATTCCAACCCCTCCTTTAAGGCCCCCACTCTACCCCGCTTTTCACCCTTCCCCAGCTGCCAAAGAGCTGATCAGTGGCACCTCTGAATGGTGGGTGATGAGCACTCACTATTTTATTTTCTGTGGGTGCTTGAGCCCTGGAGCACCCATGGAGTCAGCACCTATGCCCTGGGGCTTAATAGACCCACTATACTCTTGCAGGCTTCTTGCTTCTGATATTCTTATCTTCCCAAATAAATGTAACTGTGCTGAAACAGAATCAGGTTGTAGCACCCGTCTGAACCCTTAAAATAGCTCTCTACACTTTTGAGACTTACTTGAGGACCTGCTGCCTCATTACTGTGCAGCTGGCTCTTACTGAAGTACAAGCTCCATGCAAAACGCCAGATAGCCGTAAAACAGCATAAAAATAAATGCCTCCAGAAAATTTTTAAACCTTTTCTTTGAAGGCATTCTGCTTCTATGCTGTGTTTGGAAAGGAAGCATTGCAGCATCTTGCTAATGTAATGTAAAGAAAGCAAATGAGACTAATTATAGAAGAAAATGGAAATGATTAATCTTATAGAAAAAACAAAACCAACACAAATATTATATTGGATTTCTAAAATTCTAGCTTTTATAACCTAGGATAGTAGCAATATAAATCAAAAGTGGTTTTAATATGTATTAGAATGGCACAGGTCAGGTTAAAACTTGGTAACTTGACTGAAATCTCAGTGGGCCTTGTTCACGTTAGGCAATCAAATTGTATCGGCCTGAACCAGTGGAGCAAAGGCACTTAGTTGAGGTGTTAAAAGATGTAGAATCAGTAAAAGGAGAGAACTTCTGAAGCAAAAAGAGAAAGGTGATCCAGGAGGAAATGCAAATTGAAAACAAAATTAAATATAGTAGGAAAATTAGTTAGAGGGAAAGTGGACTAGAATAGTTTTAATGAGGAGTTTATGCTGAATTGTGTAAAATGGTTGTTCTATAGAAAATGATAGACTTGGCCTTGTGACTCAGGTGGGAGATGGGGGGGCTGAGGCACCTATCCTAGCCAATAAAGGCAAGGATGAACGTAACCTTAGATATGCGCTTATACAAATGTAAAGAAAGTCTGGCTTGTAGTGAGTGAAAAGGGACCTGACTAGAATTGTATAGCTACATAAAATGTGGGATGTAACGAAAGGAGATCCTGGTCAACTACAAAAGTTGGAAACTTCCCTTTGCAGCAGCAGCAATCATTAAAAGGGCAGTCACTGGGCTGCCACTGCAGATGTTGAAGCAGGCCAAAAAATCCAAGCAGTCAAGTCTCGGTTCTAGTTTCCCCTTCATGACATAACCAGTTTTAGGCTATCTAGAACTGTACACAAGGAGCCAGATTTTTAAAGGTGCTTAGATGCGTTGCCCTGTCTGTATCTTTAGGTGCATAAATACCTTTAAATTCTCGTCTAAATTTGTCAGCTGTTCAGATTCTCTGTATGGATATGGTTTTGCAGCAGCTGAATAGGTGGGGCGGGAAAGGATGGTTAAGTTGTACTATAAATGTACCAACACTGAAGTTTATGTAGCAGAAAGTATCTGAAGGTGAAAGTGAAGGGCATCTGTCTGAAAGAATCTATTTGGCATTCACCAGAAAGTATCTACTAATAAAAGTTATGTGTTTGATCAGCATGGAACTGCAGTAGCCAGACTTCATTTCAGACCTCATATCAGGAAGCTCTAATAGCTGTTGTCTGCATCACCACCATGCTAGGAAATACTGAGTGACCTACTAGCTAAGAACTGGATGTCTTTCTGTTTATAAGGGTCTTTCTTAATTAAAATAAATACAGATGTGGCTGTGATTTTTTATGAGAAAATAGTGCCACAGTGCAGTGCATGAGTCCCTGGTTAGAATTAGTGATTGATAAAGCTGTGAAAGGTAATGCGAGTAACCCACTTCCAAATTTTTGTTGACAAACTTCACAGCACATATATTGCATCAAAAATCTATACAAAATACAAGGGATGGCACTGAAACTTGACCTTCAGTACTTGGCAAAACATTCAGAACTCAGCTAGCTGCTGCTAGCCTATGGGCTGTGAAAATGCTGTGCCAGAACTATGCTGTTGGTTAGCAATATTTCATGATAGCATCTGATCTTTTAACTATGGTAGTATAACTGTGATTGGGGAGAGGATTCTCTGTCATAAGTTTGGGGTAACTGTACCTTTAATCCCCCTCCATGATTTTCTCAAGGAATGCACTCTCGAGTCTCAGGGCTCTAGCCATTCTCTTTCTCTGGACAGACATCCAGGACCCACTCCTTTCTGACTCCAAGTTTTAGGCTGCATCCTCTCTTCTTTACTGTGATTATCACAAGCAGGTCTGATGGACATCCAGCCCCCTACTCCTTAGTTTCTCTCCAAGGACAGTGACAGTGACCAGCCAGCCTTCATAAGCTGAGTGCATTTATTCAAGATTTATAAAGGTCATGGATGTTTTTTAATCAAAAATGAAAGGCCCCGTGTCTTTTCCAACCCAGTTTTTTTTTGTTTTGTATTTTTGTTTTTTTGTTGGGCCTCTGGTACCTCTTCGAACCAGTGTATGCAAACCATCCCAGGGATGATACTTCTCTGGAACTGTTTACTATCTCAAGGTCTGCACTAATCACCCCCTCTCCCCATATTAGTTCCTGGAGAAGCAGTGATAGCCCTGCCTCTGAATACAATTCCTAGCCCACAATGATACATAGAACATTCTTAAATGTAATATAGTATGATCCCTGAAGATTACACATGCAGTTTCATTATCTGTCACATTTTGTAAACTGACTTAGAAGTGTGAGTAATGATGCTTTGATTGCAATTTAGGAGTTGTGAATTAGGAATAGATTTTCAGCTGGTGCAAATTTCATATCACCATGGAGCTATGACACACCAGCTGTGGATCTGCCCTTAAATGTGTGAGCTCTTTGCAGCTACAAAGGCAAAAATCTCTAGCTTCCTCAAGATTATGAATTGTTATCAAGTTTATTAATACAAGAAGAGGAAACTTAGGGCAGTTCCTCAGATAGGCCACTGAAGACCAAACACTGCCATTTCATTGGTTAGATTGCAAAAACCAAGGACAATGTGGAATGGTAGACCATTCAAACACAAGACTATACTATGTTTGTCCAACCTGAAGTATTTGTGACCTACTCCAATGGACATACTATGAAGGAAACTAGAGGTATGACAGCAAGAATCCATTAATGGAATTTAGGAATTTAAGGGCAATCATGGATCAGTTGTGCTCAATGATCTGAAACTACTGCAACCAACCATCCATACTCTAATTATTTCAACAGCTGAATGTGAAAGACTGTGCCATGAATTATGCACTATCCCACACTGCTTGTAACTTGCTAAGTGTTATATGCTTGTCAAATCTGTTTTTATCAAACACACTAGTCTACTACTGTAGAAGCTTAATCCTAAAGACAGACTGAACATGGCTTATTAGTCATCTGAGGCCAACCACACGTGTTTTTCTATGAGAGAAAGAAAGATACAATGCTGGAAATAGGAGATTCCTGGAAAGAAACTGACCATTAGTTTGAGTTCCATTGAAATCAGTCTCAGGTTCTCTGTCTGTTTTTAATGGTGCTCTGCTGTCTTACCTAACAATTACTGTGACTTCATAAATATATACTAAGTATATCCATTTGCACTATGGTATGTACTTTACACTAGTGTCTGTATTGTAGTGTGTATATCCAGGTAATTATGAGTCATATGACTGAAGTATTTCACAGTTTTTCAACTTTTGGATGATTTCAGTATGTCTCTCTGAATCATGTTATCCTTGGATATAATTATCTTAAACTAGTTATTGTACCACTCTAGACTGTACATCTGTTAATGTTGATGGTACATTTTTTTTCCTTTCTTTGATATCCAAAGCTGGTCAGTGATGGTATTCTCTCTCTCTCTCCCATGCACCCCCTCCCCCCGTTATAGCACTGAACAGAACTTGGCATTCACTTTCTCTATAGCCAGAAAGTTGGGAATGGCATTTCAAACTGAAACATTAAGAAGTGCAGAGAAAAAACTAACCTGTATATGCAGAGGATTTGTCTCTGAATTTAATAAAGGAATATGCAATTTTTTTATTCTCCTCCTTGTTTCCTTTCAAGATCCCAGGTAACCTCCCCCAACTATGTCTGGGTTTTCACCTTGGTTTTACACTTTATGCTTGGAACAGTCTGTCTAGCTGTCTGTCCAGCATGGTCTTCATGTTTTTCCTTCAAACTCAGTTCTTCTAATTCCACCTAACCTCCCTTATTTGAATAGCTGTGTTGCATCTGATCTCTGTTTGGCTTATGTCTTGCACAGTAAATTCCTCAATGGTTGAAATTTATACATATATATATTTGTGAAGCAGCATGTAAGCTTATATCATTATGTACATAATTCCTATTCAAGATATGTGAGAAATTTCAGATATTATTTTTGTTCTGCAAGTTTTGTAAATACATCTTAGTTTATTAATCTTCTTGTGAAAACGATGTCCAAAATATTTTGGACAATCTTCCCCCTCTTTCCCCCTGTATTTCTCTCCATATTTCAGTTTTTTTCTTCTGTAAAAGGGGGGGAGGGGAATGATGAGACAAAGTAGTCCAGCCCTGTCAAATTTGAAAGTTGTGACCAAATCTAAATGTTTTTAAAATTCCTTTTTGGACAAATTTTTACTTGAAAAACTTCAACCAGTTCTTTAATATTTAAGCACAAAATAAACCATTATCAGGGTGAAGTACTTTTCTGTACAAACTGTAATTCCTAAAGTTCTGACACTTTTATGACTAAACAGAGTACCAAATTTCTTGATATCAAGATGCAGGGCATATCAGTGTAGACAAAAATGTTTACTGAGATCAGTGGGTGATGGTTCATGCTTCATTTAAAGATGACATTCTGTTCATGTCCTAAACTAGTATAAACGTATGCCTTTATATAATGACACAGTGGGGTCAGTGCAACATACAGCTTTAGAAATATTGCTACTTTTATCCCACTCTTGATGCATTACCATGGCTTTCTGCCTACTGCCAAAGCTGCGGAAACCTTGTTTTATGATTAGCTACTGAAAGCATCAAGTTTAAAATGGTTATGATCAAATTCTGATCTCACTGGTGTAAACAGAACTTAATTCTACTGGAGTCAATACAGTTACAGTGTACAGCTGGTACAGGGGAGCCCACAATGTGGCCATAGCAAGTTAACTTACGGTAAATCTTTCACCTGTTGAGTATGATGTTGTAGGTGGTGTGTGCTTGCAGTTAACGAATGTTTACAAGAACTTCTTATTACACTTTGTCTGTACTAAATCTGAGTTCTTTTTATTTTAAAACACAGTCCCAAATTCTCAAAAGTATTTAGGTGCCTAACTCCCACTGGGAGAGACAATTGCAAGTGACTACTACACGCATAAACTGTTCAAGCTGTTAACTCAGGATGAACAAACTTTCTCCATTTACATGTCATTTGAGGACCGTTCAAAGGCCTCTTTCTAAAAGGGGTATTTGAGATATATGAATTCAAGTGCTTCCAGGTTAGATACTCCAAGTTTGTAAATGTGTGTGTCTCTGATGCGAGGAGCTTCTGAAATGGAAAGGTAAAATTCCTGTTCCCCTGCCCTTAAATTCTGTGTAATATGAGCTGCCAGTGTTAACAAGGGTGCACCTACAAAAATGCTACCTCTCAGTTTGTGGCAAAACTTGTGTCTCAGGGATGCATGTCATAAACAGATAGCTAAGGGTTAATGTTTCTTTTACCTGTAAAGGATTAACAAAGGGAACCAAACACCTGACCAGAGGACCAATCAGGAAACCGGATTTTTAAAAGCTCAGGGGAGGGAATTTTTTGGGTCTGTGTCTTTGGCTCTCAGCTATGAGAGGGGATCTTTTCTATCTGTAGGCTTCTAATCATCAGTTTCAAAGTTGTAAGTACAAAGGTAGAAAAAACAATAGACTGTTATTGTTTTTTTTGTATTTACATGTGTGTAGTTGCTGGAATGTTTAAATTGTATCTCTTTTTGAATAAGGCTGTTTATTCATATTTTTCTTTTAAGTAATAGCCCTGTGTATTGTCAACTTGATGCAGAGATCATGTTCATGTGTTTTTTCTTTCTTTTTTATATAAAG